>NW_023144631.1:186679-313613 GCF_012932325.1 Thrips palmi | reverse complement strand
GCCGTAATGTTTTGACACGGAAATTCGCCTCTCCGACTTTGCGACTCCCCCTCCCCCAAACCGGAGGCGCGTCCGAAACGTGGAGAGCTCTGTTTTCACTTGACGCAGCCTAAGCCCGCCCGAGCCAGCCCACTCCCACGACAATAAAAATAATAATAACTTTTACCTGGGGACTGATGGAACGATGGAACCCTTGTCTGACGCGTTTATGGTGTGCTGGCCAAACGCTCGCCGCCGACCTGGAGGCTCCAGGCCGGAGGCTCGGATCGGAAAGGTGGGCCGGTATCGCACGCCGCCACGCCGCGCGGACTAGGTGTGCGAGTCCTTTCGGCGCCGAGGACCCCGTCGAGGACTCCGTCGAGGACAAGAGCGTCGAGAACCCCGTCGAGGGCGGCTCGTTGACGTCGAGGAGTCGGGGGGCTTACCCAGCACGCGTGCCAATGGAGGCCAAGCCCGGCTGCATTATGCTCAAGCACGCGCGAGGCGGCCGCGCCCCGCCCCGCCCCCCGCCCCACCGCGCCCCGCCCCACCGCGCCCCACCCGCCCCCCGCGCCCCGCCCCGCGCCCCCCACCGCCCCCCCCCACCCGCCCCGCCACAGGCACGCCACGCACACTGCGCGCAACCAGTCTCCCCGTCGATCCCTCGCTCGGATTCGGTAAGGCGCGGCGCGCGGCAGAGGCAGTCGACGGTCAAGGCAGTCAAGGACGGCGAAGGGCTGCAGGGGAGTCCCTTCGAAGGGCAACGGCAGGGCAACGGCAGGGCGTCTAGACAGACAGGCGGTGACACGACAGGGCGCTCGCACCGAGTAGCCCTTGCCTGCATTCCTGGGGAGGGGGAGGTGCGGCGCTGCAGTGGCGTGGCGCGGCCAGCGAAGCGCCAGGGGCCTAGAAGGTGGGGGCTGCGGCAGTGAGGCGCGGCGGCCGGCCAGCAGGGCCGAAACCAGAACGGGCCGAGTCCTGCTGGCCCTGCTGGCCCTGCTGGTTCGAGTCCTGTGGCCCTGCCGCGCTACCCGTCCTGCCGGTGTCGGCCCGGTGCCCGGTCCAGTGTGCTGGCACCCCAACACGCGCTTTACAAGGTATAATGGATTTCCCACGGCCGACTCCTCCGGAGGTCGACGTCGGCCCGACCGGTAGGGGCCGGCCAGGAGCCCCACGGGGGGCAGGGCGGGGCGTGGCGGGGGGCCTCTAACTACATTTGGGTGCCGGTGTTGAGTTCATATAGTGATGGTCCCTCGCTCCTCCGTGTTCCTTTTCTCGGCGATAAATCATGGCCTCTTCCTCTCTCTGTCCCTCTGTCGCTTCCCCGCCTCTTTCTTCTCTTTCTCTCTCGCTCCTGGCCGTGCCGTCCCGGTGTCCCGTCCGGCGGAATCCATAACCCCCGAACTGTTATCGAATGGGCAGCGCCCTCGCGGCCGCCGAGGCCGCAGAGTCTCTGTCTCTCTCGCACTCGCGGGGCGTCCCGTATGGGTGCGAGAGAGACAGAGCGACGGGAACGACTCTCGGCCGAGGCTGCCGCCGACACGCTGTGACCACGCTGTGACACTTGTTGGGCGCGGCCGTGCGGCGAGGGAATTTCCAGTGAGGGAGAGATTATCTTCTTCCCCACCTTCCGCGTCGAGGTCCTGGAGGACCTCAAGGCGGAGGCAAGGCGGGGAAGGCCGGAGCCATAAAACCCCATCGCTTGTCTAGCACCTTGTCCCGAACAAACGGTCCATTGAGGAATACCACCGGGCCAGGACCCACCTAGCAGGGCGCACCGGGACATCCTGTACCAACAAGACAAACTTTTCGGGAGATATTTTATCAGTGGCGGCCTTTCAGGCTTTCAGGTGGGCGGACGCGACGCTCCTCGCGATCCGAGTCAGCAGACTCATTCCGAGAGTCTCTTTCGCCGCTCTGTCTCTCTCGCACTCATGGGGCCTCCCGCACAGGTGCGAGAGAGACGGAGCGACGAAAGCGACTCTCGGAATCAGTCTGCAGCCTGTTACAGTGTAGACGTCGCGCGCCGGTGGCCCAAATTCGGTCCGACACCCGATCCGCGCCATCCGCGCCCGCCCGACGCTCGTTATTAATATTCCCATCCCAGCCTTTATTTTGACATAATATCGTGAGACGCAAATCCACGCCTGCCTCCGGCCCGCCGGAGCGCGTGTGTCTGTCGACGGGGAGGCGCCAGCCAGCGCCGAGCGCTCGTCGCTCTGTCTCTCTCGCACCCCTACGCGACGCCCCACGAGTGCGAGAGAGACAGAGCGACGAGGGCATCGTTCGGGCCGGACCGAGGGGTCACCCGATCCCAATGATCACTTTTGTTTTTTTCGTTTTGAATTTGTAGTAGTCGGATGTCACGTCGCATTCCAAAGGGTTGGTGTTAAGCTGATCAACGTGTCTCCGGAATTAGGGCGATACCGCTGCGCCCTGGAGCCTGGAGCGCCTCCTGGAGTCTGCTGGAGGGCAGAGCCAGGCGAGCCGGGGAGAGGGTCTTTTACAGTGCAACTGGCCGCACTCTCGGTGATCGTCGCAGACGCGGATCCAGAAATTTATCTGATGAGGGACACAGTGGGCCAGAAGACCGGCGGAGGCGGCCAAAACTCTAGACGCGTTTTGAGCTCCAGAGTCGCTAAATGGGACTCGAACCGATCGTGTGACCCAACCAATGCATTCCTCGTTCGGAGAGCAATCCATTGGTGGGGTCACATACGTTCGGTTCGAGTCCTGTTTAGCGACTCTGGAGCTCAAAACGCGTCTAGAGTTTTGGCCGCCTCCGCCGGTCTTCTGTCCCACTGTGAGGGGGTAGTTTAGTGCCTTTCGCCTCCTTACAGGGACAAAGTGGAGCTGGGTCCGCGCCCTGGCGTTCGCCCAGGGGCGTAGGCAGGCGCTGTGCACGTCGCTACTCTGCTGGCATCCGTCGCGTCGCCGTCACGGAGACCGTCACCGAGACCGTCAACCTGGCGAGACGGCGCGACGGCGAGACGGCCTGGCTGCTCCAATGAAATCCGAGCCGGCACCTTGGACCTCGCTCTGTGCGTGCGCGCGCTGCGTGGCGCTGCGTGGCGCTGCGTGGCGCTGCGTGGCGCTGCGTGGCGCTGCGTGGCGCGCGTGCGCTGCGTGGCGCTGCGTGCGCTGCGTGCGCTGCGTGGCGCTGCGTGGGCTGCGTGGCGTGCGTGGCGCTGCGTGGCGTGCGTGGCGCTGCGTGGCGCTGCGTGGCGCTGCGTGGCGCTGCGTGGCGCTGCGTGGCGCTGCGTGGCGCTGCGTGGCCTGCGTGGCGCTGCGTGGCGCTCGGGCGCTGCGTGGCGCTGCGGGCCTGCGTGGGCGCGTGGCGCTGCGTGGCGCTGCGTGGGCTGCGTGGCGCTGCGTGGCGCTGCGTGGCGCTCGTGGCGTTTTGGCGCTGCGTGGCGCTGCGTGCGCGCTCTGCGTGCCTGTTGTCTGGCCCGGCCGGCCGCGCCTGGAGCGCCGCCCCGCGACGCACAGTGGGCCAGAAACCGGCGGAGGCGGACAAAATTCGAGAAGCGTTTTGAGCTCCAGAGTCGCTAAATGGGACTTATGGGACTTGAACCGACCGTGTGACCCCACCAATGGATTGCTCTCAGGACGAGGAATCCATTGGTGGGGTCACACGTTCGGTTCGAGTCCTGCTTACTGACTCGGGAGCTCAAAACGCGTCTCGAATTTTGGCCGCCTCCGCCGGTTTCTGGCCCACTGTGCGACGGCAGCGCCACCAGAACAGCGTCCTGGAGACAAATTAACGGAAAGCGGTCATTAATTGACACGGGCAGGTCGGACCGCATCGCGGCACCGCGCGGCCAGAAGGCCCATTCCGACACTGCTTTCGTCGCTCTGTCTCTGTCGCACTCATGGGGCGTCCCGCGGCGGTGCGAGGGAGACGGGCGTCGCCGCTCTGCCGGCCGGCTCCCGCTGCTCGCCCTGGCAGCGCCTCGATATGTCACCCAGTCCATTCAAACCGGTACACTGCAAACCGACTGCCTTGATGACGGAAAGGTACCGGAGTTGCCGAAGGTGCGAAGCCCAGCGAGAGACAGAGCGACGAAAACGACTCTCGGAATCAGTCTGCAAGGGCGTGTGTCCTTGAGGTTCTTCTTACCTGCCCGCAGTCCCACAGTGCAGTCCCAGTGCAGGCCCAGGTCGCGGCCCGATGACCTCGCAGTGTCCCAGTCCGCCGCCGCGCGGGCCGTCGGCCTGTGCCCGTATCACTTTGCCACAAATAACCTCAAAAGGAAGTTCCACGTCAATATTGTGGCACTTCAATAATAAAAATAAAATTAAGGAAAAAGGTCGCCTGTGTGTGTGTGTGTGTGCGCGCGCGCCGCCGAGGTGGGACCGCCACCCCCACAGCGGGGCGCCCGGACCAATGGTGACTCACGGCCGGCGCGGCCGCCACGGCTACCCTCACGTGTTGTACCAACCTTGTCGAGGCAACAAATTATAGGATGCAACACGGCGATAGGGCCTTTTTCTTTTTCTCCTGCTTCTTCTCGTCCGCGCGCCGACACTGATGGCAGCCCGCCTGGAGGAAACCTTTAACGTTCTGGCGCACCTGGCAACATTTTGAGACGAAATCTTTATTTTTTTCTTTTCACCTCGAGCTGATGCGTGGTTGATTTAAAAATAATTAAACAGAGACAAACATCGGCGAGGACCACCCTTCAAACAGAACGCACCGCACCTCGCCGGTGTTTGTTGTGTGGGATGCGTGTGTGTGCGTGTGTGTGTGTGTGTGTGTGTGTGTGTGTGTGTGTGTGTGTGTGTGTGTGTGTGTGTGTGTGCGCGCGCTCAAACACAAACAGGCCGTGTCAGCGGGTCCTGGTTCTGGTCCGGCGAGGGACACTCATTGGAGTCAGGCAATCCAAAGGGACATCGAAAGGCCGGGGGATGCCTGGAGGCAGCCTGGAGGCATCGTGTGCGGTTGTGGGCGGCTCGGACGCCACAAACGAAGTGTCTGTCCCCGTAGGCCGGTCCTCCCGGAGCGTCACCGAGTCACACAGGGTTTGCTTTTGTTTGTTTTAGCATTTGACTCTCTTATTCCGCCGCCCGGTGCACCTCTCTGTGTCTCTCACCTGCCCGGCGGCGTCTTTCTCACACGTCTTAGCCGCGCGGGCCTATTTTCCCTGGCACGTCCGCAAACAACCACCACCGCGCGCACTTGTCGTGGTTCGCGTGTCATTTCATTTTCAAGTTTTTTCGACGTACTTGTAGTGAGAAACAGAAACATACACACATTTTCAGGCATCGACAGGCCTATAGGTGAGCATGTGCGTTCTTGCTTGCATACCTCCGGTCCACGCTTCCAATGCGCGCGCGTGTGACTGTGTGTGTGTTTGTCAGAGAGAGAGAGAGAGAGAGAGAGAGAGAGAGAGAGAGAGAGAGAGAGAGAGAGAGAGAGAGAGAGAGATAGAGCAGATAAAGCCTATTATCGATGCCACACACCGAGCTGGCGTCTCATAACAATAACTAAGCCAAAGTGTCATCCACACGTCACAGACACTCGACTCCATTCACAGTGCGGTGTGCGGTTTGCAGACTTGCAGTGTGGCAGCGCAAGCATCGCACACAGCCTTTTCCCGAAAGCAATCCGCATTGTATTGTGGCGCGTCTGTGGCGTGTGTGCGCGGCCCGGGGCTGGGCCGGCCGGCCGGCCGAAGCGATTCAGAAGATCGGTTCGTCGCTCTGTCTCTCTCGCACCCTCACGGAGAGCCCCCTGAGTGCGAGAGGGAGAGAGAGAGAGAGAGAGAGAGAGAGAGAGAGAGAGAGAGAGAGAGAGAGAGAGAGAGAGAGAGGCTGCCTATGACGGCCCGGCACGCATTGTGTGGATGGAGCCGCAAGCCTACAAGGGTCTCGTTTGCTTTCGGCCGCGTTGCATCGCTTTGCAGTGCTTTGCAGCGCTTTGCATCGCACCACTTTTCTGCCCATTTCGCGGCTTCAATGAGAGTGCAGCGAGTCGTGTCCGACGTTTCGTTTTGCCCGTGGTTCCGTGTTGGCCCACATGGAGGTGTCCCTGCTGCGCTCCGACACACTCACTGTCTGCATCAAAATCAAAGCGAGCAGCCAAGTTACATAAGGTGACTTGATGTGCTGTATGGGGTCCAACTAGTCCAAACATGAAACAGCCACGACGGTTCATTGTAATGATGGTTCAAAACATGAAAAATGTTCTTGTGTGCCAAAAAGTTTCTTTTAGAAAGTTGTTTTGTAAAGAGTATGCCGAACTTGACCAATCCAGACCACGTTTTGAGTAGTACCCGCTTCCTTGTTGCTTGCAGGATGCCACATAACGTTCTCGGTTTGAAGGTATCATCTGCACCATACAGGGTGAGTTTTCTCAATGTGTCAATAATTTGTAGGTAGTTTGGGCACCCCAAGGGGATCATTTTCTACCAATGAACTAGTGGGCGCAAACGTCTAGGTACGGAGATAATTGGTGCTTTGTAATTGGCCTTCGCGCCTGCGAGGTAGGCACCCGCTGCCACTGATGGGCGCAGGACCTCACGTGGGGGTGTCGCGGGTCTAGGAGGGGTGCTTCGAGTCTCGAAGGGGTGCGGCGGACCTTGCAAATGTCGTTTGGGAGGGGTTGCCGCGGGTCTCAAGGGGCTGTCATGGTGGCCCCCGTTACAGTGGATCTCACGGCTGTCTTTGCGAGGGTGGCGGGATTCCACGGATACTTCCGCGAGGTAAGTGGCACTCCCGCGAGTACTGCTAGTCCCGCGACACCCACTCGACAGGTCCTACCACCCTCAGTGGCACCGGGTGCCTACCTTGTAGGCGCAAAATCCAAATTCAAAACACCAATTATCTCCGTATCTAGACGTTTGCGCCCACTAGTTCATTGGTGAAAAATGGTCCCCTACAGATGCCCAAACTGCCTGCAAATTATTGACACAGTGAGAAAACTCACCCTGTATAGCAGCGGCCGGGTGCTGCACTGTAAAAACTGTATCTGCGGTTTCCTCAGGAAGCCAATGGCAAAAAGATAGGCGATTTCCAGGCGGTTCCTGGGAAAACCAGGTACCGTTTTTACCGTGTGCATTCGAACTCGCGGCGTCTGCTTCGGCGGCGCGCTGGAGACCTGCACGCTGGGGGCAGGCCAAAGGTGCTGCAGCCTGATTCAGAGAGGCTTCGTCGCTCCGTTTCTCTCGCTCTGATAGGACGCCCCGTATCGATGCGAGAGAGACAGAGCGCCGACAGAATGACTCTCGGAATCAGTCTGCAGGGCAAGGGGCAGGCAGGGACGTCGTCGCCTCGTCTCGCCTAGTCACGATAAATCACGGGCGTGACGCGTGCCGTGCCGCGGTGACACGTGCGTGACACGCGGACACGACAGCCTGTCTTGTTTCGGCCGCCTCGGCGCGCGACATGTGTGCGGCACACTGTGCGCTGGCTTCAGGGGCCGCACGAGCCACGCCTCGCGGCACCGCCAGCAAAAAGCGCGTCGCGCAGTGGGCCAGAAGGCCGGTGGGGGCGGCCAAAACCCCGGACGCGTTTTGAGCTGCAGAGTCGCTAAAGAGGCCTCGAACCGAACGTGTGACCCCACCAATGGATTCCTCGTTCGGAGAGCAATCCATTGGTGGGGTCACACGTTCGGTTCGAGTCCCATTTAGCGACTCTGGAGCTCAAAACGCGTCTAGAGTTTCGGCCGCCTCCACCGGTCTTCTGGCCCACTGTGCGTCGTCGCCCCCCGTCTGATCGCATTCATTCCCCGCGCCAGAAAACATGGCGGCCGCGCAACGCCGCAACGCGTCTCAGCCGCGGGATTACACGTGGATTATCCGCGGCGCTCTATCCAGCGCCGCAATGCCGTCTGGAGCCTCCAGCGACGCGAGGCTCCACGGCGCGGCGGGGCCTCTAGTGGGCAGGCTGGGCGGAGCGGCGAGCCGGCAACGTGGCCGCCGTCTGTGGCTCCGCCTCCTCCCCTCCCCTCCCGCCGCGCTCCCCGGCCCCTCCCCTCCCGCGCCGCGCCAGGCCGGGGGCAGCCAGGGGCCCACGGCAGAATTCCGTGTAATGGCTCGCCCGGCTGAGGCCGCCGAGGCAGAGGCACCGGGACGGCCGGGTTTATCAATCACAAGGCCCGCCGCGCCGCGTCGCCCCACTATCACCACGCCCCGCCTTTGACGCCCCGCTGCCGCCGAGGCCCCGCTCCGCTCTCGTCGCTCTGTCTCGCTCGCACTCATGGGGCGGGCAGTGGGGGTGCGAGAGAGGCAGAGCGACGAGGGGCACCGTTGGGGCACTGCTTCAGGACGACGCCGGTTTCCGGGCGGAGGGTCGTTTCGTTTCCGGGGCGAATCCGCGGCGGGGACGCCTCGGCCGGGGCTGAGGTAATCCGGGGTGCCGCGCCGGCCGTGGCGAGCCGCGCCGTCTTTGTGCCGCCCGTCTCCATTTTGTTGCGCCTGGTCTTGGTCGGAATTCATAAATTGGAATGAGACTCCAGCAGCGGCCAGGCCGAGCTCCATGGAGCCTCCAGGCTGCGGGCTCCAGTACACTGATTCCGAGAGTCGTTTTCGTCGCCCTGTCCCTCTCGCACCTTTACGGGACGCCCCAGTAGTGCGAGAGAGACACAGCGACGAAAGACTCTCGGGATCAGGCTGCAGGGGCTCCAGGCACTGCCAGCGCGCCTCGGCTCCAGGCAACGCTCCAGACTCCTCCGTGGCGTGCCAAAGTGCCTCAGTGTGTGCCCCGCCGGCCTCGCCCCTCGCCGACCGCAGAACGCATTTTCATAGCGACGCTGTGCCTCGCTGCTTCGCCATTCTTATTTGCCAGGGATGGATATAGCACGAGTGATATTGCCTCCCCCGCGCCTCGCCTCCCTCGGCTAGCCGGCAGGCGCGGTACTAACTGTAGACTCGCCCTGTCTCTCTCGCACCTATCCGGGATGCCTCTTAAGTACGAGAGAGACGGAGCGACCGAAACAACTCTCGGAATCAGTCTGCTGCAAGGATTATTGGCGTTCTCGTCCGTCGTGTAGTGGATGCATGTCCCCCTATTGACCGCAGCTGTCACAATCTTGCCCTGTCACCTCTGCGGGGTGCGGAAAAGGGGGGGGGGGCAGGAAGTCGCCGTGAATGGCGCGTCCGCAGCAAAGGGCGCCGCGGAGAGAAATTGTGCCGCGCGAAAAAGAATGGGTGTAGTGCGTTTGAGTTTGAATGGGGAGGCTGCCTGGCTGCGCGGCGCGGGGGCGGCGCGGGGGCGGCGGGGCGGCGGGACACCCTATCGGGCACCCTGTAGGGCCGCACGGCCAGCTCGCCCAGCTCGGCCACACGCCCCCCGCTGGCCACTTGAAAGGGAGGCACGACTTGACGACTCGGCTCGCCCTGCCTGCATGCTGCCTGCTCGGTCGGCCCGGTGTGCCGCAAAGGCGTCCGACCCTCGGGTCGCCTCGACCTCACCTGGTGCACGGCACTGCGAGGCACTGCAAGGACGACCCTGCCTGCTATTATGTTCCCTAAAATGGTGTTGTGTTTGTTGGGTCAACAGTCAAGCCGCCCGCCTGCCTGTAGTCCGGAACAGAGGGGCCGCGCTGCCTCGCTCGCGCACGGCCAGCCAAAAGGCGGCCAGCCGACAGGCAGACAGCCGACAGGCAGCCAGCCAACAGGCAGCCAGCCAACAGGCAGCCAGCCAACAGGCAGCCAGCCGACAGGCAGCTATTCGACAGGCAGACAAACGGCAACCCAATTCTGTAATGCTGGTAATCACACAAGCCGGCGCCCTGGGGACCTCCTGACACTCGGCTTCGACAGCTGCTGCCTTTTCGCGCGCCAGGCGGCGTGGGGACGCGAACCCGGGCCCTCAGACTGCCAGCTCGCCGCGCAAGCCCCTCGGCCACGACGACATAGACGACACTAACGTTTGCCTTTTCTGTTCCAGAGGTGCAAGGAGAAGCTCAACACGCTGGCCATCTCCGTGATGAACCAGTGGCCCGGCGTGCGGCTGCGCGTCACGGAGGGCTGGGACGAGGAGAACATCCACGCCACCGACTCGCTGCACTACGAGGGCCGCGCCGTGGACGTGACCACGTCGGACCGCGACCGCTCCAAGTACGGCATGCTGGCCAGGCTCGCCGTGGAGGCGGGCTTCGACTGGGTGTACTACGAGAGCCGCTCGCACATCCACTGCTCCGTCAAGTCAGGTGGGTTATCAGCCCTATCGGGCCAACTAAGACGTCGTTGCGTCGTTAGTGGGACGCATGCCGGCCGCGCACACGCACACACACACACACACACACACACACACACACGCACACACACACACGCACACCGGGCAAGCAGACGGCCTTGGATGTGCGCGGTGCGGCCCCCACCCCGCCCGTTTGGGCGTGATGTGACCCCCCAGCGCCGCCATCTTGATTCCGGTGCAGCCGACCTCTCTCCCTCCCCCCCCTCCCTCCCTCTCTCTCTCTCTCTCTCTCTCTCTCTCTCTCTCTCTCTCTCTCCCAACAAATTCTTGTTAACTTACGCCCATTAAAGGGGCCCCATTACAGTCCAACATGCCGTCGGGTCGGGATGGGGCGTGGCGGGTGGGGTGGGGCGGGGCGGGGCCTACCTTTCTCGGGCCGCTGCAACACGGCGTATGCATCCTGGCAGGGGGGGACTGCCTGCCTTGCTGCACCTCGCAAGATTTGCATACCTTTCGTTTCTTTTCGATGCTCGGCTCGCGAGTCGATAAGTCCAACTGGCCGTCCCGACACCACCCCCGCCTCGCCCACCTCCGATTCCTCGACTCTTTCTCTCTCTGTCTGTGTGTGTGTGTGTCCTGGATACTATAAAGCGAGAAAGAAGGCGGAAAAAAAGTGTTGGCTTGGAATATCCAATTTTGCAGAGGAGAGATTAGCCCCACAGCGCTTTGTGAGCAGCAGTGACTGCGCTAGGCCACGCTGGGCTGCAAGCTGGGCCGTACGCAGCGAGCAGCGAGCAGTGGGTCTAGCCCAGCTTAATGTAATCTCATTAACAGGACACGTCACATTCCTGCACAATTCATCTGCCTCCTGTCTTTTCTTTCTCTCTGTCTCTCTCACTCTCGTCCTCCTTTTGCCCCACTCTCCGTATAAGATATTTCCCCCACGGCTAATGTCCGAGGACGCCGAGGACGCCCCACGCACGTGCAGAGCGCCCCGCTCCCGCTCCCGCTCCCGCTGCCCCGCGCCCCGTTACAGTTCAACAACCCGGGCCGTGGCTGGGGCTGCGCCGGGCTGCCCGCGTGGAGGTCGTGCACTCCGCGACGCGCCACCCGCAGCACCAAAGTGAAATCCAACTATCCAACTAACCGCGGCTTTCTCGTTGTTGCAGAATCGTCCCAGGCGGCGCGGTCCGGCGGCTGCTTCCCCGGGCGCAGCGTGGTGCGGACGCCCGACGGCCCCCGGCCGCTGTCCGAGCTGCGCGTCGGCGACTCGGTGCTGGCCAGGGACGCGTCCACGGGCGGCCTCGTGTTCAGCGAGGTGCTCATGTTCATCGACCGGGACCCCGAGGAGCGGCGCCAGTTCCTGCGCGTGCGCACGGCCGGCAACCGCACGCTCACGCTCACGCCCACGCACCTGGTGCCCGTCGTGCGGCAGCGCCAGCGGCAGAGGCCGGAGGACACGAACCGCGTGGAGGACGCCGTCAAGGACGCCGCCACCAAGGACGACGTCGAGGTGGTGACGGAGTTCGCGGAGCGCGTGCGGCCGGGCGACCGCGTGCTCGTGCCGGGCGCCACGCGGCACGACCGGCTGGAGGGCGACGACCGCGACGACGCCGTGCTGGACGCGGTGGTGGACGTCCAGCTGGTGCTGGAGAGGGGCGTGTTCGCGCCGCTCACGCGCGCCGGCACGGTCGTGGTGGACGACGTGGTGGCCTCGTGCTACGCCGTGGTGGACTCGCAGCGGCTCGCACACTGGGCCTTCGGGCCGCTCCGGGTGTGGTTCAACCTCAAGGAGGCCGTGCAGAGGCTAGGCAGGGCGATGGCCTTGTCCGGCAAGGCCGCCAAACCGCCGCCCCCGCAGCAGGGCATCCACTGGTACGCCGACGCCCTGTACTCGTTGGCCAGGACCACGCTGCCCAGCAGTTGGCTGCACCAGTGACCGCGCACCGCGACGCCACGCCGCAACGCGCACCAGTGATATGCAAAGCTGTACAATCTTTAAGTAGGTTTTTATGTTGTTAATTTGTGACGTCGAAGCGAGGGGGCTCGGGGCCTGGGCCCTGGGCCTGCCCGCGGCCAGGGCGTGCCGGGCGTGCCGACCACACTGCCAGTCCGGCGGTTAGCGTCCGCTAACGTGCTGGATCTGCGTGACGTCGGCGCGGCGCGGCACGCACTGGTCGTGGCGGAGCAGCGGAGCAGGGCAGGCACCCGGATGCCGACGACTGACCAAAAAACCACGCGCCTCTAGGGCGCACAACCACAGGTTACCATGTCGACTATAAGATAGTTAAATTATGGTGTTTTACGTACCGGTACTCTTTTAATTTATATTAGATTTGTTTTGTTTTGTTTTCGAGTGAAAACAACTTTGTTCATATTGTGAAAAAGATAACTTATTTATTTCTATGTGATTTCGAAAAAAAAATGTTTGTAATTATTATTTATTGGATTGGTTTTTGGCGACGATGACGCCGAAGGCGGGGTGGGAGCCTTTGCGCGTGGTGTGGAATTGAGGACAAGAATTACTCAAGGGAAGCGCAGTACTGTATATGTTGGACACAGTGAGGCGTTTACCTGTTTAGGCTGATTCTGTTTTTAGAAATGTGTCCTTAAAATAAGTGAGATCTCCAAAGCTATGTGTGCTGCCCAAATGTTGTTTCCTATGTTGTAATGCTCATTAGAATTCTTCTTTTTAAGCAATTGTTTATATTTTAAAAAGAGATGAATTCTAATGCACTGTTTTTATCTCACTTTTTGCGCAACTTGTAATCGGCCTTTAATTTACCACTAGGGGTCAATCGATGAGACAAGATTACTATTTTTAGCAAAGATTTGTAGAGTGTTAAACAACTTTAGCATCATTGTTGAAGTTTATTGAATAATAGTCATTCTTTAGTCATTTACAAATAGAGCCATTTTTGTATTTATGTATTATGTATCATTGTAAAAAAATATGTACATTGTAATTTAATGAAAGATGATATCTTACCCAGAAAGTGATAGAGAAGACTTAAAATGTACATTTAAAAAGCAAATTTTGTTAAATTTGTAAGTAAAATTTGTATGTAAAAATGATTGGACTCAGCAGAAAGACCTAAAGTTAGTCCTGGCTGAAGATTTGTTAATGTTATCCTTTTCATCAAAGTCCTGTATATTTGGGTATTTAAAGGTCTGAAGTGTATTGTGCACAAATGTGCCATGTGGTATACCTGCTTTGTAAAGTAACAAATGTTAAATGTATTTTCCATCTACATATATATCTATTATCTCCATGAGAATTGAATCACCCCAAATTAATAATAAAACAAAATAATTGCCATATTACACGATTTGTTTGACTCTTCTCGAAGCCACCCCTCGACCCCCATGAGAAATGACTACAAGCCCAGATAAACAGCAGCGAAAACATCGCTCGCAAAGGCAGTGAAAAGGCGCACAGAAAACAGTTTAGGTTACAAAGGCGGCACACAATGAGTCGGTAAATGAGACTATCAAAGCGCAAAGGAAGCTAAAAGTTCGTTGAAGCATTCGCACACTTTTTTTTTTCGATGGAAGTGTGGATGAGCGCCGCATGACTGGGCACTGCGTTGCACTGCGTTGCACTGCGGCTCAGTGTCCACCACTTCCCGCATGAGCCGTGCCTCTTGTGCACACATACCGCGGCCGCATTTTGACTTCCGAGAACACGGCGGGGCGGGGCGGGGCGGGGGATGCCGCCGCAGTCAGCGCGCTAACACGAGCCGACACTCTATTCACGAAACGTGATAGAAAACAAGCAGGACAAGCACCGCACCGCAGGACCACCTCCTCGGCCAAGGGTGCCGCCGCCTCCAGCGGGCTGATTCCGGGCGGCGCTTTCGTCGCTCTGTCTCTCTCGCACTCGTGGGGCGCCCCGTAGAGGAGCGAGAGAGACAGAGCGACGTCGCCTTGCCCCTTGCTCGTGCGGCGCCGAGACAAAAGGGCGCGCCTCAAAGGCAAGGGGGCTCATTGTCGACCTCCTCGGCCTCCTCGGCGTGCACGCGAGCGGAGCAGCGCAGCGCGGCTGCGGCACTGCTAAACCCCGCCCCGCGTCCCTGGTCCTGGAGGTCCTGGAGGTCGTGGAGGTCCTGGAGGTCCTGGAGGTCCTGGAGGTCCTAGAGGTCCTGGAGGTCCTGGAGGTCCTGGAGGTCCTAGAGGTCCTGGAGGTCCTGGAGGTCCTGGAGATCCTAGAGGTCCTGGAGGTCCTGGAGGTCCTGGAGGTCCTGGAGATCCTGGAGGTCCTGGAGGTCCTGGAGGTCCTGGAGATCCTGAAGGTCCTGGAGGTCCTGGAGGTCCTGGAGGTCCTGGAGGTCCTGGAGGTCCTGGTGGAGGTCCTGGAGGTTCTGGAGGTTCTGGTGGAGGTCCTGGAGGTCCTAGAGGTCCTGGAGGTCCTGCACGGGACGTAATGCGATGCCTTTCCAGGAACGCGCCCCGGCTGCACCCTGCACCCCAAGCCAATGAGAGAGGGCGCCGACTGGCCCGCCGGTCTTCAGCTTGGCCGTGCTTCGCCGCCATGGCTCAACCGAGCGAGCGAAATGCCATTATGCGGGAATCAAGCGCTAGGCTAACACGGTTCGCAGTGTGTTCGCAGTGGCATGGGGGCGCGGCGCCCTCGGCTGTGCAGCTGCCGATCGAAAGCACAGCGAGGCAAAATGGCGTCCGAGCACTCCTCTTGCCGTCGCTCTGTCTCTCTCGCTCTCATGGAGCGTCCCGTAAGTGTGCGAGAGAGACAGCAACGAAAGCAGTGCTTGGAATCACAGGAGCAGAGCCACGTCATCGAGGCCGCGATGCTGGAGACAGGAGATCGCGTCCGCGCTGCAGCAGACTGATTCCGTGGGTCGTTTTCGCCGCTCGGTCTCTGTCACACTCTTAGGGGGTCCCGTACAAGTGCGAGAGAGGCAGAACGACGAAGACACACTCGGAATCAGTCTGAAACAAGCCGGCCGGCGCACAGTGGGCCAGAAGACCGGTGGCGGCGGCCAAAACTCTGGACGCGTTTTGAGCTCCAGATTCGCTAAAAGGGACTCGAACCGAACGTGCGACCCCACCAATGGATTCCTCGTTCGGAGAGCAAGTCATTGGTGGGGTCACACGTTCGGTTCGAGTCCTGTTTGGCGACTCTGGAGCTCAAAACGCGTCTAGAGTTTCGGCCGCCTCCACCGGTCTCCTGGCCCACTGTGCGTCGGCAGGCTCGTCGGCCGCAGAGCGCCCGGCGAGCGGCGGCGTCGGCAGCCCAACTGGCACGCGCGCCGCCGGGTTGCCTACCCGCCCGGCGCGCTGCTCTTGACTGCCGCTGACCGCCCCGCCTGTCGCGTCCGCTTGGAGTGGCGGCCGCGGGCCGCGGGGTTCTCGAGCGGCCAGATAGACGAGTGCGGCTGTACTCTGCCAGGCTGTCACTCTCACAACACCGCGGACGCGGCGGACCAGTACTTGCCCTCCAGGGCGTTCCAGGGAGGCTGTCCGACCGGGAAGGGCACGCGACGCACGTGCTCGTCCACCTCGTCAACGTCCAGGCCGAGTCCGAGCGGCGATCGACGGCCACGTCGAGCGGCACCACATCACCGGCTCGGCGTCCGCGTTGAGGTTAGTTCGCAGTTCGTCTTGGTCCCGGTCCACCACGGCGTCCGCTGCCGCTTTGCTACGCGCGGCGAGTCCACTCGGCTCGGGCTTTCCATGGCCTCGACTCGAGGCGCACGCCGTGCGGTGCGGGCTGCCCGGCATCCGCCACATCCGCGCACTCGCCGCCTTTGGCTTATTCGAGCGCCGCGTGCATGGCGTTATCGCTGCAGCGAATGCGGAGTGCAGCTTGAGGACTCATTAGGAAGGGACTCAATGGACTGATTTGGAGTCGGACGTCTCTCTCGCTCCCACGGGGCAACCCGCGTAGGTGCGAGAGAGAGGCCTCCCCACAGTGGGCCAGAAGGCCGGTGGAGGCGGACAAAACTCTAGACGTGTTTTGAGCTCCAGAGTCGCCAAATGGGACTTGAACCGAACGTGTGACCCCACCAATGGATTGCTCTCCGAACGAGGAATCCATTGATGGGGTCACACGTTCGGTAGGCCTGCTTAGCGACTCTGGAGCTCAACGCGTCTAGAGTTTTGTCCGCCTCCACCGGCCTTCTGGCCCACTGTGATCCGCCTCGGAATCAGTCAGTCAGCCTGCAGGCGACGCGTTGTGAAGTGCATGCAGCCGGACGCCGATACGTAGCCGGCGTGGCCCTCAAGGTTCCTTCTGGACGCGCATTTTGCAAATCGCCAAGCACCGCGGCCGTACCGTGCGCGCACACCACCGCGAGCGCGGGCCGAGCGCCGCGGCCGAAGGCGTTCCGCGGAGGTCTGGTGTTTTAAAATTAGCGCGCCGACTCCCCGGGCCAGGCCTGGTCTGCCGGCCGCCGGCTCCACGGCTTCCGACGGGGGCGCACGGCCCGCGATCGATGCGCGGATGCATTGTGACGTCGCCGCGACGCGGCCGACGCCGCGAAGGCGTGGCGGCGGTGGACGGAGGGCGCAAGCGCACCGCGGCGGGGTGGGGCGGGGCGGCGGGCGGTACCGCGTCTTTTCGCCAGGATATTCCGCGGCGGCACTCAACGGGTAGCCCGGCCCGCGTTGCCTTGCGCCCGCCTGCCGCGGTGCCGTTCGATGCCGTTCCTGTTCGACGCCACGAAGGCCTCCGCCGTGGGGTCCCTGCTGCTGGGTAAGTCGCCCAGCCGCACCGCTGCGACCCGCAGGGCGGCGAGGGCGTGGTGGGCATGACGGGCGAGTCCCATTCATTCACCCTGGCCTCGCGCCTCGCGCCCTGTTCTGCCGCAGACGCCATGACCCGCAACAACGTCGTCGTGGCAGTGGCCGTGGCGGCCCTCCTCTGCGCCCTGGTCGGGGTCGGGACTCTGGCCCAGCGGCGCGACGGGTAAGCTGCACTGCTAATCTACGCACAGTTCGAATCGCCCGATGGGCCCGATCGGCATGGTTCTGACTTGCAACGCGCTGCGCCGGCTCCGTTCGCCAACAGGGCCCGCGTGGACGACAGCGGCCGCTTCCCGCCGCAGAGGACCGACCGGCCCATCATCGGCGTGCTGAGCATGGAGCTGTCCCCCACGATCGAGAAGGTGGTCGGCGCGCACCACAGCTACATCGCCGCCTCCTACGTCAAGTTCGTCGAGGTGATAGACAGCCCCACGACGTTTACGCAATGCGCAAGGGCGGATCCTGAGACGGGTTCGCGGAAGAGGGATGCCGCGAAAGTTGCCTGCTCACAGGGGCAAAGTGCCACTTCTTGCCCGCCTTTCAGGCGGCTTCGCCGGTTTCGCCGGTTTCGCCGCCTTTTGGGACGAGCGAAGCCTATGGTGGAATACCGTAGCGACCCCCCCCCCCCCCCCCCCGCACAGTGGGCCAGAAGAGCGGTGGAGGCGGCCAAAACTCTAGACGCGTTTTGAGCTCCATCGTCGCTAAATGGGACTCGAATCGAACGTGTGACCCCACCAATGGATTGCTCTCCGAATGAGGAATCCATTGATGGGGTCACACGTTCGGTTCAAGCTCTGTTTAGCGACTTTGCAGCTCAAAACGCGTCTAGAGTTTTGGCCGCCTCCACCGCTCTTCTGGCCCACTGTGCGCCGCCCCCTCCCCCTGGACCCGCGCCGGCAAACGCGAGTTTCTCGATGGTTCGCTGACGTAGCCGTGTTTGGCCGTGTTGCAGGGCGCCGGCGCGCAAGTCGCGCCGATCCTCATCGGCCAGCCGGCCGAGTACTACCGCAAGATGGTGGACAGCGTCAACGGCCTGCTGCTCCCGGGGGGCGCCACGTACTTCAAAGAAGAAGAGGACAACAAGTACGCACAAAATCTATGTGTGTACTCAGTACACACTTCTAGGTGCGTGCTTACAAGCATGCACTTTTCGAGGTGTTTACTTGCCTAAGCACGCACCTAGAAGTGCGTACTTGAATGAGTACACACTTAAAAGTGTGTACTCAGTGAGTACTCAGTGAGTACACACTTGCGAGGTGCACGCGCGGCATAAGGAAAACGCATGCACTTCTAGGTGCGTGCTTAGGCAAGTATGTATACACCTCGAAGTGCATGCTTGTAAGCACGCACCTAGAAGTGTGTACTGAGCTCATACTACACACATAGATTTTGTGTGTACGCACTGTGACTCTTCCAGTGCTCGGACTGTTGGTCAAATCGACTGGCCAAAGCGACTGACGGGCAGGCCGGCCGGCCGTGAGCTTCCCTGGGACAGTCTCTCGCGCACGGGGTAGCGACGGGTCCTTTGTTGTCGACGTTTGCCCGCGACAGCCCCTTTGAATCCTGCCTGCAGTGCAGACTGATTCCGAGAGTCGTTTGCTTCGCTCTCTCCCTCGCACTCATCGGGCGTCCCGTGGACGCGCGCGCGCGAGAGAGACAGACCCGTGTGGCCCGAGACCTGGTAAAGATGGTGTTATTTTGGCGTTCTTCGGACTCCAAATGTACTTCAAATTAACACCAAAAGGACACCATAAAAGCACGCTAAAATAACTCCATAATTACATCGAATGCATTTGGTGTCAACGCGGCGTTATTATGGAGTTTTTTTAGTGTAAAAAGGCTCGTTTTTTCACCAAAAGAACGCCATAATAATACCAAAGCAGAGGACAGCCATAGAGAAAAATGACAAAAGAGAGACGGCAGGTGTTGATCCCCAGATCTGCGACACGGCAGTTTCGTGCGGAACCGCTTGGCCAGAGCGACTCCGAGAAGATGAGCCGCACGGCAGCTATATGTCGTGCGTTGTGCCGCGCTCGGACTTAGCCCGAATCCCCGCGGCTGGAGCCCAATCTTGTTTCTATAAACATGAACTCGTACAGTGTAGCAGACCATTACAGGTCCTGTCATGTTTATAGAACATAGAACTGGAGCCCAATCTTGTTTCTATAAACATGACGGAACCTGTAATGGTCTGCTACACTGTACGAGTTCATGTTTATAGAAACAAGATTGGGCTCCAGCCGCGGGGATTCGGGCCAAGTCCGAGCGCGGCACAACGCACGACATATAGCTGCCGTGCGGCTCGTCCTCCCGGACTCGCTCTGGCCAAGCGGTTCCGCACGAAACTTCCGAGTCGCAGATCTGGGGATCAACACCTGCCGTCTCTCTTTTGTCATTTTTTCTCTATGGCTGTCCTCTGCTTTGGTATTATTATGGCGTTCTTTTGGTGAAAAAACGAGCCTTTTTACACTAAAAAAACTCCATAATAACGCCGCGTTGACACCAAATGCATTCGATGTAATTATGGAGTTATTTTAGCGTGCTTTTATGGTGTCCTTTTGGTGTTAATTTGAAGTACATTTGGAGTCCGAAGAACGCCAAAATAACACCATCTTTACCAGGTCTCGGGCCACACGGGGACGGAAGCAACCATCTGAATCAGTCTACTGCTTCAGGTACTTCGCGGCCGGCAGGCAGCTGTACGACCTGGCGAAGGAGGCCAACGCGGCCGGGGCGCACTTCCCCGTGCTGGGGATCTGCCTCGGCATGGAGCTGCTCATGGTGGCCGCCGCCGGCAACGACTTCCGCGACAACTGCGACAGCGAGGACCCGCTGCCTCTCGGCTTTCTGCCCGGTGAGTGGAGTGTGCTTGCTGCAGCAGGGTGCGCACAGTCGTACTTACAGTGCAGTAGCGGCAGGTGCTCCACCAAAACGTGTGGAGTGGAGTGTGCGTGCTGCAGCAGGGTGCGTACAGTCTTACAGTGCAGCAGCGGCAGGTGCCCCACCAAAACGTGTGGAGTGGAGTGTACGTGCTGCAGCAGGGTGCGTACAGTCTTACAGTGCAGTAGCGGCAGGTGCCCCACCAAAACGTGTGGAGTGGAGTGTACTTGCTGCAGCAGGGTGCGTACAGTAGTACAGTGCAGTAGCGGCAGGTGCCCCCCCACCAAAACGCGACACGGGGAATACTCTAGAAGCCACGAAAGTAAAAGCAATGACGTGACCGTGTGAATGCATTCACAGACTGAAACAACAACAACAACCAACAAAAACAACAACAACCAACCAACAAAAACAACAACAACAACCAACAAAAACAACAACAACCAACAAAAACAACAACAACAACCAACAAAAACAACAACAACAAAATGAAAAATAAATATGCTGTGCAGGAGCCAAGAGTGACAGTCGCCTGTTCGCGAGGGCGCCGCCCGGTGTCGTCCACACGCTGGAGAAGCAGAACGTGACCGTCAACCACCACCACTTCTGCATCACCCGGCGCGGCATCGAGGAGTACGTGAAGATGGTGAAGCTACACGCGCGTCCCAGGGGGGCTGACTCCTATAATACTTCGTACACAGCCCTATAATACTTGTATAATACCTATAATACTATAATCCATAATACCAAAAAATGCCGCACGTTTAGTGCAGTTCCGGTTTTTAAAATGAGAAAATTTTGTAAAATTGTGGTGAATAAGCGTTCAGCGATTCCCAGACGAAACGTTAAAGTAGGAAAATGGCGCTAAGACTGATGACTAGGTGCTGAGGCTCTTAAAGATGCGCGGTAGTATTTTGAGTCTCAGAGCGCAAGCTGGAATCGGAATCCGTGATTTCAACTAACTTCCGTATTTTGTAAACCCTTGGTACACGAAGAAACACTTAAAACGACACAATTATCCAAATATAATATTCGGAATAATACCTATAATACTCTATAATGCCTATAATATATAATACTTCGTACACGGTTCGGGAGAGTCAGCCCCCCTTGCGCGCGTCGCTCTGTCTCTGTCGCACTCGTTGGGTTCTCTGGAAGGGTGCGAGAGAGACAGCGCGACAAACCGATGTCCTGAAGCGCTCGGCTCTGACTGGCTTTTGGACGAGTCTCTGTCTCGTTCCAGGCAGGGGCTGGAGCGAGAGTGGCGAACGCTGTCCGTCAACGAGGACCCCAACGGGGTGGAGTTCGTCTCGGCGTTCGAGCACCGCCAGCTTCCCCTGTACGGAGTCCAGTTCCACCCCGAGAAGAACATATACGAGTGGAAAGCGTCCAAGGTGGGTGACCTAAGGTAGCGCCCCTTTCTCATAAATGTATACTATACATTGATGACATTTCACATTGCCACGGCTTTCGGTGTTCCAGAACTACCCACATTCCGAGTCGGCCATCACCGCGGCGCGGTACTTCGCCGATTTCTTGGTGTCGGAGGCGCGCAAGAACGCGCACAGTTTTGGAGAGGATGAGAGGGACCACCTCATCTACCAGTACCAGCCTCAGGACACCAAGAGGCGGCTCATGTGGGAGCAGCTCTACCTCTTCGAGGAGCAGCAGCAGCAGGTTCCACTGGTCCGGATGGCGTCCGTCCCCGAGCCGGCTGCGGCAGGGCAGCCGGATTTTGAAGTTTGACTGCTGCTGCTGTCACTTTGCCTTGTCAGTATCGCCACTGGCCTTCCCTCTGTCACAATCCACCGCACTGCGAGAGACAGAGAGGATCACCTATTTTTTATACGTCTCTGAATGCCTTACTAATAAAAACTACTTGAATGCAGCGCCCCGGAACTCAGTTTAATAACCAATGTAGAAAAGAACGACACAAAAATTCAATTTCACACGCTGAAGCCGAGTGTACTTCGCAGCTTGAAGTAGCCGCCAGAACGCAAACACTCATTTAATACAGTCGTACCAACACCGGTTCAAATTCAGAACAAAGCTTTTCGGATCTGCACCTTGATCACGAATAGATTCTACAGAGAAAACAAATCTCATTTAGACCAAATAAAGGATAAATTGTTTTTTTAAATCCTTTGCGAATTGCAAACTATGACATTGCTAGTCGTAGTTTTTGTTTGTTGACAACGTTGTAGCGGCACAGCAGACGACAGGTAAACAAACAAATGAGCGCTTGGAGCAGACGACGAGAACTGGTGTCAAGTCCGGCCAAGAGTTCGGTCCGGTGTTGTCCGCTGTAGGTTTTCCTCGGAGGCTGGCAGTTTAGTGCACGGTCGAATCACAAACCTGGTTAACGCAGTTTGTCAGATATGTCTGGTGATATGGAGGGTACAGAGAGCAGCACCAAAATGTTAGACTTTTTACTTCTTGTTGGAAAATTGAAGGTAGTTCTGATACACCTTACATACTGAAACATGGTAATCCTTCCCTTAATTGAATGAATGTCATTTATGCTTTATTTCAGCATGTCAAAAGAACAGGTTGGCTTCTGAGAAACGTGCCAGATCCTGAATGTGTTGCTGGTCACATGCACCGCATGTCCATCATAC
The DNA here is from genome assembly GCF_012932325.1 of Thrips palmi. NCBI lineage: Eukaryota > Metazoa > Arthropoda > Insecta > Thysanoptera > Thripidae > Thrips > Thrips palmi. Next base: position 291,234 of record NW_023144631.1, on the reverse strand, counting down.
CTTTGTTGCTTGACACTTCAAAAAGTTCTTTGGACAAAGTAAAGTAAGTACAAACTTGTAATGAATGTAAATTTCTTTTACAAATATGTACAAATGCCTTTTTTCTATAACTCATTCATTTTATGTGTCGTGTTTAGGTGCATGAAACTTGCATTGATTCATGACTTGGCTGAGTGTATAGTTGGTGATATTACTCCACATTGTGGAATAGATCCTGATGAAAAACACAGAAGGGAGGATGATGCCATGAAAACCCTATGTGATTTAGCTGGAATAAATGGGGCTGAACTCTATTCATTGTATAAGGTATTTTGCTAGCTTCTTGTTATGCACTCTTTTTGTAATGATGATTTTATGTGTATGTGCTGACATGCCTTTCTAATTTGGTTTCAAGGAATACGAAGCTAAGAGTACACCTGAAGCAAAGTTTGTCAAGGAACTAGATAATTTTGACATGATTTTGGAGGCTTACTCCTATGAACAAGCTCAAAATCAGCCTGGCCAGCTCCAAGAATTTTTTGACTCAACTAAAGAAAAGTTTTCGCATCCTCTTGTTCTATCTCTTGTTAAGGAACTTAACAGAAGACGCAGTGCAGTTTCACCTCCTGAAAATTCTGATGCACCCCAAACCATCAAGTAAAAGTGACTCTGCTGAGCCACAACTTTTTAAAAGGCTTTACTCTCTGAATGGTGTACCCAGTAATTTGAAAAAGCCAACATATTTTTAGCTATCCATTTCTATGTTCCTTTATTAAATTGCGGTGAAATTCATCTTTTACATGGCAAGTCGCAACAAAGAGGTTTGTACTTTGTCTAAAATTAAAATTGATCACAAAATCTACACTTTTTGGGTGTGTTATAAGATGTGGTTTTTATTAATTTATAGTATAATTGGTGAACAATCATTGAGCTGGCAGCTCTACTTCCCTCTAACACAACAAATGGAATCAGTCAGTAAACAATAGAAATAAAACAAAGAAGAAATTATTATTAAAGTCCAACATCTTCCTCTTCCTCATCATCACAAATATCGTCTCTCACAGAAGATGCTTTAGAGTTAGAATGTTTCCCTTGGACTGGTGCACAGTTATTCAGTTTCTGCAGCTCAGCTTGCCTGATCAGAACTTCAATTGATCTCAACTCAAGTTCTTTATTGAGCACTTGCATGCGGCGGTGATGCTCAGTTTCAGCCATCTGGATTTTCCGTTTATCAGCATCAGATTTACCGTCCAAATATTTAGAGAGTTTGATGAGAGCCTTGGAAAGTATTGCATCTGTTGTTGAAGTGGCAGTAACTGCTTCCACACTGTTCAAAGCTGTTGCGTCGAAATCCTCCCCAGCAGTCACAAAGAAGGTCCCATTCTGAGAAAGAAAGTGGCATACATGAATACCATACAGTACTGAATCATAATATTCGACAGGATCAACCGAGATCATACTCTACTTACCTCTTCACATAAAACCCTTTCAGCAGCCTGGGAGAGCGAGCCCTCTGGGAGGATTGCTGTCAACTGCGGTCTGTTGTTTGGATTCTCTTTCATTAAATCCATCTTCCGACAATGCTTCATCCCTGACGCATGCTTTTCGAGCTCTGACTTTCCGCACCGCAGTTTGATGTCGCAGGCAATGCAGATGCAGTAAGTCTCGTCGGTGGGGTGAGGACGAAGCCAGTCCCTAAAGTACGTCTCGTTCATCCACTCCACTCGGAACTTTTTGGCGGCTCTTCTCACCCGCTCCTCGGACCAGCTCTCTCTGGGGGTTATCCCTTCAGACCCCATTTCTTCGGCTTGCCTTTTCTTTGCTGGAGTGACAGTCGCTTCTGTTGTCATGGCGTCCATCTTTCCGTCCGACAAATCTGACAAAACGATGGTTCCCAGTTCGGTGATCATGGCTCCTAAATTTGCTAAACCGATGGTCTTAACCTTTAACACCAAATGTTTACTGTTTATGATTCTGCGATCTGCGAACAACGGAACTTTTGAGAGTGACTGTTTCTGCCTATAACGCTATCGTGCGAATATAGTTGGAAACGACTGTATTTCTCATACAAACGCCTTTCGCCGCGTTGGTGATGCGTCTTTTTGCATTTGCAGAAGGCGCACGTCGCTGCTGACAAGTAAATTTTGTTGCTGGACTTCACCTTTTGTTCTCAATACTGGTAAATATATATTGGGTTGTGTCGGTTTGATCTGAATCCTCGATACCTCTGCTGTCCCTGTTCATTTTCGCCTTCAAACATTCTTGTTTATTCATGAAACGTTTGTATATCTAGTTGTGTCGGCAATTGTAGGTTATGGCAAGTCTCGTAAAGCTTTGCAATTTTGTTTCAAAGTCTAACTCCTGTTTTTCGGGTGTCTTTTCCTCAACGATTGTCAAATATGTATATTATTGCATTTGACACTATTTTGTTTAGCGACCATGTGTGAAGTACTTGTGTGACCCAACGGTACCATCCATTGAATGGTACTTTGAATGACTGGCTGTGTCCTCCTGTCATTCTATCGTTTCGTTTCTTTGTTTTGTTGAATCATCGCTTTCTTCTTTTATATCTCATTTTATGATGACTATTCTTTCTGATTATTTGATCCAACATATTTTCTAACAAGGTGAGGAAACTGTGCTCAACCATTAGAATAAATATTTTTGTGGTTTGTCAGTGACCAACATATACACAGCCATGGCGGACAATCCTTTGGCCAATGCTAATGGCCAAATCATCAAGATGGAGGTGGACTACAGTAACACTTGCGATGAAAAAATACCCCAGTGCAAGAAAATGGCTGCTGACGGCAAAATGCACGATGCCTTGGACTCACTTCTTGCATTGGAGAAGCAAACCCGCACAGTAAGAATACCACATTTCCCTATAACTATTTCTTCCCTTTTTAACATATTTTTTTATAATAATTCATTCTTTTCCCTGTTTTATTACCCAGGCTGCTGATATGGCATCAACTGGACGTATCCTAGTTGCAATTGTACAGATATGCAAGGATGCCGGTAACTGGGGAGCCTTGAATGAACATATTCAGGTTTTAGCCAAGAGACGCTCTCAGTTGAAGCAAGCTGTGGTGAAAATGGTTCAAGAGTGTTGTACCTATGTGGATGTAATGCCCACCAAAGAACTCAAGGTTCAGCTCATTGACACCTTGAGGTCTGTCACCGAAGGAAAGGTATTCTTTTCTCCCCCCCTTAGGCTGGTTTCTGTTTTATTTACTTCCTGTTGGTGACTTAAAAACAATGTGTTTCTGGCAGATTTATGTTGAAGTTGAACGAGCCCGTCTGACACACATTCTGGCTAAGATGAAAGAAGATGAGGGCAGTGTTACTGAGGCTGCAAATATCATTCAAGAGTTACAAGTAGAAACTTATGGTTCAATGGAAAAGAGAGAAAAGGTGATTGAATTAAAAACATTTCTTATCTTGTATTATAAATTCTTTATTTAGTATTATTATGCCCTTTATCTATTCTAATGTGCACTTTTGTTTTATTTTCCAATTCCTAGGTTGAGTTAATTTTAGAACAGATGCGTTTGTGCTTGGCCAAGAAAGATTATATTCGCACACAAATCATTTCCAAGAAAATAAATGTGAAGTTCTTTGAAGCTGAAGATACACATGATCTTAAACTTAAATATTATCGGTGAGCTTGATTTTCCTGTCTGTATCCATTTTATCTGATACTTAAATTTTCTACACTCCTGACACAATATGCTTCTTCTGTTAGCCTTATGATTGAATTGGATCAGCATGAAGGCTCTTTCTTGGCAACATGCAAGCACTACCGTGCCGTCCTGGACACCCCATCAGTTCGGGATGATGCGGCGCAGCGCACCATGATTTTGCAGAATGTGGTTTTGTACCTTGTTCTTGCCCCTTATGACAATGAACAGGCTGATCTTACTCACCGTGTCCTTCAAGACAAACTCATGGAGGAAGTTGCACCATACAGGTACTGTGTTATCCGCATCCTGTGCACTATATTGTTTTTATGCTCTTGTATTTTATCTCAGTTTCTTTATGTTTATAGAGACCTCTTGAGGCTATTTATTAACCCAGAGTTGATTAAGTGGTCAGCTCTTCGTGAAATTTATGAGAAAGAGCTGAAGTTTGGATCTGCCAAGTTTCCAGCAACAGATGTATTTAACCCCAAATCAGAGGAAGGCCAGAAACGTTGGAAGGATCTCCGGAATCGTGTTGTTGAGCATGTAAGGAGCAGTTTGCATTTTTCCAATTCTTCTATCTTAGATTCTTATTTTGTACACATGGTGATTACAAACTATGGTTTCAGAATATCCGTGTAATGGCAAAATACTACACAAGAATAACTTTGAAGAGGATGTCTGAGTTGTTGGATTTGCCAATTGAAGTAAGTTGAAGAAATTTTACATTACATTATAGATAAGGTGTTGTCACTTTTGCATTATTTTTATACATTTTGCCCTCTATTTACCTAGGAGACTGAAGATTTCCTTTCCAACATGGTTGTAAGCAAGACAATAGAGGCAAAAACTGATCGGCCTGCTGGGGTGGTTAGCTTTACACGTAGCCAAGATCCTAATGATGTCCTCAACGCCTGGGCCACTCACCTTAGTGCTCTGATGCAACTGGTGAACAAGACCACCCATCTTATCAATAAGGAAGAGATGGTCCACAAGCACCTGCACCTTATGTCTGTTGGAGACAAGAACTGATTCAACTGGAACCCTCACTCCAAGGCAGATGTGTGTCTGCTTGTAGCATAATTTTCCTGTCCAGAGTATTTTCAAGGGAAAAAGCTGCATTAAAATGACAAAAAGAACTGTACATTTACTAAACCACTCTCCTAGCAATTTTCTTACCCATTAAATCATTTAAATACTAGTATGTCTTAATTATTGAGCACAGTTTTCATGTAATAAAGATTCTAACTAAATTGAAAATGTTTGTGAAAATGTTATTTTTCTTGATTGCAACACAAGAAGAGGGGTCATACCAGTGGAAGGCAACCAACAAAACATGCTGGACACTTCCCATTTATTCTGGACTTGTCACATTTGAGATGGTTGTCTTTACTAATGAAGAGTAAAAACAGCAGGGGCTAAGCTTTTCAAATGTTTCCTTGTGCTTCTCATCAGGAACAGGATACAGGTGTAGAAAAAGTCTTTTATACTTTGAATGTTTATTTAAACTTAATTTAATCATGCTGGGTGCCAGTTCTTACAATGTAAGTTCCACAAGAGATATGGTTAGGTTCAAATCCTCACACATGAATATGTGGTACAAAACAAACTTAAGGATATGAAGTATTTTGAATCTGACAACATTTTCTAAAAACATTTGGCACTATGAAGTACAAATTATTTTTTCCATAAAATAAGACAAAGTAAAAATATGATACAATAATAAGTTTAAAAAGATATGGTAAGGGTAAGATTCTCATAAAAGCAACCAACTTTCAACTTGCAAAATGGACTGAAAATTAAGAGAATAAAATGCACAAGTGTAAAAATAGTGCTTTAAAAATAAAGAAACGAAAAATGATCGCCCATCACATTTTGTTTGGCAAAGTTGTGAGCACAGTTATAATCTCAACATGAAGAAATGAAACATTTAAAATGATTACATACGAAGGCCACTTGCATCATTTGGGCGTAACTTCTTCGGAGATCTTTCATTGCCAGATTCCTCAGAGCTACTAAGCAGGTGTTTTGAACCTTTAGTTGGTTTGTCATTTGATTCTATTTCTTCATCAGAGCTAATGTCTGTTGTCTTAAAAGAGTTGTTCAAAATAGATGTTTCTTTGAGAGGAGACCTTTTTGGTTGATACTTTACACTTCTATTTTGAGCTTCCTCAGATTCTGACTCAGAATCAATAACCTGTTGCCTACTACGATGTGAGATCTGACTGGAGGAGGGAACAGGACTTTCATTTTCAGAGTCTGATTCAATAATTGCTCGGCGCTGAGAGTGGCTGTCATTCAGAGTTCCACCATCCGCATCCCCATCTGAATCAGAGTCAAGATTGCTTTGACTTAGAGGCTTACTAGCAGTTTCTTCAGTCTCATCATGAGTTTCAATGTTTTCTGTAGCTTGGTCGTCAGAATCATCAGAATGAGTCATTCTCAACCGCTTGTGTTTACTTTTTTGTAATTTTGATTTTGTAGATGTGCTTGAAGCATTTACCAACTCATCAAATGCAGATTGTGCTTTATCTAAAAAAAAATAAAAACATAAAAAGTGTTTATTAGGCTAACTGGAATGGTTCAACCACATTGCCTGGAAATGATTTTAAAAAAATACACACCAGTATTTGAATCCTCACGACTAGCAGCAGTAATCCTGCGCAAAGCATTGAACTCATCTTCACTCTCGGATGAGTCAGAATTATCGAGGACAGGGTCCTGATTTTCAGTACTGTCAGCATTGGTCTCTGTATGTCAGAAAAAAAATAACATTAATCAATTGAATAGAAGATATTAAAATATTAACAGCTTTTGTTTAAAGTCACAATCAATCAAAACATTAGTATTGAATGGCTCTTTACCTGAGTCTTGTTCAGGGGAGAGAGTGCCATCTAAAGCACTCTGGATATTTCCAGCCTTCTTCCGCATTTCAGCAGCTCTCATGTCGCCAGGTATACGCCAGTAAGATTCCTGCAATGGATTGAGAGATCATTTAGGCAAGTGAGATACATCTCTCTTTTCACAATTTATTAATATACACTTTTAACCAACCTACCTGTTCATCAAATGGAGGTACAATTCCCAATGCTTGTAAGAGTCGCTGGAAAATGGGACTGTCCATTGCAGTTTCTGCGTCATCCCCCACAGGAACGAGGGGCACTCCGTCAACTTCCTCAGCTGTAGGGTTACTTTCTAGATCTTCAGCAGCTTCGTCCAGAGATTCTTTGAGCCATTGCAGGCCTCCAGATAATTCTGTAGAAAACATAGAAAGGAAGTATTGTAGTCCAAAGAAGGTTTTAATAGGATTGCTTGTCACAAAATATTTACCTGAGCTCATGACTTGCAGCAGCATTGCAGTGACTTGACCTGGTGGAGCACGTCCAGTATTGGCCCTTCGAGCGTTTTTGAGAGCTATTCTATCCATTTCTGAACTGTCCTTCTTTCCACCAGCCTTCTTTTTCTTGGCCTTCTTCTGTGTAATATTTGTAGAGCTACCATCACTATCGGAATTGGGTCGATCATCATCACTTGAGTCATCGACATCATGAACTCCTAAACAGAATTTTTCAGAAATCGAGATATAGAAAAGTAAGACAAAAAATCATTGTATAAATTCAGCATTTTTATTTTGAACAAACAAAGGTTACCTATTCTTAAGCTGCCAGATTTTGTTCCTCGTCCACCTTTCTTGTGTAATTCCTTGCGATCATTCACCAGCCCTAACTCCAAAAGTTTATCGATGACTTTTGACTTGGGTCGTTTTACTGTCAAACGAGATAATATTTCTTCCATAACATCTAAAAACATTACAGAAAAACAAAAAGTTAGCTCTGTGGAATGAATGGACTGAGGAAAAGAAAATCATCACTGCCAGCAGGCAGCAGGTACTAACTGCCTGAGTCCCTGTACTGGTCATAAAGCTCCTGCAGCTGAACCACCTCCTGTTCTCCCCATTCCTTGGGTGCACGCACTTTCTAAAAAACAAGAAAAATGTAATAAAATTTCAAATTTCAATGGTTGTAGATGTAGATCTAGGCTAAAATAATTGAGAGCACATACAGATTTAGGAACTATTAAAAAGAGTTCTTGGAGTTTCTTTCTAACACCATTTGCAGTGCGATCTTGATTGATAAGCTTTGACAGAATCCAATGAACAGCATCTGGAAAGCAAGTAGTAAAAAATAATAAATAGTACACTTTCTAAATCTTTTTTTAGCAACAATTATTAGCCGGTATAAGGCAGGTGCACATACCACCACCAGGTTGATCCCTCTGAAACTCAGCAAAGAGAACTCGCAGTTCATCTTCTTCCTCTTCTTTCCATACTTTCTTATCAGCAGCAGATCTAGGAACAGGAAAGAAATTATTTGAAATGAACACCTTGAGATTCTTCCCGCAGGTAAGAAAGAAACACACTTACTTCTCCTTATAGCTTCCGTAGCCCTCTTCAATTTCATACGCGTCCCTGGATGTTTTCCAGAATAGCAGCTCAACGTAGATCAACGGGTTCTTTGAAGCCACTTCCACAAACTTCTGGATCACAAACTGAGCAAGCTTCTGAAGCTCCTAAGATAACAGAAAAACACAACTCATGACACATTCCGAACATCAGTCGTCGACACATAAGAAGGCACTAGTTACTGACCTTGTGCTGTGAGAGGGGGGACTTGAAGATGCGCTGGAAGGAGCGGAATATGGAGGCCTGGAACAGCATGCCGGGCATCTTGGCGTCCCAGGCGATGCGGTGCAGCAGCTTGGCGACGCAGTGGTTCGTGAACACGGAGTTCTGGTCGAACTTCTGCAGCAGGTACCCGGCGGCCTGGACCGCCTTCGAGTGGACCAGCCTGGAACAGTCGAAAAACGAACATGAGGAGACGAAGTCGAGAGAAATTTTGACGGCCCGGGGATTTACCGGATGACAGCAGAGCAGTTCGGCAGTCCCGACTTGGCAGTTCCACCGCCCGACGCGTTCCCGTCCAGCGCGACTGGCGGCCCTTGGGGACTTGGGGAGGGAAAGGGGGAGGGGAGGGGGCGGATTGGGGACGGAAGTCAGGCCACGCTGGGCTACGCGCTACGCGTTTACGTCAACTTGACAAACATAAATTTTCAAATTCCGACTGACAGCCCGCCGCCGAGAAGTTTCGGCTGGCAACAAGTCACCCCGGCGGGGAAGGCCAGGGCCGGGGCTGGGGAACGTCATCGCGGTGTGGCGAGGCAGCAGACAGAGTCGTTTTCGTCGCTGTGTCTCTCTCGCACCCATGCGGGACGCCCCATGAGTGCGAGCAGGATAAAGCGACGAAAACGCCTCTCGGAATCAGTCAGCAGGGTGAAGCAGGGAAAGGTCACAGCCAGCAGCCGCCGCCGCCAGCGCGCTTCACAAACACCTTCGTACTCCCCAAAAAATAAATGAATGAGCGTGCTTGGCAAAACGCCCTCGGGTGAAGCTCTGCAGTGTAGGTAGTCGAAACGCCCTAGGTAGGCGAAACGCCCCGCAGTGTAGGCAAAGCCCCCTCGCGCTGCGTGCGCACCGAGGTGTGAACAGGGCGTCCAAAAGTGAAGATGAAGGTGGGCGATGCCTGGGCTGGGCCCGGGCAGGGCCTAGCGATGCCCCCTCCCCAATCCCCCTGCATCAGTGCGGCTCACTAATTGATTAATTAATTCATTAGCGTCAAGCTGCTGGGCGGCGGCCGCGCCATGGCCGCCATGGCCGTGGCGCGCAGAGCAAAGGGAGCCGCCCGCGCTGCTGGCTGGCTGGCTGGCTGGCTGGCTGGCTGGCTGGCTGCACGCTACGGCGCGGCTTGCCCGGCCCATCGCGCCACGGCCCGGCATTCACGCTAAACTGAGTCAACGTCAAAGCTAAATATACACTGCAAGCAGCCTCCGGCCGCGACGCCGCCACGCACTGGCCGACGCCGCGCCGCACTCCGCGGGGGTGCACTGTGAGGGCGGGCGGCGGCGCGCCGGATATTTGATTTAATTTATTAACACCGCGAGGCCGGCCCGCCCTATTTAAATTCATTACATTCAAAATAGTTTGTCCGCCGGGGCGGGCGGCGCGCACGAGGGAGGGAGGGGCCGGCCGGGCCTTTCGGCCGGGCCGGGTGGGTCGGGTCGGCCAGAGGGGCGAGATACGGCGGCGGAGGGACGGGACGCGGGGACGGCCGGGGCCTCGGAGGAGAGGAGGACGCCGAGGGGCCGCCGACGAGGGCGGAGGGCGGCACCTTCAAGAGGGGCCGGGCCCTTGGCTGCCTTGGCCGCGACAGCCAACTCTGCAAACCCGTGGAGCCGTGGAGCTAGCGCACGAACGCGTCCCACCGCCTCAGTGCGAATGATAGTTTCGTCGCTCTGTCTCGGTCGCACTCATGGGGCGTCCCTCGGGAGAGCGACAGAGAGACAGAGCCTTCGGAACGAGGCGGCGCGGCAGCCCCGGAACACCGCGCAACAAACGCCCCCGCTTTGCCGCCTGCAAGCTGCAAGGGTGCGATTTGCGCTTAGCTCTCGGCGAGGCGGTGGGGCTCGGCGTCAGGCCCAGCAGACTGATTCCGAGAGTCGTTTCCGTCGCTCTGGGATGCCCCACGAATGCGAGAGAGACAGAGCCGACGAAAAGACGACTCTCGGAATCAGTCTGCCGGGCTCCCCTCCAATTGGCGTGCAGCTCGCTATGCACACCGAGACGAAGGCGGCTCGGCGTGTCACTTCGATCCATACCTGTCCGGGCTGTCGGGACGTCAGGCGAAGGGAGACGCCACCGGCCGGACCCCATCGGCCGGGGAGGAGGAGGACCAGGGGGCGTTTTCAAGCCGTGTGATCAGTAATCAGCGAGGGGCACGGAGAGAGGGGGAGGGGATGGGGGGGGGGGAACCGCAGGGACACGACGCACTGGGGGCGGAGAAAACTTATCAAACTTTTGCTTATTTTACCATTCCTCGGCGACTCGGCCGCCGCGGCACGACCGCCACCACCACCACCACCACCGCCACCACCGCCGCGAAGAGCAAGGCGACGGGCAGCGCGCCGAGACACTGCCAACATCCCACTGGAAGGCTGGAAGTTGGAGGGGCGGGGAGGGGCGGCCAGGCCAGCCGCAGCGCACACAACAGCCACAAGTCCAAAAGCCGCCCCTCACTCCCCCCCCCCTCCCCTGCCGCCCCTCGCAGACCGCCGACTGCCCTCATGAAAGCGAGAGCGACCAAACTTGGATTTGTGAGACCGGACCGCCGGCGGCCGGAGACTCCCGGAGACTTCCGCAGACTCCCGGAGACTTCCACAGACTCCCGGACACTCCCGGACGCGGCGGCGGATGACTTCCCCGCGCTCATTAAATCCCCCCCGCCCCCGCGCCCCCTTCCGGTCCAGAACTAGACTTCCTCCAAGTCGCATTCTAGCACTCCATTAGAGTCACCTTGCCCTCTATAAACCTCCGGCAAGTCCCGGGAATGCCACCCGCCGCGGCCTCGCGCCTCGCGCCGCCCAACTTTGCCCGCCCTCCCAGCCTGCCGCTGCACTGCACGCACGGCGCGGGGCGTGGCGGGGCGCACCGGCGTGTGAAAGATAGCAGTCGCAGCTATCAACAGGCGCAGCCCTCTGCGCCGCCGCCGCCATGCTTACTATTTAGTTGCCGCTGCGGCGCGGCGACAAGACAACGCCTTCCAGAGGCGCCGGCCCCCAAGGCCCCACGCCAGCCACCCCGGGCACCCCGGGCGCGCTCGTCATCGAGTGGGGGAGCGCTGTTTGGGCTTCGGGGCGGGGCGGGGCGGCCGGGTCAGCGCAACATCGAACTAACTTTGCCGCAGAGTTGCGCGGCAGGGCCGATCATTTAAACAGCCATTACGTGTCCTCGTGTCGCAAACCCGTCAGGGGGAGCGGGGCCGAAGGGGACCGAGCGGGGCCCACAGCAGCGGCAGACTGTCCGAAAGTCGTTTTCGTCGCACTGTCGCTCTCTCTCGCACCTCCACGTGACGCCCAATGAGTGCGAGAGAGACAGAGCGACGCAAACGACTCTCGGAGTCAGTCTGCAGCGAGCTGGGGGCCGCCACCTGAGCCGCAAGGACGCGACGGTGAGCAAACTGCCCCCGAAGACGAGACGGCCACCGAGGTAGTGGAGGCAGCGCGGACCGATTCCGAGAGTCGTTTTCGTCGCTCTGTCTCCCTCGCACCTACACGAGACACCCTTAAGAGTGCGAGAGAGACAGAGCGACGAAACGACTCTCGGTCGGCCAGAACAGAGCGCCCGGCGGGTAGGCCAGCCGGGCCGGACAGGACAGCGGCGCGTTGCGGGACGGCCTATCCTCGACTCGACGGGCGCTGGGCGGCCGGCCTGCAGGCCAACCTCCGCGACCGGGGCAACGGGAGTGCCCATTCGAAAACGACCTTCCGAGACCAATTCGGGCACTACCCAAAGCGAAAGCGAAAGTAGGTGCGAGTGAGACAGCAGCGCGACGACAGCTCCATGTCCCCGCAAGGGGCTCGCAAGGGGCCGAGGTCGCGACGCCCTGACCGGCTCAAGAAGACGATGCCATCCGCAGATGGCGCGACGGGCAAGGCGGCCCGCGCCGCATCTGGCGAGACCTCTCTCTCTCTCTCTCTCTCTCTCTCTCCGCCGCGGCCTAACACACAAAAGACGAGGCGGCCCCGCCCCAGAAATAAATCAAGTCAACTCACTTCGGCCGGAGGCAAGCAAGAGAGAGAGGGAGAGAGACACGGAAACGGAGAGAGAAGGAGAGAGAAAGATAGGTGCGCCGCAACCCACCCCAACCTCAGAGCTCTTCGCCTCCTTGACTTGAATTTCGCGCCGCCCCTCCCCCCCTCCCCCTCCCCGATCTGATGTCTTCATTTCTAGGCGGCCGTGGCGCCGTGCCCTCCCCGTCGGCATCGCTCGGCATATCGCGCGGCCGTGGGGCGTGGGCGCCTTGGTGGGCGCCGCCGAGCCACGAACGTGAGATCGGGATCGCTTTCCCGCCGCAGAGAGAGAGAGAGAGAGAGAGAGAGAGAGAGAGAGAGAGAGAGAGAGAGAGAGCGCCAAGAGAACCCTCGCCTCGCGGTCGACCACTCCCACACCACCCTGGAGTCCTGGACGCGGGCTGCACCGCAACAGGGCGGAGCGAGACGGAGGGAGAGAGACGAAGAAAGGAAGAAATGGAACGGCATCAGATGAGGAAATACCACCACCTCGCAAAAAAAATTTTGGCGCGCTTCTCTAGGCCGCCGCTACTCAAGGTGGCGAAACCACGCCTAAATGGTAGGAAAAAAAGTAACCCCGTACCCCTGTAAGTAGGCAACTTTTGTGTCCCCCCTTTTCCCTGAACCTGCCCCTGAACTCGCCCTTGCGACTAGCCGGGCCGGCCGGGCTGGCTGGGGCCGCGCCGTCATGTAATGAAGAGACGGCCAAGTCTGCAGCAGCCCCGGCCGAGGCCCCGGCAAGGCGTGGCGCGGCGTGGCGGCAGCGACGTACAATTAGCAGCGTTTGCAGGGGCGCCATTGTCCGCGGACAAAGAGCTACCCGGCGCAACCCCCGCCCCGCTCCGGGGAAGTTCCTCATCCACCACGACACACACAGACAAAAACCCCCACACAGCGGCACGCCCCACACACAAAACACCACCACAAGTGATCTCCATCTGGCGCCCCATAGTGGGTGCCGGCTGTCCCGTCGCGACCGTGGCCGCTCCCGGAGGCCCGGAGGACGTCGCCGTGGCCCCGCGGACTGACGGTGTGCCCGCCCTGGCCGCGGTGACCGCAGGTCTTCCTCCAGGCCGCCGCATGCGCGGTCCCGTAGAGCAAGGCGTGCCGCGGCCGAGGACGTCGCCGAGCGCGCGCTGCTGCCCAAACCTCTTACGGCGACTTACTCCCACCAGAACCGAGCCCAGGCCAGCAGCGCAGTCGAGTGAGGCCAGCGAAGATTTCCATTTCGTTGCAAGGCGGCTTGCCTACCCAGCCGCCGCTGTCGCAATTTCAACTTGAACTAGAGAGGCCAGACCATGTTTGATCGATTGCCGTTTTTGGCCCGGTAACTGTCTTGCTGGCACCACACGGTTGTGCTTGTTGCCTGCCTTCGGGGCGGTGCCAGACCTGTCCGCCTTGGCCCACTCCCTCGGGCCGCCACCGCGGAGAACGCGGGGCAGCCTCGGCGCTGCTGCGGAGCGGAGGAAATGATTTTTCAACGGGACCCTCCACGACGACGACGTGCTTTCTTTGCGGTTTCGCCCCCCGGGGGTGGGGGGAGCTCGTCAGGGCCACGGTCATCTTCACGTGCCCCACAGACACGGCGACACACAGACAGGGCGCGGCGCAGGTGCTGCAAGGACCCAAATGCGGCAAGGGCGGCCCCACCCCGCGGCGCCTCCGGCAGACTGATTCCGAGAGTCGTCCTTCGTCGCTCTGTCCCTCTCGCACTCATGGCACGTCGCGTGTGGGTGCGAGAGAGACAGAGCGAAGAAAGGGACGCTCGGAATCCGTCTCCAAAGCGCCTCGCGGTGGCGCAGGCCAACAAAGGGGGGCAGCTCCCCAGGGCGTCGTTGTTATGCCCGGGTCCCGGCGGCCCGGCGGGGGGCCCCGATGGGGGCAGGGCCCCGATGGGGGGCACCGCGAGGGAGGCCCGTGTCCCCACACACTCAAGGACCAGGTGCAGAGCAACACACAACAATGAGCGCGGGAGTGCGGGGGCGGGGCGCCCAAAATGGGTTCAGGTTAGCGTGTGTGTGTGAGTGAGTTAGTGTGTGTGTGACAAGGGGTTCACAGGCACCGTGCCCGCTCGCGCGGTGCCCCCGTGCGACCCCCGGCAAGGATAAGTAGACCGGGGTAGTCATCCCGACGGCCCCCGTGCCCCCACGTAAATTGCACCATGGGACTACTAATGCGCAAGCAGGGCGAGGCGCACTCACACACGCGCAGACCCACGCCACACACAGACAGTCCCAGCCGGCGGTAAAAGAGAAAATCGCGTCTACACACAAAAGAGTTTGATTACCGAAAAGGGCCCCAATTTGGCGCCGCAAAGCGCGGGGAACGGCCGCGGCCGCGACGCCGCCAGGCAGCCAGCCAACCAGCCAAAAGCCAGCCAGCCAAAAGCCAGCCAAAGGCCAGCAAGCTAGCCAAAAGCCAGCCAAAAGCCCGCCAGCCAAAAGCCAGCCAGCCAAAAGCCACTCAAAAGCCAGCTCACCAGCCAGCCAAAAGCCAACCAAAAGCCAGCTCGCCAGCCAGCCAAAAGCCAGCCAAAAGCCAGCTCGCCAGCCAGCCAAAAGCCAGCCAAAAGCCAGCTCACCAGCCAGCCAAAAAGCCAGCCACCAACCACCCAAAAGGGCCACCAGAAAACCCCCAAAAAGCCAGCCAAAAAAGCCACCCCCAAAAAAGCCCAAGCCAAAAAGCCGGGCCCCCAAAACCCAAAGCCAAAAGCCAGCCAGCAAACGCACGGCGTGCACGGCCGGGGTGGCGCTGCGCCACGCCTGGCTACGCCCTACTTGCCGATACAATACCGCGCGCGCAGCCCGGCGCAGCCACACAGCACCCTGGAGGGCGGTTCCTTCTCGTCCATCAGGAGGACGCGGCGGAGCCTCCGCGGAGGCGAGGGAGGAGGCCGCGAGGAGGGACGCCGCAGTCAGCACAAAACGCACGTGCGCCGCAGAACAAAACAGCCACAAAATTTTATGCCAGCGAGCTCCAACTCTCTCTCTCTCTTCCTCCGACACACACGCACGGCCGCACACGCATAACAGCGGGCGTCCTTCTCTCTCTCTCTCTCTCTCTCTCTCTCCTCTTTTCTCCCCTTTTCCCTCTCTCTCTCTTTCTCTCTCTCTCTTTCTTTTCTCTCTTTTCTTTTCCCCTCTCTCTCCTCTCTCCTCTCTCCTCTCCTCTCTCTCTCTCTCACACACACACACACACACACACGAGCGCGTCCCCGTGACCGAGAGTCTGGTCTCGCTCGCAGCCAAAACTCGGCAGCCGAAGGGATTCCGAGGAATCGTTTGGTCGCTCCGTCTCTCTCCCTCGCGCCCCTCGACGGGACTCCTTCACGAGTGCGGCAGAGACAGGGCGACTCGGGACGGCTCGGCGGTTTGAGGGCGTCGCGGCGCTAATCGGGAGGAAACGCGGAGCCAGCCAGCCGCGTGATGGAGGCCGCCAACTACGCGCAGGGACCGGCACGCAGTGGGCCAGAAGACCGGTGGAGGCGGCCAAAACATTAGATGCCGTTTCGAGCTCCAGCTCCAGAGTCTCTAAATGGGACTCGAGCCGAACGTGTGACCCCACCAATGGATTGCTCTCCGAACGAGGGATCCATTGGTGGGGGTCACACGTTCGTTTCGAGGCCTGTTCAGCGACTCTGGAGCTCAAAACGCGTCCAGAGTTTTGTCCGCCTCCACCGGTCTTCTGGTCCACTGATGCGGCAGGGACCGCCGGGGACGCAGGGGGTAGCGACGCCAGCTTCCACCGCTGCACGCCGACGCCCCGCCGATACCCCACGCACCACGCGCAATGCGGCGAATTCGGCGTCGAACATCGCCGAAGCGGTCTCTGGATCCCGGACGTTCTCAACCCAAGCGCGCGTAATGCAGTAGCGACGGCGGTGGAGGTGCCTAAGAGGTACCCACAGCAGGGCGACTCCGGAGAGTCCGCTTCGTCGCTCTGTCTCCGTCGCACTCATGGGATGTCCCCCAGGCGTGCGAGAGAGACAGAGCGACGAAACAGCGACTCGCTCGGGACCAGCCTGCAGAGTCCCTTGAGAGGGGGTCCGCGACGGTGCGGTACCTTTGCGTCCTTGCGGCTTCCTGGTTTCGGGCGGCGAGGGTCGAGCACCTTGACGCGCCGGGCGCCTGGGCGGTGCGGCGCACCAATTTGAACAGGATCCACCCGGACAAATTTGGAGAGGGCCGGGCTGCCTGCTCGGCCAGGCTGCCTGCTCGGCGGGGCTGCCTGCTTGGCCGGGCTGCCTGCTCGGCGGTGCGGGGCTCCTGCGGGCAGGCTGCCTGCTTGGCGGGGCTGCCTGCTCGGCGGGGCTGCCTGCTCGGCCAGGCTGCCTGCTCGGCGGGGCTGCCTGCTCGGCCAGGCTGCCTGCTCGGCCGGGCTGCCTGCTCGGCCGGGCTGCCTGCCTTCGGAGCGCGATTCGCAGACGCAGAACATCAGTTTGTCGCTGTCTCCCTCGCACCCTCATGGAGAACCCCGGGAGTGCGACAGAGACAGAGCGACGGAACGACTCTTCAGAATCGCTCGACAGCTCGGCCAGGTTGCCGAACGAGGCGCGGCGGCCCAGGATGAGGAGACGAATAGAGAAAAGACAAGTGCTAAGTCCTTCGCCCCTGGACCCCAGCGGGCCGGGCTACACCCCCTGCGGCCAGCACAGCCAGCACAGCCAGCACAGCGATTCCGAGAGTCGTTTCCCTCGCTCTGTCTCCCTCTCTCGCACATACACGGGACGCCCCATGAGTGCGAGAGAGACACGGCGCGAGGGAAACGACTTTCCGAATCAGTCCGCAGCAAGCACGGCCTCCTCGCACCGACTTCCCCGATAGCTCACCTTTTCAGAAAGTCGGGAAACTGGAGTTCCTGCTCGGAGTAAGAGACTTGGCCTTCTCCTTCTTCTTCCTCGTGTTCCCTCTCGTACTCTGCAAAACGACAACAAACAGGGGGCAAAACTGAGCATGGTCGAAATGGCCGCCACCTGATGCGGAGCAAATACGAAAAACAGAGCGGCGGGCGTTCCCGCGGCGCGGCGCCATTTGCATATTGTACGAGGTCGTGACGGCCATGACGGCCATGACGCTCCCCGTCGGCGGGGCGCGGCACCATTATCACTGCGAACCGCAAATGCTGTTATCTGGCGGGGCCGGTACCATCCCCGGCGCCATCGACGAGGCAGCGAGAGGGAGAGGGAGAGAGAGAGAGAGAGAGAGAGAGAGAGAGAGAGAGAGAGAGAGAGAGAGAGAGAGAGAGGGAGAGAGAGAGAGAGAGAGGGAGAGAAAGACAAGAAAAGAGGCAACCGAAGGAGTGAAAAGTGAGGGAAGGAGTGAGAGGACTGATGAGTGAGATGAGTGAGGAGTGAGAGAAAGTGAGAGAGTGAAGAGTAGGAGGAGTGAGGGAAGTGAGGAATGAAAGGAGTGAGGAGTGAGAAAAGGAGGGAGAGAAGTGACAATACGAAGAGGGAGAACAGTGAAACTACGTAAAAGACGCAACGTGACGAAAACGGAAATAAGAGAGGCACAATAAGCGTGACAAGAGTGACAGAAGTGACCGGAGACCGGAAACTTGTGACGAAAGTGAGAGAGTGAGTGATGTGAGTGAGTGAGAGTGAGAGAGGAGTGAGAGAGAGAGAGAGAGAGAGAGAGAGAGAGAGAGAGAGAGAGAGAGAGAGAGAGAGAGAGAGAGAGCGAGAGAGACGGCATGGCAGAGTGGGTCACGGGGGGAGTGGGACGGGGCAGCAGAGATTGCTATTGCTGCTCGTGGTGCTGGCCTGTAGTTGGCGCACGCCGAATCAGCAGCCGCGATCACAGCCGTCCAAACACCTTGCTCCACCGCGCTTGCTTGCTCTCTCTCTCTCTCTCTTAGCCACAAAGAGGCCCACATTACAGCCCCGGCGCCGCGAGACGCAGATAGGAACCGTGAGAACATAAAGGGCATTAAAAACCAGACGCCCGAATAAAAAAACAACAAAATAAAAAGACAAAAAAACGCGTTGGGTCTGACGGGGGAGCATAAAGCACCCGCAGCGCGCCGCGTGGCGCGAGGCTAGATGAGGTAATTAACGGATAAATGGCGCTCGGCTGGACTTAAATGGACCCAAAAGTCCACGGCCGTGACCCCTAAATCAGCCACCACTAAAAAAAAGTCGGTCACTTCCGACGTCTAATTTTGACGCTGTCCTGCATTATCTTTTTTTTGGTTTTAATTCATAGAAGACGCAATTTGCTGTTGATTAATTTTCTCAGCTACAGAGTTGCATTTATAAAAGCTTCTAGTATGCACCAACTTTCAATTTTCGTTTTAAATGAGGGTCTCGTTAAGATAAACTTGTTAAGGTTTAAAGAGTACATTGCAAGAAAAAGTGTGAATAGTACAACAAATGTACAACAAAAACTGTACAATAAAAGTACAACGAGAATTGTACAAACCACAACGAGGCCTGAACTGCACAGAACTCGTCATGCCGGTTCCATTGTACTTTGTACTACAATTGTTGTACTTTGAAAGTACAACAAATACCTGATAAAAAATTTACCAGAAATTTGTGTACTTTTGTTGTGGTATTTTCTTGCAGTGTACGGCGGTTCCTTACCTTCCTCCTCGTCGGGCTGCTGCTCCTGCTCTCGCCGCTCCTCGTCCTGCTGTTCCTGCTGCCGCCGCCGCGCCTCCTCGGCGGCCCGCACGACGTCGGGGTCCTCTGCAACGACAAAGGGAGGACGGGGATCATCGTCATGTCCACGGAGTACGGGGGGCGCACGGCTCGGCTCGGCGGTCTGCAGACTGATCACGAGAGCCCTTTCCGTCGGTCTGTCTCTCTCGCACCTATTGGGAACGCCCCGTGAGAGCGAGTGAGACAGAGCGACGAAAACGACTCTCGGAATGAGCCTGCCGGACCGCTGAGCCCCTCGGCTGCGGCCGTGCCGCCACCAAGGCACTTCACAAGGGGCGATCCACCTCGGGGGCGTGCCGCGCAGTTTCATAAACACAGCGCTCGCACACACAGACACACACACACAGACGCGGGCGTAAATCTGGGTACGGGGGAATCACGTACAGAATATCTTCATACCGCCAAGAAAGGGCGGATTGCTCAAAGGGCCTGGGGCAGGGCCCACGCCGGGCGGGGCCCAGGCGGGTTAAAATTGGTCGCCCCCGCCGCCACGCCCCGCCACGCCCCACCCCACGGTGGCGGCCCGAGGGAGGTCTCGAAGGAGAAGCAACAAAGTGGCTGCAATCTGGGGCGGAGGCGCCAAAACGAACGATAAACAATGCCTTAATTTTTTCCGAAGCGGCGCTTCGGCCGGCCCCGCCCCCGTCGCACAGTGGGCCAGAAGACCGGTGGAGGCGGACAAAACTCTGGACGCGTTTCGAGCTCCAGAGTCGCTAAACAGGCCTCGAACCAAACGTGTGACCCCACCAATGGATTCCTCGTTCGGAGAGCAATCCATAGGTGGGGTCACACGTTCGGTTCGAGTCCTTGCTTAGCGACCCTGGAGCTAAAAACGCGTCCAGAGTTTTGTCCGCCTCCACCGGTCTTCTGGCCCACTGTGCGTCGTACCCCGTTCGTTCCTCGCACTGCACGCGCCAGGCCGGCCGACCCGTCGACCCGCCGGCCCGGGGTCTTGAATAAGGCGACCCGTGTAATGCCCCGAATATGAAAATGCAAATACCGCCAATTCGGGGAATTGAGGTGCTCGGCGTGCGGAGAGACGAGGCTGCCCGAGGCTGCCGTGCCAAGCCCGCAGGGAAGCCCCAGCCGGGGGCGCCTCTTAAACCGCGCAGACAGACCCGGAGTGCTGGTCCGGGGCAGCAAACATGGAGAGAAAAAGGCTGGGGGGCAACCTCCACAGTCCGCAGGCAGGGAGTGCATGTGCACGCCGGCGGTTGTTGCACAGTGTGCGCGCAGCTCAGTCCCCGCCCGCACTCGACTCGACATTTGGCGTGCGTCGTAATGCGATATGCTGCCACTGGTTGGCAGGCCTGCGCCGCTCCCTCGTCGCAGCGCCGTCGCGCACGGAGGGGCACTTCCGCGTCGCGGGGAGAAAGGGACGACGCCGGGCGCGAGTAGAGGGGGCAAAAATTATTTGATTTGCCCGCAAGCCGCAACAAAAAGCGCCATTCACAGAGAAAACCTCAGTCGGGTCTCTCTCTCTCTCTCTCTCTCTCTCTCTCTCTCTCTCTCTCTCTCTCTCTCTCTCTCTCTCTCCCCTCATATTTCGAGTTTTAAAACCTTGTTTCTTTCTACGGCAAAAGTTGGTAATATTTTTGCTGCGCTGGCGAATAAATATCCCCCGTTCCCACCGCCGCCGCGCGATGAAGAAAAGAAACGTTGAACTCGGGAGGGAATAGGTGTGGCAAAGACCCCGGGAACGCTGCTGCGGGACGAAATGATATCATGAGGGATGATGGGGCGAGGCGAAGGTGCCGAGATGAGATGGCGGCGTTTTCGGGAGGTGTAGTCGCGTTAATAACGCAAAGTGCAGCAGGCAGCCAGGCAGGCCGGCAGGCAGCCAGGCAGGCCGGCAGGCAGCCAGGCAGGCAGGCAGGCAGTCAGCTAGCTCAGGGCGGGACTCAAAACAATAAGGCCAAGGCGAAGGGCTCCGGAGCCGCCTCCGGCTAATACTGGATCCACGGAGGCGGCGGCGCGGCTTGGCACTCGCGAGGCGGGGCGTGGCGGGGCGGGGCGTGGCGGGGCGGGGCGTGGCGGGGCGTGGCAGGGTGAGGCGGGGCGGCGCGCGTGGCAGCAGACGAGTGCGCGGCGCAAATTATTCCGCCCTCTTAAAAGACAATGAGTGGCCCGGCAAGCTGAAATTAAGTCGTCGTCGTCGCGTCGACGCGCCCATCGACAACACGGCCGTCCGTGGCGCGCCCCGCCCCGCCCCGCCCGCCTCGCCCCGCCCCCCCGCCCCGCCCCCTCGCCCCGCCCCCCCCACCCCCCCCGCCCCGCCCCGTCCGCACGACGCCCTCCTCGACAGCAGCAGAATAACTATCAATATAATGAAACGGGGGCTCCCGGCGCACAAACTCCCCTTCCTCGCCGCCGCCTGTCAGCAGCCGCTACGTGACACGCACGAGCACGACCCGCCCTCCGGACACGGACACACACACACAAACACACACACACAACGCCGGGGAGGGGACAATGCCACAATAGTGCGCACACGGCAAACAAAACGCCCCCTTTTAATGACGCTCGCAGTGACACTTATGTTTTTCCGGGTGGCCGGCCGGCCGCGCCATAAATCACCTGCGGGCTGATGCCGAAGCGGGGCTCTCTCTGTCTCTCTCGCACTCGCGGCGCCTCGCGGCCGGCCCGACGGGGCGCGAGAGAGACAGAGCGATGACGACGGCGGCGGGCAGCACAACGGCGCGGCGGCGGCAGGGCGTCACTCGATTGACACATTTTGATCGGGGCACAACGGAGCGGGGCGGGCGAGCAGGGCGAGCAGGCAGCGGGCCGCCCCGCAACACAAAGCGCCGATCACGCGCGGCGCGCCAACAAAGGAACGGGGCCACTGGGTATGGAGAGTGTGCAGTGTGTGCGCGCACCGCGGTGTAGTGGTTCACTACTGTGGTTCACCCGGCCCCGGGGATACCGACCGCTTTTTCCCCACAGCCGCCTCGGGCATAAGGACGGGGCGGATCGAGCACGATGCCAGCAGTGTCGCGCGGTGGGCCACGGCCAGGCGGTCAAAACCGAGGGGGCCACCACTCTCATTTCAGGCGTACACAAGATTACGGGGTAACGGGATATTTATCAGGGATTACGCGTGAAATTTTCGAAAATTGGTTCGAAAACGTTGAAAAATGACTCAAAAACGTTGAAAAATGACAGAATTTTGTCAAGTATTACGTGATTACGCCATGGATTACCAGAGATTACCAGCAAACTTGTACACAGGATTACGTGGGTGGTGGCCCCCTCGGTCAAAACCCCGGACGTGGTTTGAGCTCCAGCGTCGCTGAATGGGACTCGAACCGAACGAGTGACCCCACCAGTGGATTGCTCTCCGAACGAGGAATCCATTGGTGGGGTCACACGCTCGATTCGAGTCCTGTTTAGCGACGCTGTAGCGCAAAATGCGTTTTGGCCGGCGGCGCTAGTCTTCGCTTCGGACCCACTGTGGGGCAGGGCGGCTAGACTCTGCGCTGCCGGACGGACAGGCAGCCGAGTGAGGCATTCAGACAGCCCGCTTCGCTTTCAGACCAAACAACGCTGCAGCTCCTACAATAGCGGCGCTCAGCTCAAAGTGTGACGTTCCCAGCTTGGAGGCGGCGGGCAGGCAGGCCCGGGCCGGGCAGGCTGCCCCCGCAATACTCGTCTGCACTTCTGTCTCCGCGTGCAGTGCCCCTCAAAAGCAGTCCAGCCGAGCTGAATCCCCCTCCTCCTCGGCGGAGGAACCTCAGCCGCCGCTCCACTCCGCAGCCACCCGACCCGTCGCGACCCTTCTTGGAAAAGGACGGTGTTGCGGGGCGGCAGCGTCGGGTAGCTTCAAACAATTTCGCGCTTCTCCGAAAGGGATTCTTCGTCACTCTGTTTTGAGCTCCTCGGGAACAGTAGCGGATCGAGAAGAGGCCCGCCACGACAAAAGCAGTACCTGGAAGGCGGCTTCTGGAAAAAAGACCCCCCCCCCCTTTTCCGGAGAGGGGCTGAGAGTTTCAGGTTTTCGCCGAGAGGGGGCAAAGTAGCATTCTTTGCCTTCGTACAGAGGCACAGTGCGAACTTTTGCCTGCCTTCCAGACGGCTATCTAACGACAATTTGTTCTTTTGTCCTCCCCTCCCCGTCCCCCTACTGGATCCCCGCCTGCTCGGTAGCAGCGCCCCTGGCGGGTAGGCACTGCGCGCACAGGCCAGTGCAGCGGGCTTGCCTACCCCGCTCAAGGCAGGCTGAGGCCGTGCAGCAGACTGATTCCGAGGATCGTTTTCGTCGCTCCGTCTCTCTCGCACTCATGGGGTGTCCCGTACAGGTGCGAGAGAGACAGAGCGATGGAAAACGATCCTGAGAATCAGTGTACTACCGCATCAAAAATTAAGCCGTCGCTACCCCTCGGCTCAGTCCCCCCGAATCGAAGTTCCTCGGGCGGGGGGTAGCGCCCAGCCCACGGCTCGCCTCTCTTTTCTCCCCCGGAGTGCAGTACACTGTACACAGCACACCGGGCGCCGCCTTCTCCTTCCTTGGCGACGACTGCACGATAAACACGTGTCGCGCGACGCGCCGCTCTCACGCCCGGCACGGCACGACACGGCACGGCACGGCACGGCACGGCACGGCATAGCACGGCACGGCATAGCACGGCACGGCAAGGCACGCAAACACGCATCGAGTGTTCTCAAGCGGCTCGGCGCGGCGGGGCGCTTGACTGCACCTCACGACACACAACACTCTCACGCACGCCTCCCAGACACGAGTGTGGCGTGAGCATCCCGAGCGCCGTTTCCGACGCACCGCGAAAAAAAAAAGGAACAACAAGAAGCGAAAGCAGCGACGAATCAATTTCCCTGCCACCGCCACGCCTCGACGATGAGGCCGGTGACGCCCCTTTCCAGTGTTGCTGAATGCAGGAGGCTGCTTCCGAGAGGCGCTTTCGTCGCGCTGTCTCTCTCGCACTCATGGGGCGGCCCGTACAGGTGCGAGAGAGACGGAGCGACGGAAACGACTCTCGGAATCAGTCTGCAGGTGTCGCCGGCGAGGTGGGCGGCGGCGGAGCCTCCCGTCCAGGTTTGACGCGGACGGGGCACTTCATCACACTGTGTACACCGGCGAGATTGACAACAAGAAGGCCCTTTGGCAGGCGGGCCCGGCCGGCTGACTCCGAGAGTCGCCTTCGTCGCTCTGTCTCTCTCGCACCTGTACGGGACGCCTCTCGAGTGCGAGGGAGACAGCGCGGCGAAAGCGACTCTCGGAATCAGTCCGCTAGGCCGGGCCCTTCCCTTGGCCGGGCCCTTCCCTTGGCCGGGCCGGCGGGGCCGCGCCGACTGATTGGCTTTCCACAATGACGGATTTTTCCATTCACGAGAATAAACAAAGCGGCCAGGCCCGGCCGCCTTTCCTTGTATCGGAAATTAACTTGCTCGTTTTTCTTCTGATTGGCGGCGCGCTTTTGATCCTCGCCGCACCGCCGCCGTCGCCCCGGACGACAAGCACAGTCCCGACTTAAGACTCTAAACGTCCCTAGGGCCAACGGGGAGAGAGAGAGAGAGAGAGAGAGAGAGAGAGAGAGAGAGAGAGAGAGAGAGAGAGAGAGAGAGAGAGAGAGAGAGAGAGAGAGAGAAAAAGCGGCTTTCGAGAAAGAGGGACAAAGAACGACTTCTTTTCCGTCCCTGCCGCGGCGGCGCGTGGCGCGGTCGTAGTTATGTTTGTAAGACTGAGCCGGCCAAATTAATTTCGGTGCCGGCCGGCGGACGCGGTCGGCGGCGCCACCGTCGCGGAGGGAAAATGGGAAATTGAAACAAGGCGACTTGCATAAAATAGTCAAACGCGGAGGGCGGCGCGCAGAGAGAGAGAGAGAGAGAGAGAAGAGAAAGAGAGGAGGGAGAGAAGAAAAGAGAAAACAGAAAAAAAGAGACGAAAAACACACAAAGAAGGGAGACAAAGACATCGGGAGGATCAGTGGATAAGTACCGCAAAATGCAAGGGCGGTCGAAAAGCCAAAAGGCAACCATGGAAAGACCACAGACCGGAAAGCGGCTCGAGAGCCGGGGACTTTTCTTTTTAACGGGGTAAGGGTTTAAAAAAAAGAAGGAAAATAGAAAAAGCGAAAGGCGAAGAGGCGCGGCAAAATAGGACAGAAAATTCGCTGGCGAAGTTTGGAGCGCTGTGTGCAGGCGAGGGGAAAACGGAGCGGGGGTTGCACGCAGCGTTTGGGAGTGACCGGCTGAACACGAACAGGGGCAGTTGACGAGCGCACACACCGCACAGCAGCGCCTCCCGGCCCCGGCCGGCTGCTGCAGGCTGATTCCGAGAGTCGTCGCTCTGTCTCTCTCGCACCTACACGGGGCGCTCTCACGAGTGCGAGACAGACAGAGCGACGCAAACGACTCTCGGAATCAGTCTGCTGGCTTAGAGGTTCTATTCCCGATGCGGCGGGGCGGCGGCTGGGGCTTTGAGCCTCCCTCCCCTCCCCTCGCCGCGAGCCTCGCCGGGGATGTGAGTGACGTGAGTGACCAAGGTCTGTCAACCTGCCGCTGCGTCGCACTACGTTTACCCGATGGGTCGTGCCCTGCACTTCCCCCGCCGCCGCCCTTTCACGACCGACTTGCACAAAACCGCCCTTCCGGGCCTTTTCAATTTGCCGACCGTCTTTACGCAGAATCGGGGCGAGCGGCTCCCAAACTTGCTTCGCTGAGCCGTGCCACGCTGCGCGCGCATCGCGGAGCGCATGCAGGACGCGGCCAACCCTCGCTAAGCTCGTCGTTCCTCTCGACTCCATCTCCATCTCGGAGGGGGCGCCCGTAAAGCAGGTGCATTCGGGTGCACTGCAAAAAACAACAAACACCAATGACATGCCTGGAAATTGAAAGAAAAAGGGTGTATTTTTTGTCCGGTGAAACTTAACCCTGAAAAGTGGGTTCTTGTCGTTAGAGCCACTCTTTATCACTATTACCAAAATACTCTTTTGAGCCCAGCATATATTCTTTGTGGAAATGAAATACTCTTGCTGCCGTCCAGAGTATCTCTACGGACAAGACCACCCTTTTCAGGGTGTTGCCAGGCGACCGCAGGCGACGCAGGCGACGCAACAAAATTTGGTGCGGGTCGCGTCCTCTACGAAATGTCAAGAGAAAGGTCCCGCCGACCGTTTTGGAGGCAAAGCCCCCCTCATTTGCGGCCGAGCGCCACGCGGTCCAATGACACGCCTTTTTTTACGCTGTATCGTCCCATCCCCCACCCCCCCGCGGAGGGCGTGAGCCGCAGCGCCGGGGGAAGAGACTTCCCCCAGAAGACAATCATTTTTTACTGTTCTGGACTGGAAAGTCAAATGTGGTCCACCGCACAGCGAATCTGTTTGTAACAGGGGATAACACTGGAAAAAGGGCGGTCTTTAGTTTTTTTCTTTCTCCACAAAACAGCTCCGAAAAGCTTGACAAAGTCGGTCGTGAAAGCAGCGAAAGCGGCGAAAGCAGGGTCGCGGTCGTGTGGCGTCGCGGCGCCCCGCCCAAACTTTCGCCGACATTCCCCCCGAACTTGATAACTAATGCATATCAGTAGAATGGAGCCGAGGCTGCTGCGGTGGCACTACACCACTGGCAGTAACGCCACACCACTGGCAGCGCCACGCCAGTGTTCAGCGCACCACTGGCATTAGCACCACAGTGCAGCACCACACCACTATGCAGCACCACACCATTGAGCGCCACCCCTCTGTGCAGCGCCACACACCACCACTGTGCAGCACCACACCTGTGTGCAGCACCACACCACTGTGCAGCACCACACCACTGTGCAGCGCCACACACCACCACTGTGCAGCGCCACACACCACCACTGTGCAGCGCCACACACCACCACTGTGCAGCGCCACACACCACCACTGTGCAGCGCCACACACCACCACTGTGCAGCACCACACACCACCACTGTGCAGCGCCACACACCACCACTGTGCAGCGCCACACACCACCACTGTGCAGCACCACACCTGTGTGCAGCGCCACACACCACCACTGTGCAGCACCACACACCACCACTGTGCAGCGCCACACACCACCACTGTGCAGCGCCACACACCACCACTGTGCAGCACCACACACCACCACTGTGCAGCGCCACACACCACCACTGTGCAGCACCACACACCACCACTGTGCAGCACCACACACCACCACTGTGCAGCGCCACACCACTGTGCAGCGCCACACACCACCACTGTGCAGCACCACACCACTGTGCAGCACCACACCACTGTGCAGCACCACACCACTGTGCAGCACCACACCACCGTGCAACGCCTCTGCGCGGTGCGCGGCCGAGGAGGCCTACTCGGTCGACTTACAGGATTGTCGTCGACACTTGCCGAGCTGGCTGCTACACTGCCACGCGCTGCTGCACCACTGCAAGTGCGCGGGGGCCAGACGGAGTCGCCCCAACCACTGCTTGGCACGACTGCACGCAGCGCGGCAGCGGAAGTGGCTGAGCGCCGCGAGACCGGAAGCGGGGCACTTTCACCTCGCCGCACCAACGCCCAGCCGCAAGAGCGAGGACGAAAAAAACTCCCCACAAAACGGCTGAATTGATTTAATTTGCACCCTCCAATTACCTCACTGAGAAACGCCGTGCAATAACACTTGGCTGTTTTTCAGTACTATCTGATCACTCACAATACTGAGGAATAAATTGATCATAAAAGAGCAAAGAACCAACTCTAGCACGTGGTGCGGAGGAAAGTTCGATTTGTTTTCGTACCTCGCGGCCGGGAAGCTAACAACGTGTGCTGCTTTCTTCTTCTCGGTGCAAGTGAGCAGTCTGTTTTTGTTATAGAGACGAGGTGACGCACAGAGAGAAGTGAGCAGGGGAAGGGGGGGTGGGGAGAGAAAGATAGAGAGAGGAGACCAAGCGAGAAAGAGAGTCTGCTGATACGAGGACGAATGCATAAACCATCAGGCCTGATGACCCCCATAGGCCTGCCGAGAGGCACTTTGGCGAGGCCGTCCTGGATGATGGCGTGCTCCAAGGAGGCGGCACTACCATCACACCGCCGCCAATACGTCCCCAATTTCATACAGGAAAAAAAAAAGAAGCTGTCCCAAAATTTTTTCGTTTCGATTTCAATTCCCAAGAGGGAGAGACGGGACAAGTGTCACCTTTTCGAGGGAGCGTCCTGCAGCCAGCGTTCCCCACGTGTCCACACACACACACACACACACACACACACACACACACACACACACACACACACACACACACACACACTGAAGCACCACTCAGATACCACCCTGCTTATTACACGGCGGCGCACCACAACACATAAATACAATATTTACCATTCGGCTGTCGGGATCGCCACCTCGGGGGACTTGTAACGGCGCAGCAGAGCCCCTCTCGGCCGGGCGCAAATTATTAGGGTCATGATTTGGGCGCAGTCCAGCAGTGCGGTGGGGAAGGGGAGGGGGAAGGGGGAGGAGGGGAAGGGGGAGGAGGGGAAGGGGGAGGAGGGGAAGGGGGAGGAGGGGAAGGGGGAGGAGGGGAAGGGGGAGGAGGGGAAGGGTGAAGATGGGGAGGGGGAAGAGGGGGAGGGGGGAAGAGGGGGAGGGGGGAAGAGGGGGAGGGGGAAGAGGGGAGGGGGAAGAGGGGGAGGGGGGAGGAGGGGGAGGAACTCGACTGTCACTTCGAAAATGGAGCACTTGCTGGCGACGACCCCGCCCCGCGGCGAGCGGTACAATTGCCTCCAGCCTAGACACCGTCGACACCGACACAGCGCGCACTGTGCCAATCCGTGGTCCTGTACACTGATCCTGAGAGTCGTTTTCAACACACTGTCTCTCTCGCACCTAAACGGGACGCCCGGCGAGTGCGAGAGAGACAGAGCGATGAAAACGACTCTCGGAATCGGTCTGCCGCCCCCGCAGCGTGCGGGCCGGAGCTTTAAAAGGCCGCCCGCCTCGTGTAGCCCGCCACTCTTCGCAACGCGATGCAAATTCGCGCGGGCGGTTCAAGCGGACCGTGTTCGCCGCGGGCCGCGCCACAACACCGTCACGCCCACGCCGCCAGCGGCGCCGCTGTCCACTGACTCCGAAGGCTCGTTTCACGTCGCTCTGTCTCTCTCGCACTCATTGGGGCGCCCCTGACGGGTGCAAGCGAGAGAGACAGAGCGACGGAACGATCCTTCGAAATCAGGGGGCCTGTGGCGGGGAGTGGGCGTGGTGAGGCGGGACTTGGCGGGGTGACGCGGGGCGTGGCGGGGAAAGGCCGACCATACACTCTACCAAAAATGTCCTGTAAATGCCGTTAATTTATTACCAGTTTTCACTGTAGGTCAATTCACAGCGTTTACTGTGATCTGCTCACGGGATTCACTGTGATCTTGTTCACGGTGTTCACTGTGATCTGGTCCCCAGTGAACACTGTGAATTTGACGCCACTGAGCACCGAAGTACTGCAAATCAGGCTTCAATTCACGGCGTTTACTGTGGCCAGATCACAGTGAACACTGTAACCGAGATCACAGTGAACGCCGTGAACTAGTTCACAGCAAACGCCGTGAATTGCATAACAGCAAACATTGGTAATAAATTAACGGCGTTGACAGGACATTTTTTGTAGAGTGTAGGACCACGACGGTCGAAGTCGCGACTCGCAGTGTGGGCGGCCGCGGCCAAAGACCGAAGCAAGCCGAGTCAATCCATTGGTCCTCCAGCGCGCTCCAGGGACGCCTCGATTAATTTCCAAGAGCAAGCGCGCGCCAACGCGACAGCGGCGATAGCGAGGCCCGCCATTTCACGGCCCGATTCCCGCCGCTCCAAAATTTTTGAATAAAATAAGAAGCGGAGAACCGAACCGCCATTTCCGGCATGCAGTGCGGCGGCGCATCAAGCGCGATGAAGCAAGACTGTCTCATAACTTTTTCAAGGGAAGAAGCAGCGGAAAAAAATAGTCGGTCGCCGCGCTGCTCTTTGGCCCACGCGCTTTTCAATTATTCACCAACGCTAAAGCGTTCCAAATGAGTTGGCGGTTTCATCTTTTTTTTCATCACTTTTTTTTCGCCCATACCCGCGTGGTGGAGCCCTGCGACTGCGTTATTTCCGGTAGCAGCTCTGCTGCCTGAGCCCCGCTAGCTGCGCACGCCCCACTGCGCCCCCCAGTGGGCCAGAAGACCGGTGGAGGCGGTGAAAATCCCTGGAGGCGTTTTGAGCTCCAGAGTCGCTAAACGGGACTCGAACCGAGCGTGTGACCGCACCAATGGATTGCTCTCCGAACGAGGAATCCATCGGTGGGGGTCACACGTTTCGGTCTGAGTCCTGTTTGGCGACTCTGGAGCTCAAAACGCGTCCGGAATCTCAACCGCCGGCGGCGCCGGTCGTCTGGCCCACTGTGCGCCCCCCGACCGGAAACGCGGTCCTCGGTCGGCTTGTCTCGCGATTCGGCCGTATCGCGGACTCCTTCATTGGCCAACGACTTCCGGTTCCACAGAGAAGCGAAGCCGGAAGCCGAGTTCGATTCCTTCACAGTGTCGCGTCCACGGTTGTTTGCCCCAGTTGCCCGTTACTCCGCGTTTGCAAACGGGTCAAGCGAGCGTCCCGACAGATCGCCTGTGCCGGTGCGGCCGGGCGGTCGGCAATAATGTGATTATTTTGGCGCCAAAGTGCCTCCCCCCCCCTCGCCGAGTCGAGCCAATGTCGCGGAAAAACGGCCATCCTCAGCCGAGGCCGGAAGCTGCGCTACCGACTCCCAGTTTCCAGTACTTTCCCGATCTGCCACTTTCCTTCTCGTTGCTTCCACTGTAAAACCAAATAGAAACCGTTGGAAAACCAGAGCCCCCTTGGGATATCTACGCGATAAAAACGGTTCCTTCCCAGGAACTCCCTGGAAATCGCCTATGCCTCTGCCTGCCGCCATAGGCTTCCTGGGAAAACCAGGTACCGTTTTAACCGAGGGGGTAACGACTTCGGGAATCCGGCTGACAGCAAATTGGTAATCCGTTATCCGGATGACCCGAAATTTTGAGGTAATCCGGGGTAATCCGGGAAAATTTTGAGGTAATCCGGGATAGTCCTGCTAAATCCAAAGGTAATCCAGGAATATTTTGTTGTAATCCGGAGGTAATTTGGGAGTAATCCGGGGTAATCCGGCTGACACGAAATTTACCAGTTGTTACCCCCTCGGTTTTAACCGTGTACACCGACGCCTATCACTTCAGTTAAAAGTGCAACTCGACTTGGAGGAAATAAAAAGATCTTGTGTGTGTGGGAGCTCCACGGCTACCTATTTCTGTGCGGCGCGCGTCGGCAAGACTGACACGACAATCGAACGGCTGGGGGCGCCTCGGGGCACGGGCGGCTCGGCTGGGACGCGCGGGGCCCGGAGGAAAGGCACGTCGGCACAGGAAACACAACAAAAGAGAGCGTTGGTCATTGTCAACAGGAAATTGTGCCCCCCGACTCGCCGAGACGTCTGAGAAAAAGGCCGCAAGAGGCACACTTGCCGTTTCATGGGGGGGCACCGGGCACGTCACTTTGGCCATCACGTTTCAAGGAGCGGATTCTGGCGGTAACACTCACAACGGCCGTGGGTTAAGTGGCATTCAACGAATGTGACACCATACACTCCGAAAAGTGGGTTCTTGTCGTTAGAGTCACTCTTTATCACTAGTACCAAATACTCTTGAGCCCAGCGTATTCATTGTGGAAATGAAATACTCTTGCTGTCGTCCGCAACATCTTTACGGACGAGATCACCTTTTTCAGAGTGTATTCTTCAGCATGTGATAAGTCCTTCCTTCGAATTCGTTAAATATCCCCCCCCCCCACACACACACATTCTCAGAAAAGCGCACACACTTTTTAAGACAAAACTCCAAGCAGCGCCACGGGGCGACAAAAAGAGTAAAACAAAATCCCGAGCGGCCCGCGTGGGATTCGACTCTCCACAACGCGCTGCGGGGAATTTTAAAGCGTATACGTGCGCGACAATGGTAGCGGCCGTGGCGCGGCGCGGCGGCCTGCACCTGGCTGCTGCCGCCTCGTTACCACCGAGGGGGAGGGGGGCATAGCGGGCACACTAGAAGCGCGTGGCGGAAGCGGAAAAGGGAGGAAAATAAAGGCGGGTGGCGTCATCACCGCGACAGTCGCCTGCCAGCCGGCCTGCCGGTCGCGGTCCACCAGAAGTTGACGCGCGCGTGCGTGTGTTTTGGAACACAAGAGGCGTGCCCTCTCTCACTCTCACACCCACACACCTGTTCTCTCTCTGTCACACACACACACACACACACACACACACACACACACACACACACACCTGCCGCAATTAGCGCTGCACGATACGCGACCACCATAACGCCCCCCGATTCGTGACGCCGTTGTAGCCGTAAACAAAATGCAGATCCGCGCCATAACGCGCCGCCCGGCCTCTCCGCCCCTCTCTCTCCTCGTTGTCCTGCCCGCTGTTTCCCGTGCGCTTGAGAGAGAGAGAGAGAGAGAGAGAGAGAGAGAGAGAGAGAGAGAGAGAGAGACCATTGAGAGAAAGACCATAGAGCAAGAGAAGAGCCCGTGAGGGCTATGAAATTTTTATGCGGCCCGCCGGTTAATTTTCTCAACTGCGCGCGGCGCGTTGGAGTGTGATTCCCCGACGGCCGCGACGCCGCGGCTCCGCCGACGACGGCCAGGTTGTCGGCGGCGGCGAGGCCGCGAGGTGTCCGGGAGGACAGCGCCGAGTCTAAGTGACGCGCCGAGCATGCGACGACATAACCGTAAAACGTCCGCGCTCGCTGCGCCACTCGCGGGGCACTCCGAGGAGAGCCCCGGCGAATGGTCCGTCCTCCATAAACAGCGGAGCGTGGACACTCGAAAGGAGTCCGGCGGCCGGCCGAGCCAGTCGCCCAGCGTCGCCCAGCGTCGCCCAGTCCACAGACCGACGCAGGCGGCCAAAACTCTAGACGCGTTTGGAGCTCCAGAGTCGTTAAACGGGACTCGAACCGAACGTGTGACCCCCACTAATGGATTCCTCGTTCGGAGAGCAATCCATTGGTGGGGTCGCGCATTCGGTTCGACATTCGAGATCGCGGTCTTCTGGCCCACAGTGGGGTGTCCGCGCCCGGGGCTCGCTCACGTGCACGTCGACGCGGGAGTCGTCGTCCGCTTTTCGAACCGTTTTTGCTTCAGGCGGCTTTGACCGCCGTGCGAGACAGCCCCGAACGCTTTGCCAGCGACGACATCCGTGTCGCCGCGGGCAGCCTGAGGCAGCCCACCCCGACCCGATGAGGGCAAACGCGGCGGGGCCAGCAACGGGGTTATGGGGGCGGCAGCCAGCCAGCGGACGTGCCTTCGCTGTTTGGTGGGGCTCCTCGGCGGGGCTCTTTGGTGGGGCTGCTCCGTGGGGCTGCTCCGTGGGGCTCCTTGGTGGGGCTCCTTGGTGGGGCTGCTCCGTGGGGCTCCTTGGTGGGGCTCCTTGGTGGGGCTCCTTGGTGGGGCTCCTTGGTGGGGCTGCTCCGTGGGGCTCCTCCGTGGGGCTGCTCCGTGGGGCTGCTCCGTGGGGCTCCTTGGTGGGGCTCCTTGGTGGGGCTCCTTGGTGGGGCTCCTTGGTGGGGCTGCTCCGTGGGGCTCCTCCGTGGGGCTGCTCCGTGGGGCTGCTCCGTGGGGCTCCTTGGTGGGGCTCCTTGGTGGGGCTCCTTGGTGGGGCTCCTTGGTGGGGCTCCTCCGTGGGGCTCCTCCGTGGGGCTCCTCCGTGGGGCTCCTCCGTGGGGCTCCTCGGTGGGGCTCCTCCGTGGGGCTCCTCCGTGGGGCTGCTCCGTGGGGCTGCTCCGTGGGGCTGCTCCGTGGGGCTGCTCCGTGGGGCTGCTCCGTGGGGCTGCTCCGTGGGGCTGCGCGGTGGGGCTCCACGGTAGCGCTCTGTCCTGCTCTGCCTCCACAAAGGGGCGCCAATAAGGGCATCGCGACACCGGCCGGGAAACACACAGTGCCGGGATGGCCTCTGCTGCAAATGGCCCACATCTCAGAGGCCGAAACAATGCCCCCCAGGTGTCGCCCCTGCCGCGCGCCGCAAACACGACCAATCGAATAAACAACGACGCTTATTGAGAGTAATCCTGAGGGCGCGGTGGGGCCAAGGCGGGGCGGGGCGGGTGGGAAGAGGTTTTCTTTGTGCCCCGGAATAAACGCAATCGGTTTTCCGCGGTCCACTGGTTTTCCCATTAGTGGCGGGGCTTGGCAGATCGCCCGAGGCCCCCGGGGCAGCCTCACCCGGCGGCACCCCGGCCCGGCCGGCCCGCCCGGACCCCAGTCGGACAACAGACTCGCTCCGTACAGCGCAATCTAACTTCCAGCGGCGGCGGCCGCACAGCGAGAGGCTGGACAACACATCAATTATCCGGCAGCGGAAAAGGCGGGAAAAACGGCCCAAGTGGCGCAAGGCGTGGCGGAGATGGCGGTAGGTACCCCGGGGTAAGACGGGCCTTCCGCGCGGGGAGGCACTTCTTTATTGGCCAGTACACTTGAGCACCCCAGTCCATCATGGACCAAGGTGGGTAGTCGGTTGGAAACTACCCGGGGTATCCGATTCTGGGGTTCCCCAACTCGCCAGGCATCCAGTAGTTCCTGCCGGGAACTTCTTGCCGCGCGGCCAAACCAGCCCAACTCGCACATGCCTCGCCGGCGTGCCGCGCAGTCGACGACAAGCCTTTTCAATCAGCGTCCCCAGCGGTCCCTCTGCAGGGCGCTTCCGAACGGCGCGGCGCTTTCACTCCGTCTCTCTCGCACTCGCGGGGCGTCCCGTAGGGGTGCGAGAGAGACAGAGGCGCTGTGCGGAATCGCTCTGCTGGGCCGAACCGCCCCCGCGGCCGTCGCCTGCGGCCGGACTGCGGGACTGCCGGGGACTGCGCGACAACCCCCTGGGACCGGAGAGGCCCGCCCCGCCGGCGGCGTCTGGTTTACAACCCCATTCAGCATTGACCGCATTTACATCTCGAAAAAAGAAAATCGATTCACTTTCAAACAACATTTTGCAGTGGAGTCGTACTGTCTGGGAGAAACGAACAACATTTTGCAGTGCACTCGTGCGCCGATTCCGTGGTAAGCGAACAAAATTTTGCAGTGCACTCATGCCGGTTCTGAGCGAAATGAAAAACATTTTGCAGAGCAGTGGTGCTGATTCCGGGCGAAACGAGAGCGCTTTGCACCGCCCGGCAGCGAAGCCGGAGCCAAATCACAGTTGGCGGCACTGGGTCAAGGCCGTCTGGCCGCAAACCAAATCAAACAGCGGCACGCCGAAGGAGAAACGACGAGAAACGAGCGGGGGAAATAAAAAGGGGTATCCGGACAAGTGACCACAGTTAAACTGACCCAGGTACAAACTGACCCCTGAATCATATTGACCACGACTGCATAGTGAACCCATTTTAGGTTGACTCCACTTTTCATCCCATAGAATGAGTATTGTACTTACCTCCTATTATGGCCGAACATGGTCCATCATCAAAAGTGCAGCACTACTCATTGTGCAATTCTCAAAGCTCTCATCACCCTTCTTCGACAAACTTCGATGTTTCTTTTTCAAGTGCCGTGGTGAATTTTAAGTCCCGCAACCTTAACGTCACTTTCCATTGTGGGCGAAGCACCTCTTTCATGCGAGGGAAGCCCAAAAGGTTTAGATCCAGTCACAATATTGGCATGGCATAGTTCATGAGAATCAATTCATAAAGCCCTTTATCGTTCGAAGGTACTGTGGAAGTCACTTTCCCAAAAATTGCTTTGAAAGATGTAGCTTGCAATGGAGGTTTCTAGCGTATTAATCTTGATTCATTTTCGCTCCTGGTCAGTTACATGATAGAAGGACCCTTTCCATCGACGTTTTGACATGGACTTTCTGAGGGTCATTTTCTCATTAAACTTAAATAAATATTGGATTTTTGGGCTTTTTATTGTGGTCAGTATTAAGGGGTCAGAGTGTGACCAGTTTGTATGCGGGGTCAGAGTACGAAGTGGTCACTTGTCAGTGGTGAGTGGGGGACGTGGTCAGTGAGAGTGTGGTCGGCTGTCCTAGACCCATAAAAAGGAACTCATCGCCGGCATATGGCGGGGCTGATCCAACCACACCACCTTGTAGGCCAGTCAATTCTACAGCTCCATTGTAAGTTTCATCGCAATCGGAGACCAAGAGTGAAGGCGGCAGAATATATTTTAAAGTTAGCTGCAAAAATCTGCCGCAGCGATTTCTCATACTTGCGCCCGCTCGACCAATCAACCAAACTGATGGGATTTACAATTATTATAGCTGTCTTTACTCTTGGTCTCCGATTGCGACGAAACTTACAATGGAGCTGTAGAATTGACTGGCCTACAAGGTGGTGTGGTTGGATTTACAATCTGAGAAATAGTTTTCACACACTAAGCTCCACAAAATACTTGAACTGTTTTGGCGGTTTTGCAGCGCTTCGGGCCTTTTCGTTTCAATTAGAAGTTTGACCTCCTTTTGCAAATCCAACACAGCAGGGCGATAGAGAATTGAATTCTGGGTTGCTTAGTGAGGTTGACAATGCTGAGAAACCTATTTCAAACTGTGCTTTTAACCTCCAAAGTTGCAAAATACAATTTTGGACCAAAAATGGAAATTAGTTTTTGGATTGGCATTTCTGCTACAGAAGTCGTATTGGCGTTCCAAGTGTACCACGCAACCCGGAAAATAGTGGCCAACAATCGGCTCGCTGTATGTATGGACCTAAAACGAACGGAAATAGCTTTTTTAGTGAAAGGGAAACTTCAAGTCGGCTGTCTGGTGCCGTAAATTTGGTTTTCAAATTGATTTTAGAACTGTTTCACATATCCAAAAGTCCATTCCATTGTCACTCACGGATAGGAAATTTTGCGTAGAATCTAAAAATGACCTCGTTTACTCAGTTCGATGCAGTTTTGACAAAGTTCTGTTTAATTTGGTTCGGCCGCGCGGCCCAGCCGCCCGGCCGCTCCTTGCCGGCCCGAGCGGCGCGCATAGCTTCACGCGCGCCCTAGGCTGTTGCCACCCCCTGGCCAGAGCCCTACTGCACAGTGAAAGTTGATGGTCACTTGGTGACAAAATCATGGATGACATGCATGGCACTGAAAAATAACGACTTCTTTTATCTCTTGCGAATCACCACTTTTGATGGAATTGTCATCAAAGGTCCTACAAGGTAGGTTTACGCCAGACCGCGTCTTGTCGTAACAGGCTTCGCGATGTCTCGCTGCCTGTTCCTCCAATCCGCGCCTGGCGTACCTACCTTGGCCTGCGGTGCTAGGCTGCCTTCGGCAGACAATGCTTGTCCATCATCAGTTATTTCTGAACTGTTGCGTGCTGGGGGGCTCCGCCCCCCAGACCCCCCTTTCGTCCAGACAGGAGAGGTCTACCGACAGAAAACTCGATTTTTCGCCGTTTTTTAGGTGTTTTTCGGTTATAAAAACTGAACCAGTAGAGCTAGGATGGTGAAATTTCGCGTATGCCGAGCCAAGAACATACCTAATAAGCCTGCTAAATCTCAGCCAGATCGGCCGAGCCGTTCAGAAGGAGTAGTGTATACACACACGCACACAGACAGACACACAGACAGACAAAACTTTTCAACCGCACTGGAGTAACAGGCTTCGCTATCGCTCACCCAATAAGCATGGGTGTGACAACAAGGTGATTAACTGGAAAACTAACCCCAAAATTGACGTCGAGTGAGTACGGAAAATTAGTTCAGAAGTTCTGTAGCAGGACAGGTGTGGAAGCTCCTGACAAATTATTGACCAGACGTGTTCCGTACTTTTTCGGTACTTTTTTCTGGCAGTGAACGGCCGGCTAAAAAAACAAACCGGAAATAAAACA
Source organism: Thrips palmi (assembly GCF_012932325.1). NCBI lineage: Eukaryota > Metazoa > Arthropoda > Insecta > Thysanoptera > Thripidae > Thrips > Thrips palmi. The sequence continues at coordinate 253,409 of NW_023144631.1, read as the reverse complement.
GGTCAACAAACACACCTTATTGGGGGGCGTGGGCTGTGGCCTGTGCGGCCTGCGGGCGAGCGGGCCAAACAGTTTGAAAACAAAATAACGAATCCCTCAAGCAGCGCGAAAGGAGGCGGGCGGCTCGGATCCGCCGCCTCAGTCAATAACGAAAGCGGCGAGAAAAGGAGAGGAATATCCAACCATGAGGCTGATTCCGAAAGTCCTTTCCGTCTCTCTCGCACTCATGGGGCGTTCCGTACACAGGTGCGAGGAAGAGCGAGCGACGTAAACGACTCTCAGTCTGCAGGGTGGAAGGCCAGGGCGGCGAGCTGCTCGTCACCGGGGCGCGGGGCGGCGGCACACTGCGAATGGTGATGACGTCACGCGGTGCAGCGCGACCGCCCGATGGCACAAAAGCGATTTGTCGGGGAACAGTTGGCGTCTGCGGCGGCCAGGCTGGCAAGGCTGGCACTCTGGCCGCGCAGCTGCGGGCGGCAGGGGCGGTCGCTTCCAGGAAAGGGGGGTAATCGCAGTGGCCCCGCCGAGCGTCTCCGAGCCAAGCACTCAGCAGCAGACTGATTCCGAGTAGTCGGCTTCGTCGCTCTGTCTCTCTCGCACTCACGGAGCGACCCCTGTGGCAACGAGGGAGACAGAGAGACGAAAACGACCCTCGGAATCAGTCTGCAGCAGCGCGGTGCACTCCGGCCGGGTGGCGGGCCGCGCCACGCGGTGTGACACACACCAGGAAGCCTCGCCGTGTTCGTGTTACGTGGATTCGTGCACGCAGAGCGCCGAAACAGCGGCACCGCACGGCTTGGGCGCGTTGCCAGCGCTGCCCGGGCGGCCCGACCGTCCACCGCAAGGCAAAGCACGCCGCGGTCAACTTAGACCCAACTCAGGTCCAGCGCCGCGTCCAGCGCCCCTCAGCCCGCCCGGCCGCTGGGGAAACATTGCCAACCGAGCCTATCCAGTCTGCCAAGAGAATGGTCAGGGGGTGGGGGAGGCCGGCCGGCCTTCAGAGGACGCCGACGACGCAAGGCGCCGTGCCGGACCCCCGGGACCCACCGGGAGGGGGGCTGCTCTTTTGAATGCAGCGAGCCCTGGGTCAACCGACGCAGCCCAGATAGGGCAGGCCTCGGCCAAAGCAAGCAGGGAGCGCCTCCTCGGCCACTCAGGTGAGAAGTGGGTCAGGCAAGGGTTGAGGCAGGCAAGGACCCGACTCGGGGTCAGTGGGGACACCGCAAACACACACACACACACACACACACAACACACACACACACGTACGGGCGCGCAGGAGCGTCTAGCACGGCCAAAATTCCGGCGCACGCAAAGCCGAAGCTTTTCTTTGGTCCACAGAGCCGCCTCCAGGACGGCCTCCAGGGCCTCCAGGGCGGCGCGCGAATCGAAATTCCGCGCGCAGACAGCGTCCCTCGCAGCGTCCCCTTTCATCCCCGGACTCGGGAGATTATGCGGCCGGGAAGAAAGGGAAGCGAACGCAGGCATCCAATCAGCTGCCTGCAATCACACTCTTTTTCGCGAGATCCCCCCTCTCCCCCTCCAACACTTCCTCTCGATTATTAATATTATTTTCCTCTCTTCTTTTGCCGGTGCTCGTATTGCCGCGCCACGGACCGGCGTCGGCACTTCTAGAATGATAATCGTAACCATAATGCATACTTGTTGGAGGCCAACGACAGCTGTCGGCAATTAGCTGTCCCACCCCGGCCCGGCCCGGCCCGCCCCGCCACGCCGGCAGTAACGGCGCCAAACTTTAAAACGGCGCCGTAACACTTTTTGATGTGGGCTCATCACACCGGCAGCTGCGGCACGGCTCGGTGCTCCGTGCTCCACCTCAGTGACACAGGCGAGCCCCCGCTCGCGACTGACGAGGTGAATTCGTTGAATTCGATTGGGGGCGACCGATAAAAAAGGCAGTGAGCGAGCGAGCGCGCCGGCGGGCGCCGCGGCTCCACCACGCGCGCTTCGGCAGCACGGCTCACTGCACCGCCGCTCCGCGCCCCGCACGCACGGCGCTTCCTCGTCCGCCAATCACGTAACGCTCTCTCTCTCTCTCTCTCTCTCTCACACACACGGGCACACACACATACGCACACACGGCCGAACGCAAACGAACGATGTAAAACCGAACTGCTGCTGTCGGACTCCGTCCGGTCGGGAGGCAAAGCATCCGCTAATGATGGCCGTTGCAGAGAATAACAATCATTTTCGTCTCTACTTCGCGTCATAAATCCATCGGCTGCTGCTCTCTCTGTGTGTGTATGTGTTTCTGTGCCACGCGGAAGCGGAAGCCATGAGTGAGCGCATACACTGGCGCCAGATTCGAAAACCGACAGCAGACGTACTTCCAGAACGCGCGAAAGAAGCATTTATCCTCTCTCTCGCTCTCTCTCTCTCTCTCACTCACACTCACTCACTCACACACACACACACACACACACACACACACACACACACACACACACACACGCACACACGCCATGTAACAGCCCCGCGGGCGCGGGCCAACTTATTTGTTCCGCCGCGTTTCGGCAGCGCTTCGGATCGCGCTGAGCCGCCAGCTGCCTCATTCAGAAGGATCGTTTCGTCGCTCTCTCCTTCTCTCTCTCTCTCTCGCTCGCACTCACGGGGCGCTCCGTCGGGGTGGGAGAGAGACAGAGCGATGGCCTGCCCGACCCGGCCGGGATTTACACGGGGCATACAGGCCGGCCGCCTGCGAGGGACGTTAAAACGCGGCGATAAAAACGTGCCGCTAATTAAAGCGCCGGTTTGTCGCTCTGTCTCTCTCGCACTCTTACGGAGTGCCCCGTGAGTGCGACAGAGACAGAGCGACGAAACGGCCCTCCTGAATCGCCCGCCGGGCAATCGGGCACCAGCTTATGGACAAAGTCCGCGGCGGCGTCCTCCTCGAGGCCAGCCCTGCCGCAGCCACCCGTCCTGCAGACTGATTCCGAAGTCTCGTCGCTCTGTCTCTCTCGCACTCACGGCGCGTCCCGTGTAGGTGCGAGAGAGACAGAGCGACGACTCTCGGCACCAGTCCGCTGGCCAAGCGAGTCGTCCACAGACCGTAAAAAAGACAAAAAGGCGACGACCATTGCGGTTCGAACCGCCACTGCAGTGGTGCGCCGCCTCGCCGGGCAATGCCGCTGTCTGGGTGGAAGCCAAACTTAATCGAACGGCGATCTGGGACGGCCGGGCCCATCAGATAGCAAATAAGGAAAGAGCGAGTGAAACGGACGCCGGGTAGACGAGGACGGACAAGATAAGGGTCAGGCGGTAAACGGGATCGGGGGGTCACCCGTAAACACTGATAAAATTTGAGTCGTCACTTGATGACAATTTCGAGGCTTATTTTCCTTACAACAATGTCATCAAAACAATTGATGACATTGTTGTCACGCCCATCCGCCCATGCGATACGTATAGAAGCTTTGATGAAAATGTCATGAATTTGTGATAAAGATTGTCATAATTTGAAAGTGATGAAAATATCATCTACGTTTTTGTCATCAAGTGACAACAAATTTTCACAGTTAACACGACGCGGCCGAGGAAATAAAAAACAACAAATAGAAACAAAAGAAAAACGCGCGATTTGCTTCGCTCCGCCCGAGGGGCAAACAACTTGAATTTGGGTGTACATTTTCCTTGAAGTAACGTGAAATAACGTGAAATAATGGTGAAATAAAGTTGAAATTCCGGTGAAGTAACGGTAAATAACGCGAAATAACGTGAAGTTACGTTAGAATACCCTTGAAATAACGTTGAAATGACAATGAAATAACGTGAATTTGAAATAACGGTGTACAAATTTCGACGAAGTTGTTTGCCCCTCGGCTCCGCCGATCAAAAATTGAAAAAAGGAAAAGTCTTGCCTCCTTTGCCACTTTCCTCGGAGATTGCTCCAGGCTTCCGCCGAGAGAGGCGAGGCGACGCGATGCAATGCCGGAATTAAAACAACGCCAGCTTGGCCGAATGACTGCACTTGGACGCAGCCGCCTGCGAGGCGCCGAGCAAGTCCCATCTGCTGTACAATTTCAAATCCCGCTCCACTCGGCTGCCTTTTACGGCGTTATTGAATATTTGGTGGCGGGGCGGGGCGGGCGGCGGAGCGGACTGCGCGCGCAGTGGAGCGAACGGCGTTGCGTGGGAGCAGCGCGCCCGGGCAGCGGGCACCGCGCCGACACGCCTGCGCGGCGTGTGGCCTACCCGGCGTTCGTCGGGCTGACGCTGCCCGAGCCCGCTGCAGCTCCGTTTGGAAGTCTCCTTGCCACTCCACTGGCGTGCCGTTTCGAATGCCCAAGAATTTGGCCTCCAAGCCCAGGACCGCTCCCAGACAACGACAATTTTTCGGCGACCCAGGCCGCGCCGCTAAAGTGCCACATTTCGGCATTCTCGCAGAGGACGATCCGGGTCCTAGAGGAGCAAATTTTGGCCTCCGAAACGGAGCGCCACGCCGTGCCCAGCAAGCAGCAAGGTGCTCATGGATGCTTTCATCCGGAAATAGCCGAGCATAAACTGGCGGCGACATTTTAACGAAGCCATAGCCAATCAACTGGAAGAGCGGTCTGGGGATGATGGACCAGCGCTAGTCGCGCGCACACACACAAGCACACACAAGCTCACACAGGCGACAAAGCGGCGGTGCCATGAAACAAGCGGGTCCGCAGGCGCGTTGTGGCGTCCACGCAACCCTCGCAATGAACTCATGACCGTTTCGGACCACACACACACACACACACACACGGCTTCTGCTGAAACGCGAGCCGCGCCATTGCGAAATATTTTCGTATTACACGGGCAATAAACTGGCGGCCGGGCTGGCGTGATATTAGAGAGAGGGAGAGAGAGAGAGAGAGAGAGAGAGACCGGGGGAGGGGGGGGGGAGTGCGACGAAGCAGCTGCAGTGGAAATCGAGCGCGCCTGGAAACGATTCGGATAAGCGACCCAAGCGTGCATCGACACACTCGGCATTCTTCCATAACGTCAGTTTTTCTTTTTATCCATTCCATTTCAAAATTTCAGAGCGTATAGGGATTCCTCGGTATGGCGCCACAGAGAGCAGTGCGAGCGCGTTGCGCGGAACGGGCCGCACTTAACATTAAACCGGTGGTAGGAAGGCGGTTAGCTAAAGACTAAAGACCGGGGGGGTCTAGCCGGCGAGCTGGCGCCGCACTGTAAGCCTGCAGCAGCCCTGACCAGCGCTGGGCTGGGACGGCCCGGCCTGGCCCCGGCCCGCCAAAGGGACATTAAGATTCCGGCCGAAAGAGCAGGCCGGGGCACAGCGTGGTAATGACCACAGACTACACCGTCGCGTTGGAGCGCGGCCTAATGCGCAACTTTTATGCGCCCCGCCAAGGAAACAGCGAGGAGCGCACGACCCCGGCCAACGCACGGCCGTGCGCGACACTTTGGCACGGCGTGCGGCCGATAGCGCTGCTTAAAACTAGAAAAAAGTGATAACCGTTACAACGCCGCGGGCGAGCAACACTTTCGGCTAACACTACTTTACACGGCCCTGAGGAAGGCGGGGTACAACTCGCGCGCGGCGGGAGTGCACCGTAAAAAACAACAACAACAAATAACCTTGCCACTGCATCGCATTAAAACAGTTAATTGCTGTACACGCATTGTTTGCTAGTGTTAAATTGTTTGGAATTCTGTAAAATTATGTATATATTTTCTTTTGAGTCCGTAGGGGACCCGTTGCACTAAAGCTACATTTTCAAAAACGAAATTAAAAAAAAAATGAAATGAAATAAAAATTGAGTCCGAAATTTCGCGGGCCTCCCCGCAGTCAGTGGTACAGCAGCGCCGGCCGACTGGAGCGGCCGCACCGCCACGTGAAATACGGCTCTTATTACAAGCTAATGTCTGCAGCACAGCAGCAAAATTAGTCAAACGAGTTGGAAAATTAAAAGAGTGAATCTCTCTCCTTTCCCTTTATTTTTTTCCTACTTTTTCGAAAGTTTTATTTTGGGGGGCAATTTGATGTCATATGCAGCAGCAGCGGCATCAGCATCCGGCTGGCGGAGTCCGAGTCACCAGCACCCCGATGCAAAATGCCGGAACATGAACACTCAGTGATAACCTCAGTTACCCGGAGAGGTCCGAAAAAATTTCATACCTGTAGTGAAAATAGAAATTCTAACCTCTGTTGCTATGAGATTCAAAACTCTCAACTCTTCAGCGATAAGAATTGGAATTCTAGCATCTGTCTGTGCACTGCACTGCTCTCGCTGTGCGCTCAGCGGCCCGCGCATCCTGTCCAATCGTTTCCCCGAACAGCGGCAATCGCATCCGGGCCTCGTGTGCGAATCAAGCGCGAGCGTGGCCCGGCAGCATGCGTCAATATTAAGAGACAAACGCGGCGAAGCGGAATGGGGAGGGGGGGAGAGAGAGGGAGAGAGAGAGAGAGAGAGAGAGAGAGAGAGAGAGAGAGAGAGAGAGAGAGAGAGAGAGATAGAGAGAGAGAGAGAGAGAGAGAGAGAGAGAGAGAGAGAGAGAGAGAGAGGAGAGAGAGAGAGAGAGAGAGAGAGAGAGAGGCGTTTGTTTGCAGCGACCTGGCCGCGGCCCGTCAAAGCGCTCTCGGCCCCATTAGCGCCACCGTAAATAAGAAGACCCTGTATCGATGCCGATTGGCCCACGGCGCGGCGGTCGCGGTCACAGGCTAATTGGGCCCTGCAGAGTGATTCCGAGATTCGTTTGCGTCGCTGCGTCTCTCTCGCACCTACAGACGACGTTCCATGAGTGCGAGAGAGACAGCGACGAAAACGACTCTCGAAATCAGTTTGCAGCCAGCAGGGCGTCCGAGAGAGGGGCGTCCCCGCTGCTTTGGGATTCTAATGGCGAGCCACTTCCGGTCCGGCGCCACCTTGAAGTCGCTCTGTCTCTCTCGCACTCATGGAGTGTGCCGTAGGGTGCGAGAGAGACAGAGCGTGCAGCAGAATCGGCGGACTTAAGACGCAAGACAACCATTACCGGCTGGCCGCACAACACGCGCCCTACATCGCAGTGTGCCTCCGGCCGGCCCGCCGGATTACGGGCGGAGAGATACGAGGGGAATTTCCGGGTACCGGCAGCACAGCGCAGAGCGTACCGGGTGCAATCCTATCAATTCCCCGCAGCAGCGAAAAGCACGTGCTAATGAATGTGTGTATTTGTCGGCGGAAGGGGGGCTACGATTCCGCTCTTGGGCGCGCGTGTATGTATTTATGCGAGAGAGAGAGAGAGAGAGAGAGAGAGAGAGAGAGAGAGAGAGAGAGGAGAGAGGAGAGAGAGAGGAGAGAGAGAGAGAGAGAGAGAGAGAGAGAGAGAGAGAGAGAGAGAGAGAGAGAGAGAGAGAGAGAGGGAGAGAGAGTGAGAGTGAGAGAGAGAGAGAGAGAGAGAGTTAGAGTGAGTGAGAGTGAGTGAGAGCGAGTGAGAGCGAGTGAGAGCGAGTGAGAGCGAGTGAGAGTGAGTGAGTGTGAGTGAGAGCGAGTGAGAGTGAGAGAGAGAGAGGGGGGGGAGGAAGAGAAAGGTCCGCTGCCCGCAATCAAATCGGAGTCCACAAGCGGCCCCCTGGACTCTCCGACTTATTGAAGGCTCGATAAAACGCACCGCCAAAGTAGCAGCCAGCAGCACCGCCCCGAGTCGTCCCGAGTCGTTCCACCGACCGACCTCCCTGCTGGTCGAGGCCCTGGTCGTGTAACGCGAGTCCGCCGCCGCGGCGCGAACTCGAGGACAAGACTATTTGCACTCTAAAAAAAGTTACAGAATTTTGTATCATTTTTGATGCAGGATTTTGTATCACCTGCTTTGGTTACAAATATTTGTAAAGGTGATATAGAATTTTGTAACAGATGTGCCGGTTACAGAAAAATGAATCATTTTGGAGCTTGATACAGAAATTTGTTACATGAAGGTTACAATATTATGTTTGTAACATGACTGATACAGAAAATTGTAACTGGATACTAAATTATGTATCCAAGATTAAAACATAATGTTTTAACGGCAAAATTGAACAGCAGTGGCCATAGAGACAAGTTAAACTTAGAGTTTTCATGTGCTTTTATTTTTCCCGACTCTGAATAAGAGGTTCAGTCTCGTGTATGCTTGGCTGGCAAGGCCTCCGTCCCTTACCGCGCGTGCCTCAGGTCACCGGCTACCTGCGCCGCTCCCTCCACGGCGTCCACACAGCGCAGTTGGTAGCGTGGCGGGCAGCCAACCCAGAGTCTGGGGTTCGATTCCCGACTTCTCAGAGTACATCTGGGAAAGTTGTGACTTGAAGAATGGCATAAGGATCTTCAATCAGACCCACGGAGGCTACGTTCGAGCAAAATTCTCATTTTGAAGCTTGATTTGGAAGAATTACGACTGTTTACAAATTTTGTAACCGTTACGAAATTCTGTAACCAAGTTACAAAGAAAAAAACTGTATCCATCGTGATACAAATTTCTGTAACACATGTTATTGAAAAAGCTGCGTAACCATGTTACAAAATTCTGTACTGATTTTTTTTAGAGTGTGGGTCGCCCTGCCGGCCCAGCTGGCCCTGGCCGGTCCCCGCCAGCCCTGCTATCTCACCGCACCAGTGCGGCGGCCACCTCCGTGGGACGGACCGCTCCGCCCCGGCCGACAGCGGAGCGGGCAGAGCCGTGCCTTCCCGGCGGCCCGGCCGGTCGCACCGCCATTCCAGAAAATGGTGCGCGAAGATAGACATCGGGACCGACAACTTGTTCGGGATAGGCCGGGAAAAGGGGGATGACGCTCTATCGAGCACGTACATCGGCCAGACGTAAACCAACCAAAGAGATTACACGTTCCACGGGATATTGTTTCTTCGACGGGCATAAGCGATTTTCCACCGCCCGTGCGATTTAGACCGCGCGGGAGGAGGGCGGGGCGGCAGTGGGGTTCTCGATAAAGCCATCGTTGACTATTGGGATCAACGGCCCGCCGCCGCGCAGCCGCAAAAAAGACGCGCATGCCGGATTGCTGGGGGGGGGGGGGGCTCGCGTATAGCCTCGCAAGGCGGCGAAGACAGCGCAGCACTCGTCATATGCATCCAGACGGCAAGGCGGCAACGCGCCCCGGTGGCAGACTCCCTCTCTGTCGCACCCAGAAGGTGTCGCACCCATGAGTGCGAGACACAGAGAGAGAGAGAGAGAGAGAGAGAGAGAGAGAGAGGGAGAGAGAGAGAGAGAGAGAGAGAGAAAGAGAGAGAGAGAGAGAGAGAGAGAGAGCGACGAGGAGCGGCTCTCGGAATCAGTCCGCTTGCATTTCTTTCCGGCCGCGTTTCGCTTCCGAGCGCTGTCAGAATCCGGTTCTACATTCGCGTTTGCTGGCTTTGTTGTTTGGCCACAATGCGTGGGGGGGCATTAATCACGGCCACACTTGGCGGCGGCGAGGCGCACGTGCGGGAAAATGCGAGAAAAAAAACTGTGAAATAAAATGAAAATGAAAACGCAAACAAACTTCAAAGTCCATCCATTTACGCGGCACGGGTAGCACAACAAACGCCGCCGCCGTTCGACCTGCGAGGATGGCAAATTGTCGTCGCGATTCCGAACTTCTCGCTCTCGTCACTCCGTCTCTCTCGCACCCCTACGGGACGCCCCGCGAGTGCGAGAGAGACGGAGCAGTGCGCGGCGGAATCAGCCACCTGCGGTTTGTCACCGTTTCACACCGGGCAGCGCAGCGTCCGGCATAAATCCGGAAGCATAGCGTCCGGCTATCTCTGCCCTGTCCACGAGCGCACGCTCTCTCTCTTTCTCACTCTCAGACCTTCACTGATTATTTTTTCTATATTGTAGAAAATTTACTCTACGGCTTACTGATTTTAGAGCGTTACTATGATATAGTAAATATTTTCAATGACATATCGAATAAATTTTACATGAGATACAGATAAATTAGCGGTAACAAATTTGGTAATTATAGACAATCTTTTACTTACTTACAGAAAATTTACAATGTCAGTAGAAATATGATGACAAATTTGTTTATAATCAAAGAATTTATTTTCTGCAAATGTAGAAGATAAAGTTTTTGCTCATAAACAATTTGTCGATGACTACTTTGTGATCTTCAGTAAATATTTTCAGTGAAATTTTTCTCCGTTCAAACAAAGCTGATTGGAAGGTAATGCGCTTAGTCAAAATGATCCTACAAAACATTCTTAGCTTCGACAAGTCAAGAAAGGACTCAATGTAAGCGGCTTTTAAGAGATGGTTGAATTGTGACATTTAGCGGAAACATCCAAAAAGTTATTCTGACTCTTTAAAATCTTTTCTGTTAATTCTTGTATATATTATCTGTATGTAGAGAACATTTTGCCTACATTTATAGATCATTTTTACTAGAATGGAACAGTAATTTTTTTCTGCTTGATCATAACTGTAGTTGCAGAAAATATTATCAACAGACCACTTTTCTGTAAGGTTGCTGATTATTTTTTCTGTACTTACAATCAAAAGGACTACAATTGCAGAAAAAATAATTAAACTGTAGGTTTACTGAAAAAAATGTCCGTGGAGTGTCGGAGAGTGCTCTCTCCACGGTAAAAACGGTTCCTGGTTTTCCCAGGAACTCCCTGGAAATCGCCTCTGCCTCTGCAATAGGCTTCCTGGAAAAACCAGGTTCCGTTTTTACCGTGTCTGTCTCTGTCTCTCTCTGTCCTGTGTGACCTCCGCTGCGACCCCCGTCGCGATGGGCAGACAGACAGACAGGCAGACAGACATGCAGACAGACAGACAGGCAAGCAGGCAGACAGGCAGGCAGGCAGGTAGACAGACAGGCAGGCAGACAGGCAGACAGACAGGCAGGCAGGCGGCAGGCAGACAGGCAGACAGGCAGGCAGACGGGTAGACAGGCAGGCAGACAGGCAGACAGGCAGGCAGACAGGCAGACAGGCAGGCAGACGGGTAGACAGGCAGGCAGGCAGGCAGACAGACAGACAGGCAGACAGGCAGGCAGACGGGTAGACAGGCAGGCAGACAGGCAGACAGGCAGGCAGACAGGCAGACACACAGGCACGCCGTCGAGGCCATCGCCTCCGCGTCTTCGACGAGCAGACGGCGCGCCGCGTCACGCAGGAACAACAACAAGGCTGAGGAAAAGAAAGAGCAGCGAGACATCGCGCGCATTGTGCCGGTGAAAAACAGCTAATGACTGCACGTCCCTATTCCGGGCACGTAGCGCCGCGTAGCGCGGGTATGCCCCGTTGTATAGACACGTGCTGGCCGCTATCTCTTTCCCACCCCCTCGCCACAATGTCCCTTGCTCCGTCCCTGGCGCTGCTGCACTGTGGCCCACGCAATCATGACCCCCTCCCCCTTCCCGTATCGGTCTCCATCCCCCCCTCTCCCCCCAGTTCATTTCGCCCCTTCATTTCCTCCTCCGAGCCGCCGATGCCGCCATGTCCCTAAAACCGAAATATCCTCGCCGCGCCACCCCTCTCTCTCCATTTACACATTTCTGTCATTCGCCGGCGATCCATAAAAGAGCACGTCGGCGGCGACGCCGGGCAGGTGCGTGCCGCGCGGGGAAACCGCTTGGCTTTTCGCATTAAAGGAAAACGATGAGGGACAACAACAACAACAACAACAACAACAACAGGGCGCAGTCGTGAGTACGCGCCTTGGCAGCAGCGGGGAAAACGGCATTTACAAACAAGCGCCGGCCACACAGTTCTCGCAGAGCGCGCGCGGGGAAAAAATACAAAATTTAAAACAGGCCGCAAAGAGGAAAAAATACACAATAAACAGCGGCGAGACAAAAGCCTTCTCGGCGGCGCCTTCTCCAGTGTGCCGCCGCCTCGCTCCGCGGCCGCCACGGCCGCCAACAGAGACAACTTTAAACGCGGCCCACATTTCGCAGAGTCGTTTCACCTAGACAAATTTGTTTGCGCTTGTTTCGTTTTTCTCGAGCGGGAAACAAAAGGGGTGGGGGGAGGGGGCCCAGGCGCTTTCTCGAGGCTTTCTGGAGGCTTGCCGAGACGAGGAAGGGCGGGGGAAGGGGGGGGGGGGAGGGTCCGGGGGTAGCAAGGTGTTGAGGTGCGCGGCGGGGGGCCGAGGGAACCCGCCTCAGAGGGGCTTACATCGTGGCTCCCCGGGCGCCGTTAGGGAGGATTCGGCTCTCCACCCTTCGTGTCCTGGCATGGGCTGGCAGGGCCAGGCAGGGCCGCCTGGAAGGGCCCCGAAGGATAGCTCCTTATCTGACCTTTGACAGGTCCTTCCATCAGCGCCTCGGCTGTCGCGGCGACGTTCCCGTTCCTGCACAAGCAATCACCCGTGGAGGCGCTCCGGCCGGGGGCGGCTAACTCACCTGCCCCGGGCCTGCCCCCTCCCTCCCCCCCGAGGCCCCATGCAAAATGCATTGGCACCGGTCCCGGCCGTGCGATACGGTAGCGGGCCCGGCAGCGAACTACTACGCGTTCCACACGCCCCGCAAGGAAACAGAGGAACCCAAATTAAAATAATAACACATTCCGCCGAAAAGCGCGCTGGGCTGTCGCGCGGCACGGCGGACCTGGAGGGGATTTAAATCTGTGTTTTAATTTGCGACCAGCGCGGTGCTTGATATATGGGCCTTGTGAGACCCAGGCGTGCCTCTGCATCACACCATGCCACGCCGTGCCAGGCCGTGCCATACCGTCCCACGCCACGCCAGGACATGCATCGCGCTAATGGTGATTACGGGGACCTTTCTTCCAGCAGGGCCTCCGGGCCTCCAGGGGGCGGCCCGACCCGGATGTGCCTACCTGTTCCAGCCCACGGTCAAGGGGAGCGCTTTTAAAAAATGAATAAAAAACAAAAACAAACAAACAACAGTTTGCCACTCATTGTTTTTCCCCTTAAAAAGCGACATCGCTCTGATTTCGAAATAACGAAGGCGTGTATAATTAGGCCTCGGGGTCGACCAGGTGTAATAAAAATGACAGGCCACCCGGCGGCAACGGCACAGTCCGGGCATTAGGTGACCATCGCTGCAGCGGTGGACACCAGTTAAACACACACACACAGACACACACACACACACACACACGTAATAAACTCATGGGGCTGCGAAATTATTAGGGGGTAGACGAGCAGCAAAATCCGGACAAAAAGGACGGGCAGGGGATTTAAAAAAAACTGCGAATGAAGCCAATGAAAACGAGGGAGGGGTGCAGGCAGGCACACAGCGCGGGTGACAGCAGCGCACAAATTGGACGCGAGATTTCTTCTCTCTCATTTTTTAAAAACCTATTTATACACCCTCCCCGGAATAAGTCACAAACTCGCAACCCGGCGCGTGGCGGCCCAGGTTGAAATTAATTTGCATCAGTACCGGGCGGACTTTGGCGGGAAACGGCTCCTGGCCATCGGCAGAAAAAAAAACAGCAACGGAAGGATTTGAACCCCGGCCCGGGGGCACGAAGCGTGCGCCTGTATCCGAAAGGCAACCTCAGCGCAAGTGCTGCTCATGCTACGCTTCCACACACGCAGCCCCTCCCTCCAGCAGGTTGGGCGATAAGTGGAGGGCGGCCCACGGCCTGCCCGCGCCGCGGCCGCCCGCGGCCCGGAGCCAGAGCACCACATCAGCTGTTTCCAAGTTGTCAACACACTGCTAATCCGAAGGGCCGCGCGTTTGCATTCCGACAATGCAGCGCAGCCACGCGTCCCTCGCAGATAACGGCATGGGGATGGGGCGCCCGCATGGCGCGGCGCGGCAGCGCTGGCCGACCCCCATCGCCACAATCTTTACGGCTAATGACAGCGTGCCACATCATCACCTAAGAACCCATTCACTGCCCGACTCTGCCAGACACAACACAACAAAAAGGAGTTTCTACGAGCCTTCATGCAAGAGCCTTGTTTCTTGTACCAATTTTATAGCCTAAAAGGGAGAAATAGGAAAGATGCTGACAAAACCGACCAAGAAAATCAGATTTAAAAACATGTTTCGTGACTGAAAGAAACAAAAACAAAAATTCTGCTAAAATTTCGTAAAGTTCCATTCTCCGATATGTTTCAGAGGGCTGGATAGGCGATTGAGGGGGTCAGCGAGGCCATTTCTGCAGCCAGAGACGGTTGCAGGAGTCAGTGGTGCTGTTAGGGAGTGCTGTGATGCTGTTGGGTCAGTGATGACGTCGGTGAGGCAGTGACGGAGTTCCGGGTGTCAGTGATGCAGTAGAGGAGTCTGTAATATTGTTAGGGAGTTTGTGAAGCTGTTCGGGAGTTGAAGTTAGTGATGCTGTTAGGGAGTGAGTGATGCTGTTAGGGAGTCAGTGATGCTGTTAGGAAGTCAGTGATGCTGTAAGGCAGTCAGTGATGCTGTTAGGAAGTCGTTGATGCTGTAAGGCAGTCAGTGACGCTGTTAGGAAGTCAGTGATGCTGTAAGGCAGTCAGTGATGCTGTTAAGAAGTCAGTGATACTGTGAAGAAGTCAGTGATACTGTTAGGAAGTCAGGGATGCTGTAAGGCAGTCAGTGATGCTGTTAGGAAGTCGTTGATGCTGTAAGGCAGCCAAAGATGCTGTTAGGAAGTCAGTGATGCTGTAAGGCAGTCAGTGATGCTGTTAAGAAGTCAGTGATACTGTTAAGAAGTCAGTGATACTGTTAGGAAGTCAGGGATGCTGTTAGGAAGTTAGTGATGCTGTTAGGAAGTCAGTGATGCTGTTAGGAAGTCAGTGATGCTGTTCCGGGAGCTACCGCGGATTTCCAGGTGGACAGAAAAAGAGCGCGAAACGAACAGGGCGACAAAGTGCCGGCCCATTACCATGCATAGCCGTGGCGCCAAATTCAAACGCACATTCACTTCACGCCCCGGGACAAGTATCGGGGCGTACCACGCGGGGCGTACCAGCGCAGGGCGGGGCGGGCGTGGCGCGGTGCCAGGCGGAGGTATGCGCGCAATGGGCGGGGCGGGGCCCGGCCGAGGGGAGACATCTGGCCCTCAAAATTTATCACCGCTCGCACCGCGCGCGAAATCAAGGCCGCAAAATGGAACGAGTGTGACTGAGAGCACGGGAGGCGCGACCCCGATACATCAATGAACAGCTGTCGCAATGTGTGTGCCTGTGTGTGTGTCTGAGAGTGTGCAAAATAAAATGGCGAGCACGCGAAGCACCGAGCAACGCCCTATTTTGTTTTCATTGCGTAAGCATTGGCCGGAAGACGTTTCCAGAGTGCATGACACCGGCTGCCTCTAGAACGAGGTCGGAAGTGGAAGAGGAGCAGGAGGAGGGAGGAAGAAAAGGAGGAGGAGAGAAGGGGGCAGGACGCCGGCCGGCATTCATGGCGACCTACAAGCAGTATCTGGAGGAGCCAACCGGAAGTGCTTCTACAAGGCAAGATTTATTTCCTCCTTTCATCCGCTTCCTCCGTAGGCCCCGGCCAGGCCCGCACTAATCGACTTGACTCGCTCCTCATCAGAACGGCAAAAACAACAACAAAATGGCGGCCGTGGCCCACGCAAGGAGGCCAAAATTCCCTCGACGCACCAACCTGAGCCTGAGCCTTCAAACTACAAAGAGTGAACCACCACTTTATACTCTTGTATACGATTTGGCATTATATCATGTCTGAAACGCTAAATAAAGCCTATAAACGTTTTAAAAAACGTTAAATTTATGTGTTTTGTAGGGGTAATAACCCGTTTTCATGAACTCGTGCCTACACTAGAAAGCTTTGTGATCCGCCCATCGGCAAACTACGCAATGCCTCTGGGCTTTGGTCTCGAGAAGAGGCCACGGAGGCAGGGTGACGTTGGAAACTCTTTCCACACACTAGTGGTACATCGTGTGAACTGTCACTTGTGTGGTGGTGTTACTGGCCGGGCGAGCGGACACGGGTCGGCCGGACACGCCGGACGGGCGGGGCGACGACGCGCGGCTTTACTTCCCTAATGACAGCGGCCTTCTTTCCCGGACGCAGGGCGCCTCGTTAAGGACGCGACTTCCTGCCGGGACGGGCTGGGCCGGCCAGGCGTCGCTCGGTCCCTCTCGCACCTCTCGGGGACGTTCCACGAGGGCGAGGGAGACAGAGCGACGACTCTCGGAATGAAGGGCTGGGCCGGCCGGTCGGCTTAGGCGGGGCGTGGCGGCGAGGCCCCACAGGAAGGAAGCAAGGGTCCAGTCTGGCCGGACAAGGGGCAGAGCGGCGCAGAGGGCCGAGGGCGGCCGAGCCGAGCGAGCTACAAGCAGCCCGGGTGCTGGCAGAGAACATGGCCCAGAACCGCATACATCGCACCGTGCTCCTCGTGTTATTTTTCCCCCCTTTTCTTTGTCTGCGCTCTCACACGCACACACGCAACCACACAACACGCTGTGGGTGCAGCAGTGTGGGTGCAGCAGCTCTTCGCAGAGCCTATAGTCCTGTCTTGTAAATTTGTCTGTCCCGAATTCCCTTGCCCCCGTCGTTGTCGGCGGAATGTTTTCAGTAAAGCGAGCCACGCTCCTGCCGCTAGAGCCAGCGGCAAGGCCCTCGACTGCCGAAACAATTTTCATAAAAAAAAACATAGAGGCAGAAAAAACAGGACTGATTCGCAGATTCGAACGAGAGCACGACTCGTACTCAGCGATGAATGCGTCATAGCGGAATCCAAACGAAAACGAGCAAAATGGGAACACCGCGCAATCCGTCAGCATTGGCATTTTTCACGGCATTTTTTAATTTCCCGGCGTTTTGATTTCATTTTATCGGAGAGTTTAAACTTTGACGGGCGGCACGATCCTGCCAGGACCGTGCCGTTGCCATGGAAATTGATTTTTCATGTTGTAGTCATTTGCTCAGAACGCAGACGATTTCTTGTTACTTTGATGAGCCAGGAGGTTTAGTTTTAAGGAGTAGCACATTTTTTATTTATTTATTTTTTTGATAGAACCAACGGATTACGTTTTCGACTGTTGCAGATTTATATTTTTGTAGTATACGGACAATTTCCACGATAAGTTTACAAAAAAATTGGAATTTTTGTTTTTTAATAGTTGAAATAGTTCAGCACTGTTTATTTTGCAATCGCAGAGGGGGGAGAGGGGGCACCAGACCGAAAACAAGGGGAACCCTTAACGAGCGATTTTAGAATCTCTTCGTTCCAAAAGACAAAAGGAAAGGTAACACAATGAAACTAGTCGAAGCAGTCAAACCAGACCAAGCGCTGCAGCAGTGGCTCGACCAGGGCAGCCACCACAAAGGTCACATCGGAGGTAGAGGACGAAAATGCACCGGCGCAGTACGGCTGCCGTTTCTCCCCGCGCGAACCCCGCTGCTCCGGGAGCGAGTGCTTGTGTCAAGCTAGCGCCAGTAACGGGGTCTAACCAATACAGATTGGGCTGACACGTCACACACACACACACACACACACACACACACACACACACACACACACACGTTAACAGACACAGAGACACATCACACACTTACTCTCACGTTTACAGATACACACACATGCGCACACACACACACTCATACACACTGCATTCGGCATCGAGTCCGTTCATCAAGTCGGCACACACGGCGCCAAACAGACCGGGCGGACGGCACGGGGCGCGGCTCATTACTGCCGATCCACACACAGGCCGAATGCAGAGCAGCTTGAGACGCGACGCCCCAAAACGGCTCATCGCTTCGCCCCCAGGCCGGGCCACGCTTTTATCTTGCCCGCGAATTACGAACCCAAAAAGGGCGCGTCTGCGCTCTGAGACCGGCCGGCCCCTACGCGTTCAACCACTCAGCCGAAGGAAGGGTGGTGGCAAGTGCTGGACAGGCCGTATCCCACCTTTGCGGGTGTGAGGCAGTCGTGGTTTATGCAGGACCAAAATGTCCGCTCCTACGCCTAAAAGCGTGGGGCAGTCGTCCTCACACCGCAAAGGTGGGATACGGTCTGTACGACACTTGCCACCAGCCTTCCTTCGGCTGAGTGGTTGAACGCGTAGGGGCCGGTCCCTGAGCGCGGACTTCGGACCGACTGACTCCGCAGTGCTTTTCAGCGGCCGCTTGAAAGGAGCCCGTCGAACGCGCCGTGCATGTATTGGCCCGCTTCAGCGTGCCTCAGCGCGAACCGCCGCGACACGCCGCAAGCGCCATGCACGCTGATATAGCGCAGCGCAGCGTCGCCAAGTAAATGTTGGCCCCGACCATTACTCACAGTGCCGGGACAGCGCAGTGTGGCTCCGTGGCGCGGCGGGGCGTGGCCTGGCAGGACGTGGCGGGGCCTGGCGGGGCGTGGCGGGGCGTGGCGTTCCGGTCGGGAAGTGGAGCGGGCGCATACACACAGCAGCAGCGCGCGGCAGCGAAGACGCGGTCGCCCGAGGAATGCGTCCCAACAACATTGACGCTACAAGCAAACCCCCCGCAACTTGTGTCGCCGCGGCCCGGCCCCCAATACGGTTCGGAAATACAAACCCGCTGCTGTTGTTGTTGTTAGATTTGTTTTTGAGAGGCCGAAGATTTATGGCGCAAGTCCCGTACAAAGGGCAAGGGAAAGAAATGGAGATGGCGACGCGACGTCACGTGGAAGTGTGAACCATGGCTCAGGAGAAAAAACAATAACACATAAACAATACTTTGGTAATAAAAAAAGAAAAAAAGAGGGACGGCGAGAGAGTCCGCCGGACGGCGGTGCGGCCAAGACGGGCGGCAAGGAGGACGGCGAAAAAGAGCGGGAAAAAAAGGCACGGAAGAGGAGCATAAGGACACGCTGGAGACTGAAATGGGACAACGATACGGATGGAGGAGGAAATGAGACAGCGGACATGACAAACGGCGCCGAGAAGGGGGACACTGGCGCCTCGGCCGCCTTGGCAGTGCCGTGCCAGTGCCGTGGCAGGAGGAAGAGCAAGGGGGTCATGAACCCCCTCCCAGCGCCGCATCAGACGCGATACAGGCCAAAGCCGCCATCCGCCCGGCAGCCCGGCAACGGGTGGGTGCGCACTGCGCGGCGGTACCTAACCCCTTCCGAAGTGACCGCAGAGGTCCAGGCCGCGGCAGTGAGCGCCGAGTCAACGGTTTGGAAAGCCACCGTGGCAGGAGCGGATCCAGAGAGGGGCACCTGACAAGTACGCAACAAGTCACGTTTTTCCACTGCAGGTATGCAGCTTTTGCTTGCACCCCCCACTAAGCCAATCTGTGGATCCGCCCTTGCCCCGCCGAAGCGCCTGCAAGAAGCCGGCGGCCTGGCCCGCAGCGCACCGCTGTGCAGCGGGCGGGCCTACCCACACGGCGCCTGCCGCCTGCCAGCTTGGCATAGCCTGTCCCGCAACACACCCGTGCGCGGCGGGCGGGTCTGCCAGCGAGGCGCCCGTCGTCACGCCGTCAAGCGCTCCAAGCCGTACCGTCTCTCTCCCACCCTCTACAGCACACTCCACGAGTGCGAGAGAGACAGAGCGAGAAGAGCGCGCGTCTGAATCGCTCGGCAGCCACGACTGACACACAGCGCGCTGCAGTTCGGTACACAGAAGGGTGGCAGGAAATCCAGGTCCCGATCACAGCCACCCAGTGACAGACACACACACACACACACACTCTCTCTCTCTCTCTCTCTCTCCCTCTCTCTCCTCTCTCTCTCACACACACACACACACATGTGACGCGCGGCGTGACAGGGGCACGGCAGTGTCGCCGACAGGCAGTTCCATCCGGAATAAAATATTCAAAAGCGAGATGCAAGCATGACGGGCGGCACGGCGTGATGCATCGGTGGCAGCAGCAGCAGCGCGTCTGTGTCGCAGCGAGGGGCAAAAACAGCGCGCGACAGACACACGCTGTCACTCAATTAGTCTGCAGTTGTAGGAGAGAGAGAGAGAGAGAGAGAGAGAGAGAGAGAGAGAGAGAGAGAGAGAGAGAGAGCAAAACTCGGCGCGGTGCGGACAGAGACGGACGACCAGGACGCGCGGCCCCCGGCGGCGTGGCGCGCGGAGCACCTCAAGGTCCCCGAGGTTTCAGACGCGCCGAGTCAGGCGCGGGTACCAGAACGAGGGTCCCCGGCGGTCCGGGGTGCGTCTGCCTCCAGGAGCGGGGCGAGCAGGGAGTCGCTGCTTCCGGCCAAGACGGATGCGCAGCCGAGCCAAGGTGACAGCGGGATGGTGGGCGGACGCCGCGAGCCGTCGCGGTCGGACCCGCCGCGCCAAGATTAACTGGCGGACTGTGCTAACGGCGGGGGCGTGGCGGGGCGTGGTGGCGGGGTGAGGGTCCTGGCAGGCGGCGTGTCACAGGCCCCTTGTTTCAACACCAAATCCCTGACAAGGGACGAGGGGAAAGGAGCAGAGATCGAGAGGACGGCCGAGGCCGGGCGGGCCGTGTCAAGCACAGGATGCTTCACTGCTGGTGCGCCCCGCCCCGCCGCGCCCCGCCGTTGTGCAGCGTGGCCACGCACCGCCGAAGCAGCAGCATCGTGCAGCCCCCGACAAGCAGGTCGAATGAGGCCTCGGGGAGCCCGGCCACGACTGGGACCCGGAATGTGCGGCGGAGACAAGAAAGACAACAACATAAAACAAGAGCATAAAACAAAGGGGAAGGCCAAAAAACGAGCGCAGCGATGCCGCCGCCACGTCGGTCGCTGCAAGCGCTGTCTTCAGGTGGGTCGAGCCGAGCCCCTCGTGGGCCCCCGGGACGGCATTGTGTGCGCGGCACCCCCTGCCTGGCCCCCTTGGCAATCCACCAACACCCCCTCCACGGCGAATAAACAACCCCTACACAACAACTAGCTAACCCCTACGCTCGCCAAACGAACCCTTAATTCTTCTACCTACCAAAACACGCCCCCTCCCTCCGTGCATCGAGACCGCGAGCCCTCCCCTTCTCATCACGTCGCAGACGACCGGGCCTTCGGCCGGGCCGCGATAGGGGTGGCGAGATTATGAACAGGGCGGACGTGTAAATACGAGCGCCATTTATTTCATACCTTCCCCCGGCAAAATGATGTGGGCCTCATTTCTTTCCCCGCAATGAGTGTGCTTTCGACAAGGACTATTAGTTTGACGGCGGGCCGTGGTCGAGGGCTGGCGGGTTGGGGCGCGGGCGGGGCGCGGCCCGGCCGGGCGAGGGCCGGCGAGGGCGGGCACCAGTCGCAAGCAGATGCTTTCATCGCCGCGCCAAGCTGATGGCGCTGTCACACAAGTTCGGGCGGTCCGGCCGGGCCGCCTCAAAGCAGTCCCCGGCCGGGCGGGGGCCGGGCCCAAACAAGGGGAGCGCCGCGCCTCGCAAGACCCAGTACACCGGAAAGAGGAACAGCCCCGCGCAGCCGTAACGCGAGTTGCCAATTTACGACACCGAGGTGGAGATTTGATGGCGCGGGGCGAAAAAATCCACAGCGGCCATAAAGCAAAGATGGCGCGCGCCACGCGACGCACGGCAATCGGAGAGGCGGGCAGGCAGGGCTGGCAGCCAGCCGCACGCAGCACAATGGTCCAGATTCATTCCTTATTAAGGGCCAGCGGGCCGGCCTGCCGCCTACCGGGTCTTACTCGGGAATACATTTCGGGCCGCGGGGGGCGAGGCCGGCCAGGCCGAGGGCAGCAGAGTGACTCCGAGAGTCGATTTCGTCGCTCTGTCTCTCTCGCGCCTAAAAGGGTCGCTCGTGAGTGCGAGGGAGACAGAGCGACTCTCGGAATCAGCCTGCAGGCCAGGGCCTGGCCAGGGCCAGGCCCCACGAGGAGGGAGGCGCCGCCGATTCGCACTGACAATGGCCATGGCCACGGCCACAGACAATGGCCCGGCCGGGCCAGACCCCCCGCGGGGGGCAAGAAAGGTGGGCCCCATGGAGCGGAGCGGGCAGAGCGGGGCGCCGGGCTTTGGCACGCCTCCGTCCGCATATTACGTAACGGCGCCCCATCGGAACACTCGCAGACAACGCCTGGAAACGTGCGTCGGGAGCGCCAATTCCGATTTCTTTTCTCGTCCCGTTCCGATATTTTTTTTCAGCCATTGTAGCTGCGTCGCCGGTCCGCCGCCGCTGCTGCGGGGGCCGTTCCTGCCGGTTTTTGCCGCGTCAGGCGCAACGGCCGCAGCGGCGTGGCTAACTGCCCCAGGCCGGCCGCGGGGGCGCGTGCGTGACTCGGGCGGGGCGCCGCACGGCGGGGGCCGCACTATGACAAGGCGATTCCACCTGCACGTATGCGGCACGGCCAGCCACGTGCCCAGAGGTCCTTACCGGTCCCACGGGGCCTCCCCTGGGGCGGGGCGCGGCCGGGGCAGCCCCGCCTGGGGTCGCCGACCCCGCCGAGTCCTCAAAGGCCGCTTTGCCGACCCACAGCCGGCCAGCGTCACCGTAATGCCGAGATGGTGTGCGCCCGAAAGTTAACGGGATTTGCCGCTACAGAATTGGAGGGCTGATGAATGAATAGGGGGCACCGTGCGCTCCGGAATAGTCCATTTGTACGCCGTGCCTCGCTCGCCGCGGCCGAGCGGCGGGCCGTCCCGCGGCCGTCTGCCGGACCCGCTCCTTGCCATGCATAGGCGATGTATATGGGACACGGCCCGAAAGCCCGACCCGCTCCACTCCGGCCAATCGCGCGGCCCGTTTCAAATTTCCGCCATTAGCCGCGGTCTGCTCGGCCGGGGTCATAGCGTTGGCGGCCCGCGGCCAAGGCCCGGCCAGGTGGACGGCTCGACTCACCCAGACTGCGTTACTGTGGGAAACTCGCGCGCTGCGTCCCAGCCGGCGTGCCGCGGCGAGCAGAGCCCCCTTTTGGGGAGCACCGGGCCGGCGGCGTGAAACGGGATTCGCGTCATCTTCGCGGCCCACTGAACGGCCAAAGGGCCGGGCCTGCCGGCTTGCCTGCCGGCTTGCCTGCCGGCTTGCCTGCCGGGCAGGCTTGGCAGGGCGCGCACGGGAAAGGGCGTCATCAGGGCGAATCACGGCGCCCCGAAATAAACGTGCCTCTCTAACGACGCGCCGAAACATTACTCGTTCCAACAGTCACGCACGGCGCGCGGAGGAAATGGCCGCCGCGGCCGGGGTTCACGGCGGTCATAAAAGCCATCCAAGTTTCTAAAGAAAAATCATCCATTGCTGTCCGAGGGAGAGAAAAGTGCGCGGCCCATCCCGCGCCGTCTGCCAGAGCGATGTCTGGGGCGTGTCTGCCGGGTCCGCGGCCGAGTACTTTAAATATTCCATGCACATCTGTCACCCTGCCGTGTGGTGTTGTGGCATGTCCCGGATCCATCTATCCATCCGACCGGCCAGTGCAGTGACAGACAGCACTGCCCTAGGCGACCTATCTAACCGTGCCGTGTACGAATGGCCAAGCAGCAGAGCACAGTGAAAATAAAACCCGACCGCTGGCCGACACACAGCACGCCCTTAGCACGGCCCCGCCAGTCCCCGTTGCCAGGCGGCTGCCGGGCCTGCTCTCATATTTTGAGTGGTGCGCCTTGTTTCGGCCGCCATAAAGGCCGCCATCACTTGGCTCCTAAATGGATGCGGCTAACGTTACGCTACATCGTTACGTTACACCGTTATGGCGCCGCTCGGTCAAGAGAGCGGCATGGAGAAGTCTCGCATTACATCGGCCCAACTTGGCTTGTCGGAGTTCCCCGCAAACAAACAAAAATGATACGACATGGGGAAAAATATTTCAGAGGCTGCTCATACGCAACACACGTCACTGGATAGCGCGCCAAATAGATGCAACTCAGCGACGACAACGCGCAGCGAAGCGAACCCAGGACCAGACAGCCGAATAGCACAACCTGGAGGGTAATTTATTCCTTTCATTTGAGCAGCAAAACAAAACGGTGCCATGTCATACAGCCGCAGGGGCTTCGGGGGCTCGCTCACGTCACGGCGAGTTTAGAATACTTCGTGGCAATAGCGGCGCAGTTGCAGCGATTTATTGCGCGCCGAATGAATCACTGCGGCCAGGCTGACGGCCAGCCTGACGGACGCTTGGCAAGCTCGGCAAATGAAAGCGCTTGATGAACGATCGGGATTACCGGCCAAAACGCACGTAAGCTCCGCTGATTAATTTCCCGCAAACAATCGCCGTGTGCGCGCGCGCCATTCATAAAAGACAAAGAAGAAGAAAAAGAAGAACTAAGCAGAGCCGGTATTAGACCCCGCGCACGCGCTTTTGTTTCGTCCCATCGATGCGAAACCCTCACCGCACAAGGGCGACTATACGTACACCAATATCGAAACGAGCAGCGCTTGGTACACACAATGCGCGGGTAGCACGAACACCGCGCCACGTCGTTTTGTTCGGCAGTCGGCAAGACATGCGGACATGCCTCCGGCCAGGCGCACAGTCCGCACCAGAATGAAGGCGATTGTGGAAGGCGCACTTACAAAGGGCGCAACACAGGTAGAGCATCGCGTACGCATTTCGTCCAAAGTACTGGCTCTTGCGCCTTTCTGGACGCGTACAGGAGTATAACAACCCCTGTGACTACTTTTTAAATGCATGGATAAGTTTGCTCAGAACGGCAAAGGACCAGTGCGCCTTCTTAGAGTGACGTGTCGCCTTCACTACCAGTGGCATGCTGTACTTTACCTCTAGTCCTGGACAATATCCAAGGAGCGAGACAACGAATTCAGCACATTCGAGGCGAAGGGACATGGTCATCGGTGCAGCGTGTTCCATAGCTTGTTCTCCGTGGGGGAGGTGGGGGCACACACAACGTCAACAACTTCTGCGGGCAAAGCATGAGCGTTTTCGGGTCGCGCACACACACACATTCTCAAACACGCATATCGGGCGACATGACAACGCCAAACGCGCAACACAATTTATAAGCGATTTACATTGGGGATCCACACGCTGCACGGGCAGCCCTGGCCAGGGGTCACCGTCGTGGCTAAATGGGGATGCCATGTCCACCCCTCTCTTTTCCTCGCGCAGCAAATGGTGCGCGTGGTTGGCCTGGGGGCAACACACACACACACACACACACACACACACACACACACACACCATTGCCTTCAAACGCGCGGTGCAGCGCCGCGGCACCAATTTTGCACGCATTCACTCACAAACTGAGGGCCAATCCATCGGCCCATAAAAAGTGTCCATTTGGCGGGGCATTTATTGAACACATTCAATTTGGCGGAATATTTATGAGTCTGTTTGGGGCGGACGGGCCACCACACCGCCTCGGGTCGAGGGTATTAAGTGGCGTGGCGGGGGGGGGGGGGGAGGGTCCCTTCTGCGACCGCCGTGCCGTGGGAGGGGAGCGGGCGGGCGCAGTGCCGGACCACACGGTGCCACACGGCGCCGCACGGGGACGCGGATTAAAACGGAACACCGGCACCGAAATAATGAGGAATCGCACCGAACCCTCCTCCGGGCGGCCGGCGGACCTCAAACCTCAGGTGGGACCCAAGCCCGGCGGCGGCCACGGGATCGCAGCGCCAGCAACGACTCCTCTGCAAAGCGTCGTTCATTTCCTGACTGGGAGTAAGAAGCGCAGGAAAAATATGGGGAATGTCTGGTGAACAATTCGCCTGGACTGTCCGTACTCGCCTACTACAAAGCTTCCGTACCTGGTTTAAATGATGTTTTACAACATTTCAGAACTCATGCTTCACCAAATGCTTTGTTTTTACATTGAAAATAACATTTGATACGGGGTGAGATCTCAAATGTCAAAATCTCGGCCCAGAAACAGCTGTCCCATTTTCACCCCGTGTCACATAATTACCCCAACTCGCCCCAACAGAACTTTTTGCAAGGGTGTGTGCCACATTCCAGCCCTCCAGGTTGAGCGCCAGGAGGGTGCCGACACAGGCCAACCTGTCTGCTGGCAGTGTGCCCCCCCCCCCCCCCCAGCGCGCCCCGCCGGCCGCACCACTGCACACCTTCCCTCTAGCCGGCTTGCCGCGGCTTGCGACGCAACCGCGCAGGCCTAAGCCGAGCCGCAGATGGACAATGAGTACGCCGGGGTGGCACGGGGCGGTGTGGGTGGTACACTGTGTGGGCCTGCACGGTGTGGGCTCATCCGGGTCGCTCCACCTCCTGGAGTGAATCCATCATGCAGGCGGCATCATTAGGTAATTAGCGGGGTGGCATTGCGCGGGGCAGGGCAGGCCACACCGGGGCAGGGCCGGGCAGGGCACAGCGGGGCCGCGCCGGCTAGACGACGCCACGCCGCGGTAAAGTGAAACTGATGGCCCCGCCGCGCCGCCCGTCTCTCTCGCACTCACGCGGCAGCCAGAAAAAGGGGACATAACTTTCCAATTTTAGAGCGAGAGAGACGGGGAGACGCAACAGCGGCAGCACTTTCAAATGAGGCACACTGTTTCCATTTTAATGACCCCCTCCTCCTCCCCCTTTTCGAAAAAAGTGATGGGGTGGACATAAATTGTTTATTTCGCACTTGATTCGACTAATGGTGCGGCCATTAAAACATCACGGCAAAGTTAAAACAGCGCGGTGTGTCTGAAGGCCGACGAAGCGCGAGCACTGTCTGGATATGAGAGCTCGCTCCAAACCGACTGGGCGGGGGAGTCGCAGGGTCACCGCCCTCCAAATCTGCGGCAGGCAGACGCGCGTCGCGCACGCAGTCCAGAATGCCTCGTCAGCCTTCACGTCTCGAGGCTAAATCGCAGATTAAAACTTTTAAGACGCTGACTCCGTCTTGGGTGGGTCCGTGGGTGGGGGGCGTGGGGGACGCTCCCCATGACAAATTATCAAGCTGACGCCGCGGCGCACGGCGCGGCACGGCGGTCCAGAAACAATCGCGCCTCTGTGAAGCGAAACAAAAGTGCTGATTTTAAGAGGGGCCATCATGTGGGGACATTTATCACGGTGGCTGCGCGTGCGTATTGAGGCGCCAATGGGGCTAGTCGGTGGCGCACCGCACCATGCGCGAGCAACCACCAACCGGCCTCCAACCACCCCAACCAGGCCATTCACTTTTTTTCCCGCCTCCGCCATTCTACTTTCGATTCGGGCAACGATTCCGCGTGCGATTTAGCCCGGTCACACACACACACACACACACACACACACACACACACACACGGTGGCCACATCGTGCGCGTCAGCAGAGGCGCAATCAATGGCTCAATCAGAGAGGACTCCGAACGGCCGAATGGCACAATGCCCGGCGGCATAATCAACAGGACCACCTCCGAAAGGGGCCGGCCTCTTTCGCACGCAGTCCAACCTCTGACCGGTCCCCTCGCAGTGTGGAGCCCCCTCGCACGCACGCACCGCACGATGGCCGCGCGTCTAATGCCTTGTAAGGGTCGCCTGCCACGCCCAAACGACCGCCCTCCCGACGCCGGTTCGATCCCGGGCGGGGGCTTCTTCACGACACATTTGGCTTGATGGTGGGTGGGAGGGGCGGCGTTTGAGGCGCATCTTTTTTTCAGGTGTGGCGCCGCGGAGTGTGTGTCCTTGGCGCAGCCCTGGCGTGCCGATCCAGGTGAGAGCGCCGAGAGGGCGAATTTGGCGGAGGAATGTGAGCAAAGCCCGAGAGCCCGGCACGGCAGCCTGGCAGCAGAGGCTAGGTCGATAGAGGTGGACCGTCGCGGTGGCCGAGCGGGACCAACGTCCCTGCGGCCTTCCACAGAAGCCAGCCTCGAAACTTGCGGTCAACAAACGCATTTTCTCCCAAAAGAAGGGCACATCGGTCGTTTCAATGCATCTATTCATACCGATAACGAAAATTCTATCGCAACCTTGCGACCGGAAAAATAAAGCGACCCTGTGGGCAACGTGCCGCCACGTACCCCATTTGGTCCGCCCTACTCCAATAAAAAAGGTC
Organism: Thrips palmi; assembly: GCF_012932325.1. Lineage (NCBI taxonomy): Eukaryota > Metazoa > Arthropoda > Insecta > Thysanoptera > Thripidae > Thrips > Thrips palmi. The sequence continues at coordinate 225,733 of NW_023144631.1, read as the reverse complement.
GCCGTCGTGCATGGCGGCCCTTGCGGCCGTGGCGGCGCAGCGTCGAGGTCCATGCATGCCTGAGGGGCCCGCTGCATGCATCCCAGTGCCCCACATACGAGGCCAGGGCCAGGCGCAGGGCCAGGCGGCCGGGCCCAGCGAGCCCCCTTGGCAGGGTACGGAGCTCAGGCAGCGGACCCCGCCGCCGAGCTTGATTTACTGGCCGATTGGCAAACGTAATCCAGTTATCGCACCCAAGGGTCAGCAACGCCGAGGCACCGCCTCGCGCACATCGCACCTTGCGATCACCACCTCCCCGACCAATCAGCACTGGGCGACGCACCCCCGGAATGAACCCTCGCAGACCCGCTCGTCCGCGGAAAAGAGGAAGAGAGACGCGAAAAAAACGGACGGAGTTTTGGCCGCCACCTGCCGCCACTCTTGCCGGCTCACTTATTCGGCGGCAGATGGCGCGGCGAGCGGCGGCTGCGTTCCTTTCATTGCCTCGAAGCGCGGCGCGGCGCGGAGCCAAGCCGCGCGACGGTACGGTCCTTTTACGCGCTTTTTGCACGCCGTCACAGTCCCGGCGCCCGCGCGGTCCATTTCGAACAACGACCGGCCGGCCCGGGGACGCTCCGCTGAGGTGTGGAAGGCGTGACCAGCAGCCAGTCCCGGCAAGGAAAAAAGAACGAAAACAGTAAAAAACGAAACTCAGTGGCCGAGCCTGCCCGGCCGCGGACCCAAGTTAGGGGTAAAAACGGCTCGCGCAGGGCAGGCCAGGGGCAGGCGGCCACTGCGGGGCCCCAGCCGCCCCGGCGCCGCCTCGTGCGGCCCGCAGCCCGGCACATACATCTCCCCGAAGCATATGCGGCTGGCGCTGCGCTGGCGCCGAGGCTGGCGCTCACAATCCCCCTCGGGATTAGACGCCTTGCTTAATCCCTGCAAGGAACCTCCGCCGTCCTCCCGCATGCTCCCGCACTACAAGCAGGCGAGTAGATTTATCTGGTCCCGGGGACCGCATAACGGGCCGGGCACCACCTCGCCTCGGCCCCGGCCGCCCCGCCGCACCGACAGCCATTTGAATTTAACTCCCCTCCGCAGCGACGACGGCGCACTGCTGGAAAAAATCGACACACACACACACACATCCTCCCCCTAGCGAGCGGAGAGGACGGGGAGCAACAGCAGAAACACGCACTCAAGTCGAGAGGTCCTCCCGGCCGTGCGGACTCAGCGCTCTTTGCGACGCCATGCGACGCTACGCCACCACTTGGTTCACTTCGTCATTAGCATGGCCGCCACGTCCAGCCCCGTCCTCTCCCCCGTCAAGTCGACCGCCGTCGAACGCCCTTCGAAGGTCCAGTCAGCGTCACGCGTCACCGGGACCAGTCACGTGGCTCAGTCACGTGGCCGTCGCACGGGCCCTAATGGCTGGCCGAGTCAAGCCTCGCTGTAGCACAACACGCCGGGCAAACACTCGGCGCTGGACAAGCAAAAGGGGGACACACTCCAGCGGGGCGTTTCTTAGAGCGTCAAGGGCTCGCTCACCGCACTACACAAAGCCGGCCTGCAAACCACGCCTCAGCCACGCCGTGCCACGCCGCGCCACGCCGTGCCACGCGCCTCCAGGAACGGGCCTGCCTGCAGGAAAGCGAAAGAAAATAGCGCTTCGATCGGCGCCTTCATACAAGGGGCGCGCAGTGTACCCGTGTACTTACGACGTCCGCACAATAGGGGCTGCGTGGCAATGCATGGCGGCACACAAAGGGAAAGAATCGAACGCAATGGAGCTCAAGCCTGGTATACAGCCTCAAACCTGTGCCTCGAGCGGCGCCGAGCAGCGCCGAGCGGCGCAGCCCCATTTCCATGGCTGCCAAGTGCTCGCCTGCCAGCCCGCCAGCCAGCCTGGTAGGGGCAAGTGGCACACAAAAAGAGATCCCCTTCTTTTTGTCATCGTCGTCGGGCGCCGCGCGCGAGAAACGGAGTCGATGCATTTCCCGGCCCCCTAAAGTGGAAACTGTTTGGCAACAAAGTCACGCCGGGAGTGGACCGAGACACACCTAAAGAAACAACAGCGCGACGGCAAAGAAAGCGGCTCAGATTTGTATTCGCGACACATCATTTCCGGCACCGCCCGATATTAGATCGCTGGCGGCTCGCTGCAACCGCTGCAACTTGCGCAATCTACCGGGGCGGCGGGCTGCTTCAGTAAGCAGCGCTGCGCGCGGCAGAACAAGATGCCAGAGGCACAATTTCCTGGCAGCGGCCGAACCGCCAGGCCTGCCGTACCCGGTAAGGTAGACTCGTCCACCAATTTCTGAACAACCTGCAACGGAATTGACCCGGTTTCTCTGCGTCACGCGGCAATGCACAACAGCGCTGCCGGTGTTGTTTTTACAAACTTCACATTTCGTGAAGCGGCAAAACACACCGGGGCTCGTTAAACCACGGTCCCTGCGCACAGTTTCCACACGTGCGGGCACGGAAAGAGGAAGCCGTATTCTGAAAACGTTAGAGGTACTGGCGAGGGCGCGCGACGGCGGGGACAGACGCGCGGTATCCGTTTTCCGGCCACGTCCACGGGGCCGCGGGGTGAGGTTGTGAGGAGGCTGCAGCGACCGGCTTGGCAGGTGGAGTGGGAGGGAGTCCGCATCACTTATTCAGCCGAGAAGTTAAAAGGGTATGCATGCCACACGGGCCATAAATAACGGGCCGTCGCCGCCACTTGGACTCGAGGAGGTCGACGGGGTCCCCAAGCACCTCGGCGATGTGCTTCCCGGCGGCCACACCCCTGACTGCCGCCCTCGTCTGACGTCATGCCGCGTGTGGGGTATGGGCCGTTTTAATGAGGCGAGGGAACGATCGAGGGCGTCACTCAGACGGCGCGGCGCCGAGTCTGGGCTGCAGTAAAGGCTAGACTGCAATAGAGGCTGGGCTGCACTAGAGGCTGGGCTGCACTAGAGGCTGGGTTGCACTAGAGGCTGGGTTGCACTAGAGGCTGGGCTGCAGTAGAGTCTGGGCTGCAGTAGAGGCTGGGCTGCACTAGAAGGTGGGCTTCACTAGAAGCTGGACTGCACTAGAGGCTGGGCTGCACTAGAGGCTGGGCTGCACTAGAGGCTGGGTTGCACTAGAGGCTGGGCTGCAGTAGAGTCTGGGCTGCAGTAGAGGCTGGGCTGCACTAGAAGGTGGGCTGCACTAGAAGCTGGACTGCACTAGAGGCTGGGCTGCACTAGAGGCTGGGTTGCACTAGAGGCTGGGTTGCACTAGAGGCTGGGCTGCAGTAGAGTCTGGGCTGCAGTAGAGGCTGGGCTGCACTAGAAGGTGGGCTGCACTAGAAGCTGGACTGCACTAGAGGCTGGGGTGCGCTAGGGGTAGGCTGCACCATGGCCGCGCGGCGTCGGCCAGTCCGCCTGTCGCCCGAAATGAAGACGTGCCCCGGCGCGCCAAACTTAGTGGTGGCGAAGGGGGCGACAGGCGGGGCTCCCTCGGCGAGGCGGCCGGGGGACTGCCGAAATCATCAGCCATAAGGAGGCACGGGGCGCGGCGTGGCGGGGGCGGCCTGCCTGCTCAAGGCGAGTCACGTCTGCAGCGACCCGGCTGCGCTGGCAGGCCTGCAGACCCAGCCTGCCTGGCTTGCTTGGCTCGGCGCACTGTGGACCAGCGTGCAGCATACCTGCACGCCAACCCCCCTGCCACTACCCCTACACATACGCAAACCTTTTGCCCTCCTCCTGACTACCCCAAACCGCGGACCCCTCACCCCACGGCCCACGGGATCGCTGCCTACGGCTGTGCTCGTTTACATCAGAGGCGACCGACCAACTTGGCCCATACCGCTCACCCAGACACGCCCTCGCGCGCTGCGACCCGCGTGGGAATCAACCGGCGGGGCGAAACAGCCTCCAAAAAGAATTTCCCAAACTCCGACCGCCGCTGGCGTCGGGCGGGACAAAAAGTCAGCTAGGCAAGCAGAGCCGCGCTGAGCTGGGCTGTGTGAGCGTGAGTGTGCGTGTGGACGGTGCCCTCATCTGATGAGAGGGGCTAACAAATCGACTGCCGATACGTCAGGCCGGCCCGTGTGGAACACAAGGCTGTAAATAAGTAGTGCGTTTGTCGTTATTTGCACGGTGAAAAACGAGAAGAAAAGGATCAAAACACGACAAATCTACGACACGGTTTTACGATAAAATAACGACAAACAAGCCGGCACTTGGTTGTCGTTTGAACGCGTGTGAATTTGTCGTTTTTTTATACCTTGAAGTGGTCCGTTTTACCATTTAAAAAACGACAAATTTACTCAAAACGCAGACTGCTCCGCGCGGCGTTGCCACATTTACCCGTGTGGAACAAAAGTAGTAAATTTGTCGTTATTTTTGTCCTTGAGGTGGTCCGTTAAACGACAAAAAAACGACAAAACGACGGTGATCCAAAGGCCAGCGAGCGAAAAGAGAAGAGCACCTGCTGAGAGTTGAACCGAGGCTCTTGCACACTGATGCGTCTCTGGGACAAGTGTTGTACAGCTCCAAGCCACTCGGCCAAAGCGACTTGTGGATGTCGGGGAGCATCGACGCGAACTGCTACTGCTCGCGCTTTCCGCAGCGAATGAGCTTTTCACTGAGACTGGGTCAGTTAAAAACTTGGCCAAGATCGTTGCTAGAGTGGTCACTTCTCTTCTGCTGGATTGAGTTGTAACGCCAACTGATTCAAATCCCATTTAGCTTAAGTTAGATGAAGTGCAGACTCTGACAGATTCGCTGCGAGAACATGCTTAGGCGGGAAGCGCGAGCCGTAGCAGTTCGCGTCGATGCTCCCCGACATCCACAAGTCGCTTTGGCCGAGTGGCTTGGAGCTGTACAACACTTGTCCCAGAGACGCATCAGTGTGCAAGAGCCTCGGTTCAACTCTCAGCAGGTGCTCTTCTCTTTTCGCTCGCTGGCCTTTGGATCACCGTCGTTTTGTCGTTTTTTTTGTCGTTTAACGGACCACCTCAAGGACAAAAATAAAGACAAATTTACTACTTTTGTTCCACACGGGTAAATGTGGCAACGCCGCGCGGAGCAGTCTGCGTTTTGAGTAAATTTGTCGTTTTTTAAATGGTAAAACGGACCACTTCAAGGTATAAAAAAACGACAAATTCACACGCGTTCAAACGACAACTAAGTGCCGGCTTGTTTGTCGTTATTTTATCGTAAAACCGTGTCGTAGATTTGTCGTGTTTTGATCCTTTTCTTCTCGTTTTTCACCGTGCAAATAACGACAAACGCACTACTTATTTACAGCCTTGTGTTCCACACGGGGGGGGGGTGGCGAAGCCCGAGGGGTTCCGACCGACCGGCCCGGCAGCCACGTACACTCCGACTTGAGATTCATGATTGCGTCACGAACTGCGGTCCGCGGTCGCGGGGCGGGTGGGCGGACCCGGAAAAAAGGGGCGGGCAGCCTTCATTACGCATACATATCACTTGTTCTAACGTTTGAGCAGCGCTAATTACGAGAAGCAGTGTGTTCAACAAGCGCCCCCTTCCTCCACCCCCTGTACTACACCACCGCCGCCACCGACGACTGTGCACGCCGTTGTTTTGTTCAACAGAAACACACACCAGGCTGACATACAACGAGGGCGAGAGAATACACAGAGAGAGACCCAGCGGGCTGGCGAAAACAAGTGTCGAGTTTGAGAGGGCGTCATGAAGAAAGCCACACATGAAAATACAGTAACCAACCTAGGACGAGAACAAACCAAAAAATTGCGAGGGATGCCACACTTAGAAAATAGGTATGCAGAATACAGACTGGTGACCAGACTGAATTTCCGCTTAGATTTGACTGAAAATATCAGGAAAAGTGTTCAGAAAAATGTCGCAAATTGGACAAATTCACCTTGTTTGTGCAAAGTGACTCAATTGTGACCAGGCAGTGGCTGGAGTTAACGGCACCCCTCGGAAAAAATCTCACTTACCTCTCTGTTTTCAAAATTTTGATAAAGCTTCGTCTCCTAGTGCTCTTTTCGTGCCTTTTTTTTGCTGCGCGTGTGCTTGCGGCTTATCGTGCGAGTGGCGCGCGCACGCCTCCGGGCCTCCGGGCCTCCGGGCGTGGGGTTAAACGTCGCGACGCCGTACCTGCGCCGCCGTGGGGCCCCGCCCCGCCACGCCCCGCCACGTACACAGCGGCGCCGAAACAATTAGGACGAGTGGCTAAAGTTTGCCAGATGGCGGCGCCATGCGCGGCACTGGGCGGCGCAAACGTGACGTCGCGGCGTTATCTTTCAATACACGGGGGAGGCACAATGGGCCTATCTCAGGGAATGGGGCCACTGCACACACACAGACACACACAGACACACACACACACACACACACCAACACACGCGGTCTAATGCGCGCGCCGGCCGAGCCAAACACGCGCAAGGCACACACAGCGGTGGCGCACCTTTGATGATGCAAATCTCCTCGTGCTTGCCGGGACGAGGAGCTGCAGGCAAGGCAGCGGACGGGGCCGGTCAGTCGACACTGCGACATTCTTTTTGCTGTTTTCGGCAACGCGCTCCACAGTGGGCTAAAACGCCCTTTTAGACGCTCAAAACCTACATTTCAGCCATTTTCGATCGTATATGTTCCAAATTTGGTACAGACCCTCTTTTGGTCTTACTTAGCGGCGGCAAGTGTGACCTTATCTCAGCCGTGGTTCACCGAAAATTGATTTAATATAATCGTATTTTTATGTTGTATATTTCTGAGTCTGCGGGAGCAATTTCTCTTTCCACTAGATCAATGCAAAACATATTGTTGTTTTTAAATGTAAATTTCAGACGAAACAATTGAAAACTGCTTAAAGGAGTCAAAAAGGAGTCAAAAACATCACTTAAATTATATGTACGTTCTTCAAAACATTACTGTAAAAAATCATGGCTACAGATTTTATAACAACTGTCAAACTTCAATTTCCTAAAACCAACTTTTAAATGATATATCATTTTACTCTTCATGGAACAATAACATGGCAGGCTCATTAGCCTGGTCATCAAAGGGGCCAACTATAAGTAAAAGAACTGTGGCACACAGTTTTTAAGACTTGGCTTTAGGTTTTTTTTTCTGAAAGAGCTGATCACAGAATCAGATGAAACAACATTGCAGTCAGAAGATCTGCATTCCCATCAATTCTGTTGCACTTCCGGGTGGCCTTTTCTTGAGTGTTAGTTGAAGAGAAGGGGCAGGGGGGCTAGGGAAAAGGAGTCAAATAGCACGTGAAAATACAAGGGACGGTTGGGATGGAGACACGGTTGCTTGGATTCTTTCTTCGTTGGGACGCATTTTCTATCAAAAAGGGGAAAATTGCCAATTTTTTAATGTTTCACAGCCGCGTATTACTGTTTGCGCAAATATGCGCAGGTTTTCTCTGTTGATCCTTTCAATTGACACATAGGTTGATAATTTCTAGCGCTGAAACCTGCTTGATAGTGCTTGATTCTATAGTAGATCTCAAACTTTTGTTTTTAAAGTAAAAATTATACAAATAAAGCGATTATATGCACACCAACACCCTTCAAATTATCGCAGGAAGATAACTCGGGTATCATTTTGAACGGGAATACTTGTTCTTTAAAATGGAACCTCCGGAGGTTCAAAATCTAGATGCAAAGCCGTCAAAATCGCTGTGGCGTTTTGTTGCATTTTTTACTAAAAATAACACATTATCACAAGTTTTAACTTTGACGGCCTGTAGTGGTCGTAGTTTTGGTCTGACAATAAAAATAAGACCAGATTTGAAATCTGCGGCAAATTTCATTTCCGATGGAGACAAAGTTTGCCCGTTTAAACGATTTTTAATAAAGAGGTTTTGAGCGCCTAAAAGGGCGTTTTAGCCCACTGTGCGCTCGCTACAAACGGTATTTCATCTTTTTTTTTAAGTCCTGAACCTGAATTTCACACCAACATACACACGAGTTCCTGATATCGAAGGCGAGTGTCATATTCGAAAAATAAGTGGACTGTGTTCACAAAGAGAGGGTCGGCCCCAACTGAGATGATGTGCCCCCCGTGCCCTAGGGGACACTCAACCAGGACACCATAGGAACGCCCTTTAAATCCCCCCACCTCCTAAAAAAAGGACAAGGAATGTGAAACACATACAAATCAGGGGTGGGGACGAAATCGGGAAGCAACGAGGGCGCAATTTGGCCCCGGGGATCCCGTGCGCAGACTCTGCGTGTGTGTGTGTGTGTGTGTTGGTTCGACAACGATTCCTCCCCGCTGAGTTCCCCGCGGCCCAGAAACACCGCGCCGCGTAGACATGACAAAACGCACGCCACGGGGCCACCCAAGCAGCTCCGGGGGAAAAAATCCAATTCGACGAGCAGCAGCAGCCCTGCGCGAAGCACGCGGTGGCCGATGCGAGTGCATGTGTGTGTGTGTGTGTGTGTGTTCGTGCCAGCACCCCGCGCGCCTCGCTTCGATTGGGACGAGAGCCAAGACGCGCCGGAGGAGCACTTGACAGCCCGAGCTTTTGAGTGTCGCGACGCCGCGGCGGCGAGGCGAGCGGCAGGGCTCTGGGGCTGAGCCGGGGCGGCGGCGGCGGTGCGAAGGGCCCCCCACGGACAGCAAATGTTGTTGGAGTGGACCTTGCAATAACAAAAACACGGCGGGCCTCCCCTCCGCCGCATTCATAGAAAAGGCACTCTCTCCCCCCGGTCCGACGGGCTGCCGGCTTTCCCCTAAAATGCGCACAATATCTCCACATCGGTGTCCTGCCACAGTGTCCCTGCCACAGTGTCCCCGCCACAGTGTCCCTGCCACAGTGTCCCAGCTCCAGTGTTCCCAACAGTATTCCTACCACAGTGTCCTGTCATAGTGTCCCCGCCATAATGCCTTGAATGTGTGTCCCCGCTACAGTGTCCCCGCTACAGTACAGTGCCCCCGGCTCAATGTCCCTGCCACAATGTCCCTGCCACAGTGTCCCTGCCACAGTGTCCCTGCCATAGTGTCCCTGTCATAGTGTCCCTACCATAGTGTCCTCGTCATAGTGGCCCCGCCATAGCGTCCTCGACTGTGTGTCCCCGGTACAGTGTCCCCGCTACAGGGTCCCCGCCTAAGCCTCAGTGTCGGCGCCACAGTGTCCCCACAGCGAGTCCTGCGCCGAGTGTGCGCATGATGCCGCCCGCTTCGCCCACCTCCACACGTCGAACGGCGGCACCGACAGCCAGCGCTGCGCCGAAGCGGATTATTTCAAAGTCAGATTCGCGCTGGCCGCTCCCTCCCCCTCATTGGTGGGGAAACAAGGGGGCGGCCGACGCGGTGGATGAAAAAGGCACCCCGCTGCCTGTCCCCGCTGGCGGCCGCTGCCGCACTCCGTCGCTCTCAGGGCCATCCTCGTGCCGGACAGAGACAGACAGCCCCGTTCGGAACGAGCCGGCGGCAGGTCACATGTGCCGACGCGACCGCGCGCCGCAGAGCACACGCAGTCCTCGTCTCGGCGACACGATGAAAGCCATTTACCCCTTCCGCCCATCGAAGCAGCAAATTAACGGCAGACAGTCAAAGCGGGGCGAGGCGGGCCGAAGGCAAAACCACCCTCGCGGCACGTGGGACGCTCTCATCACAAAGTTGTTGCGCGGGAGGGGGGGGGGACGGCAACGCGACGGAAAGCAGGCAAGTCGAACAGAAGCCCCCAGGGGGGTGGGGGCCCCACTGGGGGGGGCGGCCAGAGGCTGACGGTGCAAAGCCCCTGCAAGGCTGGCGCGACACCTGAGCGGCGGCACCAGCGCAAGGCCGTCACAAAGTTTGGCAGCATTTCGCCGAGATTCGGCGGGACGGCCGCCGTCTCACTAGCGATCGCTCAGACGGGCCCTCCACCGCCCCGCCCCGCCCGGGCCTCGCATGCGTGTGAGCCCTTCCGGATCCCTTGCCCCGGGACCCTCAGCCCGCCTTAGGCCGCCGACTCGTTTAAATTGGAAATGGGCGCGGCGAAACCAATGAGCTACGTCCGATAGCGGCCCTACACGCGAGCCCGGCAGAAAAAGGGGGTTTTTCCCGCAAACTGATTCCCCAGCCGAAGCGCGACTCGATCGTTACTTTGTTTGCATCCGAACGACGAGCCACGCCGCGCCGGCCGGCAACGAATAACCAAAATAACCCAATTTGGCGCCATAAATGGGTGGCACCGCGGCGAACCGCGGCGGGGAATATAATACGGAGGAAAGTCGCCCCGCTACCCGAGTGGCAGCGCTGCCGCTGTCGGGGCGGCGAGACAGCGGCGCGTAATGCGAGAACGGAAAAGGAGAGGAGAGAAAAACGGCGGCGAAAAAAGGGTGGAGGTGAGGCAATTTGCAATTCTAATGGACAGCGCTGCCGCCGCTGCCGCGCATCTCGGCGCCGCACACGACCCTCCACACTGGGCCGGGCCGGGCTGTCCACCGCGGCGGGCGGGCCGCGACCCCGCCACCGTAAAAGATGGAAAACAGACCCGCGCGCCCGGAGAGCGAAATGCGATACACGCCATTTTCATGGAGTCCGGGTCCCACTGTGGCGGGGTCCGCCGGGATGTTCGAACCTCATCCGGAGCCGGCAGTCAAGGGCTCCGCGCGGTCCTCGGCCAGCCACAGGGCTGCAGGGCAAAGCCTGTGGGGCCTGCAAGGGCCTGCAAGGGCCTGAACGGGATGTAAACCGGTTTATGGCTCGTCCCAGGGCGGGGTGGGGCGGGGCGGGGTGGCTCTGCAATCACGCCGGGGAACGGTCAGTCCGCTAAAGTGTTGTAAAGGCAATAACGGGGGAGGAGGACGGGGATATGAGGGGGCCGGCAAGAGGAGCGCGCGTTTCAAAATTTACTACTGGCCGAGTGGAAGGTTGGCCAATCGGGGTGCCGAATAATTCGGCGAGACCGAGCCAAAGGCGCGCTTTTCGGGATTTCCGCCTTTTCGGCCGAGACCCTCAGTCCCTAGCAAGGCACTGCCAAGGAGGAACACTCTCAATGTCTTACGGTGAAAGGCACCACCAACACATAATGGTGGTGATTTTGTCCATAATAAGTTACGCATTCTAAAAGTCTTATGGTAAAGATTCTCCATATTATGGTGAAAATTCTCCATATTATGGTGGTGCAGCTGACTTCGTAACTTACAGTTCAAAATTCATTGTACCTTACAGATATTTTGTCGATTTTTTTTTGTATTATGGAGAAAATCTCCACCATGATATGTTGGTGCAGCCTTTCACCGTAAGACATATACAGTGCGAAATAAATTAAAGAAATATTTGATCCAGGAAGCGGAAGAAGGGGTTAAGTCGAGTTGCTTCAGTGACCTCTTATCAGTCTATCAAGTAAACACGAGCGAAAATTTGGTCCATAAATAGGTGTGGTAAGACAAGTCCCATCCTCTTGCATCTATTTTAAGATGACATTCCCCACCTGTTCTCCCACCTGCAAGGTTTAGGCCTTGCAAAAGTGCACGGATTCAACTCGACTTATACCCTTCTTCCGCTTCCTGGATCATTTATATGGTACAATGAGTTTTCAAAGCTACGAACATTTTCAGCATAATATGGAAAACCTCCACTTTAAGACTTTTGGAGTGAAAGGGGAACGAGATTCACAGGGCCCTGGAGGAGCAAGCGCGAGGTCTGGATTCGTCTGGCTTCGTCTTGGGCACGGCCAAGGCAGGGCCGGGGTTGGGCCAAACCGAGAAGCATCAATCGCAAGGGCCAAGTGGCACGAAGCGACACGGAGCGAGGCGGCGGAGGCGGCGGCGGGGGAGTGGAGCACCAGGGCCCGGGCCTGCAAGGCAGGAAGGCGCAGCGGGCGGGTCACAGCCATCAGGGGGCCCGACGAGGGTCACAAGAAGAATCGGATCGTCGCGCGCCACCACGCACCGTCGCCAACGCACGCGTGCTCGGCGGCGTGTCGCGGCGAGGCGTGGCACGACGTGGCACGGCACGACGTGGCACGGCACGACGTGGCACGGCACGACGTGGCACGGCACGACGTGGCACGGCACGACGTGGCACGGCACGACGTGGCACGGCACGACGTGGCACGGCACGACGTGGCACGGCACGACGTGGCACGGCACGACGTGGCACGGCACGACGTGGCACGGCACGACGTGGCACGGCACGACGTGGCACGGCACGACGTGAGCAGACGTGGCACGGCACGACGTGGCCGGCACGACGTGGCACGGCACGACGTGGCACGGCACGACGTGGCACGGCACGACGTGGCACGGCACGACGTGGCACGGCACGACGTGGCACGGCACGACGTGGCACGGCACGACGTGGCACGGCACGACGTGGCACGGCACGACGTGCACGGCACGACGTGCACGGACGACGTGGCCGGCACGACGTGGCACGGCACGACGTGGCACGGCACGACGTGGCACGGCACGACGTGGCACGGCACGACGTGGCACGGCGCGACGTGGCACGGCGCGACGTGGCATTCGACCTGATTCATTCCGGACCCGATAAATAACGCGGGCGCGACTGGCGCATTCGCGCCAAGCTGCGCCTAGCCGCGCCAGACGGATTACACGCGGCGGAATGACTCAGCGAACACGGCGACGCCAAAAAAGGCTGACGGCAAAAGGAGGAAAAAACGACGCGCCGCGCGACGTCCTCGAAACGTTTCCCATTCAGCGAGGCGAGCGCGACGGGACGCCACAATCTAGGCAATTGGCCTCTTGGCTTGGAAATGCGGTGAATTATTGAGCCGCGAGGACGGCGAGGACGTGCCGCCGCACCGCGGTGACAGCATGAAAGCGGGGCGGGGGCACGGCCGCTGCACATTGCGGCAAAGAACTTGGCCCAAGTCGGCCGGGCCCGGTCCGTCCGCCCGCCGCACGTATCACAGGGAACCGCCTCGGTGCATCGCATCCCTTGGCAACCACAGCGACCGCGCACCTTGCCTCGACTTGGCAAAGGAGGCGGCCTTCGCATCCCGAGGAAAAACGCGAACCTCTACAGAAGTAAGGCAGGCCGCCTCGTGGAAAACATAAACAGAAGTCGGCAGGCTTTTTCGGACTTGTTGCACCGCACCCAAGGGGGGAAAAGGGCACAAAACAAGTAACAGCGGAACCGACAGAAATTCAAGAATATAGAAAACTCAAATAAAGGAAGTTGTTGGGCCCTGCGGGGGCTTCCTTCTGTCTATGACCGCAGGGTTGAGGCAGCCACAGCCGTAACGCCTCGGCGTTCGCCAATCGCTGGCCCAGCATGTAGGCTCGGCATCGCTATGCATGCCGTCTGCGGGGCAGAGGCAGGGCGCGCTGCACCGTGTGCCATTCCGGCTGTCCGTCCGGCCGGACCGCATAATGGCACGGTCCTTTACCACCCCATCGAGCCGCATAAACACACCGTCCGCCGGATCCGCGTTCGCATTCACATTGCGATTCGACGCGGATCAAGGAAACGCCACCATCGAGGCTTCGGCTCCCTTTTCCACCAACAACCACAAAGAGAGGAAGTACAGCAAAGAAGCAGTTCCCGGCTTTCCTATGGACTTCCAGGACCTGTGGTTACTTTAGCCTCCGTGAAACAAAGGAAACCAGTGCAGAAAATGTGTCCAGTGTTCTTGAGTTTCTGGGGGCACGGTAAATCCATCTCCTTGGAATCCCACGAATATCGGTCAATTTCCAGGAGACGGTCATACTGTGTGCGGTTGGGCAGAATCAAGAGATTCTCAGATTAAAATTCCAAATGAAATACCGCGGTCACTGGAATAAAGGTGCGGTATCAGCGGAAAACCACACCGCCTTCTTTCCTGAGAGAGGAGACCCAGCGAGGGCCCCGCCTGCTCCCGACCATGGAAAACGAGGTCCTGCTTGGAGGCCGCACCGGCCCCGGTGCCACGGTATCTACTCGGCGCACCGGTGGGCCTTCCTCTACCCAGGGCGTGGCGCCCCCTCCCCCGGACATCCTGTGCCTTCGTGCTCGCTCGCTTGCAGGACCCTGGGGCGGGACTCGCAGATAAAATCAGCCATCCTCAGTGTCCTTGGCAGGGCCTGAGCCGACTTGGGATTACACTGGCCAGCCCAGCCCCGGCGCGGCCGAGTCGGGCCCGCACAGCAGGAGGATCAGGGCCGGAGACGGAAATGCGATTTGGATGGATCAAATGGCAAAACAGGTACGGTCCGGGCGGCGAGGACGGCAGGGCCCAGACGGACCGAGGGAGAGGGACGCGGCTGTCCTCGGGCCGGCCACCTGCTCCTCGGGCAGCCTCGACCAGCCTCGGCCGTGTCGCCCGGCGTCATCACATTTGGGAGGGCTTTGGTGCAGGGCGAGCCAACTGTGCACGATTGAATAAGGCATTCGGCCAGAGATTGGGCCAGGCCGAGGCCAGCCAAGGCCGGGGAACGAGGGCTCAATGTAGCGGACCAATTTCCGTGCGAGGCAGTGCCCTGGTGGGTCACTGTCGGGACGCGCAGCGACGCGCGCCATCCTTTGATTTAGGGCTTCCATTAACAGTCGATCAGCCGTTGCGGCTGGGCCCGACTCCAAGGACAAGGAGCAGTCCGGCCGGAAGCCGGAAGCGGGCACAGATTCACTTCCGACTGGCCCGCCGCGCCACGTGTTCAAATCGATTCTCCATATATAAAAGGCGGCGCCGCGATATCAGGGGAAACTCGCAGTGGTATAACGGACCCCAGTGCGGGCAGATAGAAAGGGTTCCGGAGTTCCGTCTGGGATAGAGTGGACTCCGCTGCAGACAACGGCCCTATCAAACACGTCGCCGTCCAATACGAGTTGCCCCAAGGACAAAGAATTAAACAGGGTCCAAGGGTTGCGACGAGACGTCCCTTTTCCGCAGAGAGCCAAGAGGATCTGGCGATCTGGCAAGACGGAGCGGGTCGGCCGGGGGACGGAGGAGGGGCGCCCTCGTTAAAATAGCATCATGGCTCGGCCGAGGTCGGCCAGGTGGACGACGCCAAATCGTGTGGTCCTTTCGTAAACATGAGAAGGAAAATACGGTCCGGGGAAAAAGTGGGGTAAAGGTAAGCCAACGCTCGGACGGCTTATCCGTCAGATACGCTTGGAGGTGACTGTTCCACCGGGCACGAGGACTTTGGCCGGTGTAAGCGCGGCGGACCGGGGCACGGCCCAGTGGACACACTCAAAAGGGAGTCCCTCCGTCGGACTTCCTTCGCAGACTCCGCGAATCGGTCACGGTCGACGTGTGCGGAGGGATCCGCATGGCGGCGGGGCGGGGCGCCCTGCGGTGCCTGCGGTGCCCGCAGCCCCGCCGCGGCATTCCTCACACCTGAGGGAATGCGTCCCGGGGCCGAGGCCGTGGGGGCGAGGCCGCGGGGTGGAGGCTGCGAGGGCGGAGGCCGGGCCAATTGTGAAGTCGTTCAGGCACAGGCAATCCTCGCGATTGGAAAGCAGAAAGGCCGCGCGTTTCGCGAGGAAAGGCGCAGAAACGGCCCGCAGAGAAGTGGAGGCTAACAAAGGGGCCGGAGGCAAGAGAGAGGGGAGCGGGGATATGGCGATGCCGTTTCAATCCATCAAACGAACCCCGACTGGGGAAGTCCTTCCGACACCTCCCTGCCTTCCTCACGGCCTTCCCGGCGGCCTTGCCGTTGGCACTGGCTGCGAAGGAAGGGCCGAGACCACCGGCGGGACAAGTGCAATCGACTTGAACGCCGCGCCACGCCACGCCACGCCCTCACGTCGCGACTTCCGTACCTAACCAACCCTAACGCCCGCCCCTCCCCGGTCCACTCCACGCCAAGCGTGCTAGAGTTTCAAACTCTGCCTCCGCCAGTGGCATAAACTGCGCGCCGGGCTGGGCCACGCAGGCCTAGCAGCCCACATAACCTAAGCGGACCGGCTGGAATCGGATCTCGGAGACTCGGAAATTCGCTTCAGTTTACCCCCACAGTACCAGGGCCACATGACAACGTAGTGGGACTCTGCAGAAATACCGCCAGTTCACTGCAATTCAGTTCAGAATGCGTCTGCGCCACCAAACGACAATCAGTCGCTCGTTTTCCGTGATTCAAAACGGTTCCATTTCGGCACCGCACGTCTCTGCGGCGAGGCCTCGGATGGCACGGAATGGCACCCAACACTGACCAACGGGTTTCGGCGCCAGACTGCAGGCCTCGATGCCCCAAGCCCCAACTTTGTCCAGAGCGAGACTTGCCAGTCCCCAGAGGGCCGAGCAGCCGCAGGCCAATTGAACGCAGTTCAAATGAGCCCCAGCTTGAGGCCTCATTTGAGGCCGGCACGAAATCCCATTTTGCACTGATCCTTATTGGCCAAGGCTTGCCATTCTAGTGCGGGCTCAAGGGCAGCGCAGTCAAAGGGCTCAACGGCGTCTTCAAAAGACGAGAAAGAGCTCTCCGTGTCTAAATTTGACACCAAAGCCATTTGGCTGAACCGGCCAAGGTTTGGCCCGGCTCCGCTCACCATCGGGGCTCAAGGACGGGGCTCATGTCCTGTATGCCCACCAAACGACAATCAGTCGCTCGTTTTCCGTGATTCAAAACGGTTCCATTTCGGCGCCGCACGTCTCTGCGGCGAGGCCTCGGATGGCACGGAATGGCACAGGCATGAAAAACGGCAGCAAACTGTGCGGCGCCAGCACTGCGGCCTCGACTGCGGCCGCAGCTCCCAACTTTTCCGTCCAATTGAGCAGAGAGCTTGCACAGTGTCTCACTGCAGAGGGCAAGGAGGCAGCCGCAGGCCAAAGTGGAACGCAGTTTCAAAAATAAAAAGAGTTGATGTGTCTCATTTTTTAAACCAACACAAAATCCATTCTTGCACTAGAAATGGCCGAGAATTTTGGCCACGGCTCCTCCATTCTAGTGCGCCATCTCTAGGAACGGGCAGCGCCAGTACAAACACACACCTACACGCAGGGACGTATCTCTCAAGAAGGGACGAGAAAGAGCGTTCGCCGACTGTTTACTTCTCGGCCCAGAGTCCACTTAGGGCTGGAACCTGAAGCCCGTGCACCTTCTGCCGCCCTCCAGACCTCTCCTTTCGTCCTTAACACCAACGCACACAGGTGTGCTCTTCACGGCAGCAGGTGGGGACGCCCTTTTCGCTTCTGCCCCGCGAATTGCCAATCCGAATCGTCTCAGTTAAAAGCCTCGTCAAAATGTGAGCGGTTCAAATTTAACTGAGTAGCTATACTCCGTTTAAATTTGTGGACTTCATACGGGACATTGGGATTAGGTCAAATATTCTTAAAATTCAAAAAAGAGTTGTCGCACGCGGTGGGTATTTTCGAGAAGGCGAAAAGAAAATGTTGGCAACTTTTAACGGCCAAGTATCTCTCCTAGAGAAAGCAGAGAGACCTTTGAAGATCTCTCGCAAAAGCCTCAGCTTTACTCTTTCTTCTCTCACAATTACAGACGAGGTTACCTCCTCCCGCGACGGAGGCCACTCCGCGGCCAAGTAGACGACTCACCTGCAACAAAAGAAAGGAGAGGCCTGCATTAGGAATACGACTTCAAGGCTTTGAGAAAAACCAGGGCGATCCGTCCAAATTGCCGCGCGAGGTGCAACTGGGGCGCTTTGCTCAATCCGCCTCTGCCTCCATTCTTTCGCAGAGGCACTGCCCCCCTCCCCCCTTGCCCCATTGACCGTCCGTTTTTTCCGCTCTATTTTTTAAACCCTCTTCTCCTCGATTTCGCTCCCTCCGCTATTCAGAGGGCGCGGTCCGAGTTGAAGATGACGTAAGGGGGCTCTTACACGAGGACCGCGCCGAGATAAGAAGCCGGGGGCCGTTTTTCCGGTCCGCGGGAGAGATATATGGCCGTGCCAATATTAAAAAGGCCGCAAGCACCGCGCCGCACCGCGCCCCGCAGTCAAAGGTCCGGTGGGAGGGGCGGCTGACGAACTGTCAACGCCGAGTGGACGGCACTGCAAGGCCTTTAAATGCCTATTTCAGGGGTGGCCGCGCAGGATGGCGCTGCCATGGCGCGCAGGATGGAAGGGGCGGCCGACAAAAAGGAGCCGTAAAGTGTCGAAGGACGGCCAGACAGGACAGTCGCGAAAAGGGAGCAAAAGCGGAGAGCAAAAAGGGCTGCTTCCTCGCCAGAGCACGAGGAAGGGTGCAAAGCAGCGGCAGCAGCAGGAATAAGAAAAAAATCTGCATCCCGTTGCTCTGAATAAGCCTCCCTCTCCGCGGGCGCGGGCCACCCCATCCTGCCGAGGGCCCAATGGACCAAAATCAGAGTTGTGGGTCCGAGTTGGGGCCGCAGCTCTCTCCGTCCGTCTGTCCGTCAGGTGCGGGCCGCGTCGGCCGACGCACAAGACGATAACGAGGACCTAAACCGCAATGGGCCCGTCCAATTCAAAAACTTTCGTCTAATTGGAGGCACTGCAAAAGTGGCTGCGGCTCGGCGCGGCACGGATCGCACGCCCGCCAGCGCCGCCCATTCTTTACTCCACATTCCATTGCTATTACAGTCCGGAAAGAGAATTAAAAAATTAAAAGGAAGACCGAAAAAACAAGAAAAGAGAAATTATACGACGAGTCCTTCCGTGGAAACGTTCCGCCGCATTCACAATATTTATTTTTCGTGAAATCACGGCGGCGGCCCGGCCGGGCGCTTCTTCGCCAAAGGGTGCTGCGCTGCAGCCGCCACGCCTCGCCTAACGACCGCGCTAAAAACTTCCGCCGCGCCTGCAGGCAGCCTGCTGCTCGGGTACGTCCATTTGGCGCACGCGGGGGTACTACCGGGAGTGACGTCACCGAGCTGGGGGGCGGCAAATGCACACTCACACACTAAGTGGCAACCTCACACCGAAATACCCGCAGCGCTTACACCCGCAAGTGTACCGTTTCAGCAAGCGACCACGTTAGCAGTAAAGGCGCCGTGAAGCAAACTGACTCGGGCAATGAGGCAAATGGTGAACCAGAGTAGACTGTGTAGTGTGTATGAGTACTGCCGCACCCTGAAGCCCAGCCACGGCGATCGTGAAATATCAAAGAACACAGAAACTTTTTACTGGTCTTCGGGTGGTGCAAAGACGGGACCCCGGCTGGCCACCCTGCCTCAGAGGGCCAGGCACGAAGCCATCTGTTTCCCCCATCTGCAAGCATGGCCCTACAGCCTGGGCCTGGTACTCGGACTAACATGTTTCATTTTGTTATGTATAGGCCACAGGTGTTGTGGAGAACCTCGATGAATCCAGTAGTGGTGGATCCAGACAATGGGGGATAAAGTAGCACATATTGCCTTCATACAAAGTGTGGCTTTTTGCCTCCCTTTCAAGCGGCTATCTATCCGTCAAGAAAGGGACAATAGTCCTTTTGGCATCTCTGGATCTACAAGTCATGTCAGTCTTTTCGCAGACAATGTTACGCTCAACCATGCAGCACCGCTACAAGAGCGACCGCGACCTAGTCGACGGGGAAGTAGCGCAGAGACCGCACCACGCCAAGAGAACCAGGGGGCGGCCAAAAATTGACCCCATTTCCATGCTGTCCTTTTGGTATTTCATTTCCGCGGCCGCACTGGAACGGGTAAAGTTGCGGAATGAAGGGAACGCCGAGCCGAGCGGAGCACAAGCGCCTCGAGTCGGGCCGGGGCCTGCTGCGCCAAAAGGCGGAGCCGGTGACGACTGCCAGACCACCGCAGCATACGCACTGCCGGCCATTTGTTTCTTCATATCCTGCGGGGCCTAGTTAATGCACGGAAGTGCCGCACCGCACTGCCAAACCACAGCACAACATTCAAACTCGACCGCAACACTCTGCCAAATTAAACTCGCAGCCCCGTGCGCAGCAGCGAGCCGCAGTGTGGAGAGAAAAATAAACAACAACCGGTGCCGGCCACAAAACCGACGAGGTCTAGCAGGGTGCCTACCAGCAGCGGCGTGGACACAAGCTTAGCCCCCACCGACTGCTTTGCTGGGAGCAGAGACCATCGCACCGCGGTCCTGCTGTGCAGAATGCATGTAACCGCACTGTCCACGAAACAGAGTTTCCTCGGAGGACTGTCCGTGGAGATACCGAGTAGCGGCAGGAACGGCAAACAGCGATGCCAGCCGCGCCAGAAAAGGGGAATAGCCGTTTTTATTGCTATTTTGTCATGTCGACCGCACCGCTTTTTCAGACGGCGGGTGAGATATACTGGACCGACATCTCATATGAGGTCGGCGAGGAGTGGGCGTGGTACTTGGCGAGGGTGGGGGCGCTGCTGCGGGACCTGCACAAACAGTCGGTATTTATCTTCGAGCCGCCTCCGCCTGGCTTCGATACACATTTCTCCGTTTGGCCACTTTAAGGTGGTCAGCCCAAGCTGCGCCGTAACAAATCTCTTGCAGCAGGGGGCTCCAAACCTCATTGGTAAAATGCAAGCGACCCCAGTAAAAATAAAAGTGAGCGAACATGTGTAGAAGTTGAATGTCACAATATTAAAACAGTGTACCAAGGCTCTTGTGCACATGCACTTTCGTAAAATTAATTCAAAATTTTACTATTTTGCACTGGAGTTGGGTTAAGTATCATTCCTTCCGTCTTAAACGATGAAACAGGAGACATGGCGGAAGGTGGCGCCGTCGCGCAAACACGCGAAGCGCGGCGATTGTTTCTTGTTTAGCATGGAGGCCACGCAGTGGCGAAGTGGGAGGGGCGGCCGGCGACGTGACATGTATCCTCTTCATCACTGTCAATTGTTTCCCCGTCAAGCCGACAACCAGTGGCGGAGGAAAACACAGAAACTCTATCAGCAACGCGATGGCGGCGCAGAGCGCGCAACACGAGGACGAGACAATTTGCCGTGGATCGCACACGAAAACAACACGGTCGCGACGCGATGAATGATTCAGCAGAGCTAAATGCAAGCAGCGACTACAGATGAAAGTATTTTCCAGAAGGAGCAGAGGCAAGGACGGCATCCGCTGCGCCGTTCAAGAAGGTCGTCCTCAAGAACGCCATACAAAGACCGATACAAGATGGTCTAAGGGCTTGCAGGCAGTCGTGGGCAGCACCGCCATCATAGTCCACAAAGACAGAAGGGATCCCGCTCCACCCTATTTTTACGCGCGCCAATCGATTCCACGGCAGCGATGCCAAGCCGGGCGCGTTTCCGGGGATCTCCGGCCCCAGTCTCCGGGCCGCAGACTCCGGGCCCTTAGGAAGGGTTGCAAGGACAATGGAGGGTCGAATTAATGACGGCGCGCTTCCGGCCGGGCAGCCTGTCCGAACAACCCGCCACTGAGATAGCAGTTTTCTTGGGAGTCGCCGCACCGCGCGGTCCCGGAACAGAACAGCAGGGCGCGCCCCCTTCCTTGAATGGGCCCCGCCAGGCCCCGCCCGGCCTTGCCGGAGAAGCTGGCCTTAAAGTTGCCTGC
This sequence comes from Thrips palmi, assembly GCF_012932325.1. Classification (NCBI taxonomy): domain Eukaryota; kingdom Metazoa; phylum Arthropoda; class Insecta; order Thysanoptera; family Thripidae; genus Thrips; species Thrips palmi. The sequence goes on along the minus strand of NW_023144631.1, from coordinate 204,449 downwards.
GCAGCGGCGGGGCCCTAAAGCAGTATCCCCAATGAATGACGCCCTCTGCGATTCATGAACTAGAAACACCAGGGGGCTGACGTCATCCACACAGCCACCACCATTCAGTAGGGTATGAGATCCCTAGCGCCAGCACACACACAGCCTCCAACACACACGCAAGGGCTTGCTACAACGGACACACACGAGGTCGCACGACAGTTTGGCCCCGTTATACGGCTTTGGCAGGGGGATCTAAGTGCAAGCCGCGTGCTGCGTTAGTCTTTATTAGCTACTCTTTTATTGCTCCATTACTTTCATTCTTCGACCCGCAACCGCCCCTGTTACCAACGCCTCAGAAGCATTCGACCCGAACGGCGTGGGAGGGGTGGTGGCAAGAGAATATAATAAAAATAACCGAAAGTTCGGAAGTAACTTTTTCTAATTAAGGATTGAGGATGGCAGGCAGGGGGCAACAGAATCACCTTCGCTGTGCGTAGTGGGAGGGGCGGCGAGGACGCTCAGCACGCGCGGCGCATTTCGATGCAAAATTGACGACACGCGACATCGCCAGGCAGCCGCATTAATGATTGGGCCTTGTTGACTTCTCATTACGCTTTCAGCCAACTCAAAGATTTAAATCCCAACAAGGTTCGGAGGAAACGGCGGCAAGGGACGGAGGAGAATGTGGACACTCTAGCCTCGCTCACGCGGACTTGCGCGCCAAGTTGTGGCAAGCCGAGCTGCAGCGCGCCGCCACGCCACCGCCGTGACGCAGCCACCAACACGCATCCAGCAGAAGAAAGAACAACAAAAAGGAGGCAGAAAAAGAAGCGGGAAGCGAACAACTGTCGCTCCATATCAGGCCCTTTGCATTCCAGACCACCAACGCGTCTCCCCTCCCACACACGTCCCACCCTTCGGCCCTTCGGCGGCACAAAACCTGTAATTCTAAACAAAGTTTACCCCTCCCGCCCGGCCCTGCCCGCAGCAGCCTGTTGTCCTCATCATCTGCAGACGCGCGCGTGCCGACACGACAGCGTGTGCACACGTGTCAAGTATTCCGAGCTGCCAACCTCTCCCATTCTCTGTCTCTCCCTCTCTGTCTCTCACACACACTCACATACGTCCACACAACCACACACGTATCCCCGCGGGCGCGCGTCGTGGAGTACTTGCGTGCAACACGGCAGCAGGACGCCACAAATTGGAAGTAAACTTGTCGCAATGCCCCCCCCCCTTCCCCCCTCTCTCTGCTACCCCTACGGTGCAACACCCTTATCTCTACCGCTACAGGGTCTCTTTATCCCCATCATCTCTCTCGCGTCTTCATCGCGCGCCTTCCCCGGAAACGGGCCGAAAGGGAGGCGGGGGACAAACCACTCCCGCACCTCGGCCCCAAGTCACTTCCACAAACTTGCGCCAGTGTGTTCCAGGGCGCGGCGCGCGGCGTGCCGCTTGGGGGCGAGTCGAGCAGGCAGGCCATCGCCAGGACGCGGCAAGCAAAGCAGGCTGCTTCGGACACACTCTTTTCATGGAGATTTTTGTGCAATAAGCTTCGCCGCAAATAAAACGTACGTTTAAAAAAACGATTTGTACGCACCCAAGCTTGAGAATGTGTGTTGTTATTACGAATGAATACGCGTGCATACTTGCGGCTCAACTTTGTTCAAAGCTGTGCGCAAAAAAAGGGGATGTGGTGAAGTACTGTGTAGGAAATCGGCGAGGCCGGACAGGTGAGGCCCGAGGGGCGTGGGCGGGAAGACAATCCAATGGGGACAATATGGGCACCTTTTACCTCGGCATGCCGCGGCAGCGGGCGGATCGAGAGGCCGGTCACGGAGGGAGCGGGCCAAGCAGTTTCATCGCGACGCTCCCCCCACCCCCCGGCCGCGTCCTAGCAGCCCCTGGCAGCCTCGGGCCCTCTGCAACACCTACTCGCCGAGGCCATACACCCCCGCGGTACTCAGAACGCGACACGCCACCCCCGCGGCGCACACAGAAAAAGAACAAGCATTGCCCGCTGTCGAAAAAGTTGTTGACACACACACTCGCACACACAGTGACCGACGTGGCTTAGCTACACGAGCCGGCTCGGCACAGCACCCTTGTCGTGGCTCGGCCCGCCTCGGCCGCTGGCTCCGCTCGTCTCCATCGAGGCCCCCGTTTCGCTCCACTGGCGGAATTTAATATCCCCACCGAGAGGCGTCAATGTATGTACATACATTACACAGACGGCCCATACCGACACCGCGACCCAGTAAGTCCCCCCCCCTCCCAAACACACACATACTCGCAAGGGAACCTTTTCCCTCTTTCATTTGAACGCTCGAGCCGTTTGTGCGGACGAAACTCAGCGTAGGGAGAGAGGCGTGGTTTCACGATGAGGCTCATCCAAGCGCCACAAACTGTGCGGAGGCACCGCTGACGTTCGAGCGGCCCAACTTAGACGCGCCGCCCTGAGCCCCGGCCGCCCCGCCGCCGCTCTATGACAAATGAGGGATACACCCTTGCAGCCTTACAGGCGCGCCACGCCGGGGCACGCCACGGCCACGCCAGGCTGCGGTACATTGGTGCGAGATCCGCAAAGCCCAGCGAGACAGGGATTTGTCACGTCCCTCCCAGATATTGGAGGGGATGCAATATATAAATCGAAGCAGCGGGGCGTTTTGGGCGTTTCGGGCAGCCGGCAACGCCAGCGCAACGTGCCGGTCAAGACCAAGGGCACGCACCGCCAGGCCGCCACTGCCAATCGACCGACAAGCCAAACGCATCGGAGTTGCACGGAAAGAAACTGCTCACTTTTCACATGACTTGAGTGTGATTTCTTTTCTGATTTACTAAGAGTGTCTCCATGCACACGCTAGAAACCTTGCGAAGTATTTTGAGAAAGTGTACGGTACGCACTATTTCGCATGTTGTACGAATCAATAGTTAGTTAAATGAACTAACTATTGCTTCGTGCAACAGACGAATATACGCAGTATTTTCTTTCAAGACTTATGCAGGTTCAAAAAACTTTCAAGTGTCGAGATTATTTTCTGTGTAAGGCCTAAAATAGTTTTTAAGGTTTTCTGAGGGTGCAAGGAATGACGTGTCTTACCGAAAGCTGGTTTTGAAGTGTAGGTAATCCCCCGAAGACGTGCGCGCGGCCTCGCCCTTATCAGACAAGTGACAGCCTTCCGGCCGTCTCGGCCGATCAACCGGCCTCGTTCCTTCCGAGAAAGCGCTTTAACTCTCGTCGAAATGAGCGCGGCAAGACTGTCTCCGGATTGAACCAAGTTTACGTCCGTTAAACCAATTAAAGAAAGAAAACCGGGAGGAAGCGCCGCGACAGCGCCGCGCTCGCGCAGGTAGAGTTTATGGACCAGTACGGCAACAAAACTCGTCCCATCCAGGTCGCTCGTTCCTCGCGTTGTGAATTACGAATTACGTCACCCACACTCCCAATATTCTACTGAGAACTGCCGTGCAGGCATTACAGGTACGAGCCAAATACTCAAATCTTTTAAAAACAAATCCTACTTGAAGATGAGAAATGTTTTCCTGGTACCAAGAAAGTGGCAACAAGTACCTGAAAACCATCCACGTTAGGTAACTCCCTTCGCTGTGCTGTCATGATACTGAGCCTTTCTTTGTCAAAAAGAAAAATTTTGGTTGGTGGATCTTGAGAGAGCGCGACGATGAATGGTTACTACGAGGAAGACTGACAAAAAACTTGCATGACGTGAGGCTGTCAAAAATCACGAAAAAAATGATGACGTCATTTGTAAACGGGCCCTCGAGCTACTCGACACCACCGTCTCCGCAGCACCCCATCATTTTTTTTATTCCAGAGCTGATAACCAACGCTGAGGTGGTCGCCAACCAGCAATCTGTATTCCAGTGTAATGACTGGGGCGCGTAAGCCCGGAGCAGACGGGCACACGCGTAAAAACGGGCGTTTGGCAATCCCCAATAAAATGGGAATCAATCCGTCCAGCACCCCCCCCCCCCTTCTCGTTCTCAGGCCTCCCTCCACGCGCACGGAGCATCTAAAGTGGCGAAGATGGATGGCTGCAGACAAATGATGGACAGACGAGAAATAGATGGAGTCCACCGGCGTATGAAACCCCGGACGACGTGGCCCCACGCCGCGCGCCGCCCCGCCGCCCGCGGCCCCCACGGCGCACGTGAGAAGAAGAGGCATTACTCCACGGAGAGGAAGCCAGCCGCCCCTCTCGGGACGAATGAGACGCCGACAGTGGCTTATTGCTAGATTAGCCTGGATAAAGAAGGGTAATGCGAACGCCGAGATGCACCACCGGGCTCCTCAAAGTCCCCAAAAGTAAATAAAAGAAAAACAACACGGCGTCGTGTCCGCGGAGGCGGCGTCGGGACGCGCAGCCCCGGCTCTACACGACGGCCCTGTCTCGGGCTGGTGAGACATCCCTTGTCGCGGGCCGCGCGCAACCATGCGAAAAATTGAACCAAATCCGTTGGGAATATGAATTCCAGAAGCGCGGACTCCTGAGCCAGCAGCGCCGGGGCAGGGCGCGCCGAGGGGGCTAACGCGGCAGCGCCGGATCCCCTTGATCTGCGGGCCGCCTTTTCCGAAGCCCCCACCCACCCCCACGCCGCCACCACCACCACCACCACCACCACCACCACCCACCACCGCCACCACCACCACCACCACCCCACCACCGCCACCCCACCACCACCACGCCACCACCCACCACCACACCACCACCACCCGCCCCACCCACCACCACCCCCACCACCGCCACCACCACCGCACACCCACCCCGCCACCACCACCACCACCGCCGCCACCACCACCACCACCACCACCACCGCCACCACCACCACCACCACCACCACCACCACCACCACCACCACCACCACAGTGACGGGGCCGTGTCAGGGCAGACTGTCCGGCAGCGCGACAGGTCCATTACAGGGCGGGGAAAAGAAATTCCCGCGACGCCTTCCAGCAGAGCGACATTCATTAGAGGCGCCGCGACCCTCAAGACACAAACAAAAAGACAGCGAATAAACAGAGATACAATTTAGAGAGGAAAGGAAGGAAGGGTGACACCGGCACGATCAACACAGAGGGAGGAGGGGGCAGGCCCGTCGCAAATATACAGCGAGTCCGTACCTACCCGTATTCCACTCCACTTAATCTTGAGAGAGACAGGTTTCGCAGAGGGATAAACACAACGCCTGCTGCGAGCAGCCCGCGCCGCCGGGGCGCCTCACCGTCAGGGACGCCGCCGCCGTCGGCAGCAGGCTGCACCGCTCTCGTCGCGCTGTCTCTCTCGCACTCATGGGGCGCGCCGTTTCGGTGCGAGAGAGACGGAGCGACGCAGGCAGCGGCGGCAGAATACCGACCCGCGCGCTGCGCCGTGCGGCGGGACGGCCTACCCTGCGGTCCGCAGGCGCACAAGGCCTGAATCTTGATGCAGCGCAAAGGCCGCGCGAGGCCTGCCGGCCGGGGCCCCCCTCCTCTCGCTGATAAATTCGCCCCAGCCAGGCAGGCGGGGCGCGGCAGGGAGCGGCACGGCGTGCCACCGTCGTCGTGCGGTCCAGATTCAGACTTATATTCAGGTCTTGGCGCGCCGGGCCCGGAGCCGCTGGGGATTGCGCCCGGCACGGAAGATAGCATGCAGGCCGCTGCAGCGTGGCTCCTTACCCGGCTAAATAAGAATACATTTATTTGAGGGAAAGCAGAGAGAGTGTGAGAGGGGGGAGAGAGAGAGAGAGAGAGAAGAGAGAGAGAGAGAGAGAGAGAGAGAGAGAGAGAGAGAGAGAGAGAGAGAGGAGAGAGGCAGCCGGCACGGCCGGCCGGAACGAGTCGCTCTCGCTCCGCCACCCCGCGCCAATCCCCCGGGAGGGGGCAGGCCGGGCAGGCCGGGCAGGGTCCTTAGGAACGCTTGTGGGCACCAGGTGAGAGGTTCCAGCTCGCTAGTAAAAGGCCAGCCATTCGGCCTGGCTGGCCGGGAAGGCCGGGGAGGCCGCGGGGCGGGGCACACGGGGTGGACGGCAAAAGCTAAGCCCTTTCATGAGCGGGCCGGCTAGTTAGAAAAAGGGAGGGTCTGATGAGCAGTGGGGACGCAGGGCAAAGGGGCTTCGAGACGCGCGCGGCACAGGAAAGCGCGGGAAAGAAAGAGAAAATTGACACACGGGAGAAGACGTCCCAAAGGAGCTCCGGCCGGTGAAAGGGATACACGCTGAATGGGCCGGATGGCGCCGGATGGCGGATTCGCGGAGAATGGCAATAGAGCGCCGTAATGAGCCGCCAGGAGGGCAGCGCTTTTCATCCAAAGCCGTCTTGGCGACAAGCGGCGAAGCGGACCGCGGCATTGCCTGCAGACCGATCTGTCTCTCTTGCACCTGTTGGGGACGACCCATGAGTGCGAGAGAGACGGCGACTCTCGGAATCAGCCCGCAGAGCAGATGGGGGCGGCCGACCCCCACCTGGACAACGAGCCTCATCAGGGGGAGCAGGGGGCCTCGCCTCGCAGAGGGCGGCGGCGCGGCGCTGCAGCGGGTTATCCAATAGACTTAAGAGCAGAGCCACCCAGGCAGAGCCGCCAGGCCGCCAGCACGCCGGGCGGGCAGGGCCGGAGGGGGACGCGGCGACCGCCTTCGTAACTCCACATTTCGCGGACGTTCCATTTTACATAGGTGCACTGCACTCGGAATTACGACCGCGCCGCCCTTTTGTTCGCCGGCGGTACCGCCACAGCCGCGCCGCCAACAGCGCCGACTCCATCAACTCCAAATTGCACTCAGATTTCGTCGCTGGCATGCAATTTTGAGGGAGCGCCCCGCCCTGGGTGCGCATGGGGCGCGGCGCGCGGTAGCGATATACTTACCCCCCACCCCACCCTATCAAATCCTTCGAGAGCGCGCGCACCGCCGCTGTGCTCACTCACACTGACACACACACACACACCAGCCCGCTGCTCTTTCCTTGTTCCCAAGACGGATTGAAGGAGGCTGCAGACACAATGGCGCAGCCCCCAGCAGCCCCGCACGGCGGCAGGGCGAAGCAGGGCGAGGCAGTCAACATCCAGGACTATCGCTGTCCCGGACTGCGCGGCCGGGGCACGGCGCGACGCAGCGCGGGTACCAACAAAACAGTCCCTGAAATATGACGCGACGGCCGCACCCGGGCACAGTGCCTGCGACTCCCTCCTCTCTCTCTCTCTCTCTCTCTCTCTCTCTCTCTCTCTCTCTCTCTCTGTCTCTCTCTCTCTCTCTCTGTGTCTCTCTCTCTCTCTCTGTCTCTGTCTCTCTCTCTCTCTCTCTCTCTCTCCACTCCCCCACGACGACGGCGGCCCGAGGCGCGCCGAGGCCATCGGCATTCCTCCCCCAGACACCCCCGGAATCAATTGTTCATTCTGGAACGCAACTTTATTGCGCAATAATTTTGCAAGGGCACGAGAAGTCACGGCGTAAAACTTTTCGGATCGCCGACTTTCTTGCCCGTCTTCTCGCGCGCTCCCTCCCCGCCCGACTGCGCTCCCCTGCCGCCGCCTGCCGCCGCTTCCAACTTTTTTTTTGCCGTTTTTTTTTTTGGGCTGTGATGCGCGGTCGTTTAAGGCGTGCAGGGCGTTCGATGACTTCCAGGCGCGGCGAGGCGTGGGCGTGGCGGGACAGGGTCGTACAGTACTTGGAGGAGCGCAGCCCTTTCGGTGAAATAAGCCCCGGGTAAAGCACAGCCGCTCCCTCCCGAAGGGGAAAAAGAAACAGCGGGGCCGTATTTCACGGCGAAATTAATTCGGGATCACCTCTGGCCGCCCTCAACTACTCCGCCCCGCCGGCCTCCGATTGGCACCGAACGTATTTGCACAAGGTCAGCCGCGCGACCTTCGCGCCGCGTGATGCGTTTTCCATTCTGTTTGCCCTGCGCTCTGTCTCTCTCGCACCCTTGGGGAGAACCCCGCGAGTGCGACAGAGACAGAGCAACGAGACGAATCGGTCGGCTGGCCGCTGTGAAATTCGGGAGGGGGAGGCGACACGGCAAAACATGTCCCGCCTCGTGTTCGCGGCGGGGGGTCGCCGAAACACGCTCGACAACAACAAATACCGAGTTGAAAGTTCCGTTCCCCGCCGCGCCGGGTACGCGCGGCGCCCTCTCTGTAAACACGACCAATCGAACCAACCAACTGGCGTGGGGACGCACCCGGCCCGACACCACGGCCGGAGGTTGCTGACTCCACTGGGTACGAAGACCAGCTCCACCGCAGTAGCGATGTATGATCCATCTTGTGCGATGATGCTGTCCACAGTACGATTTATCTTACAGTACAGGCACTACCAACCGGTGCTGGTAACGGATCTACAGCCAACCCAAGGCTGTGTGTTGGAACCCCTAACTTGAACTTGATGTGATCGAATGTGATCTATGATCCATCTACAGTACAGACGATGCAATCTACGATCTTATAGTACAGGCACTCTACAAATCGAAGAGCGTACATTGTATGCTCTAACTGGAGCATGCCTGCAAGCAAGGTCTAGCTAGCGCATGCCTGCCAAGCATGTACTTAGTAGTGCATACATGCCATGTACACGCTTCCTGATGCAGGCAACTCCCTATCCCATATGCACTAGATGCATGCTTCAGTTAGCGTGTACATGGCATGCTAGTAAGTGCAAGCTTGGCAGGCATGCTCCAGTTAGAGCATACAATGTACGCTCTTCGATTTGTAGAGCAGTCTTACAGTAGAGTATGATCTATTTAATGGTATCGACGAGTTCAGGTGTGATTCTCCACGGGGAAGGGTCGAGGCAAGGGTGGCGTCACGGATCCACTTCGCAGAAGAGGGTTGAGAGTCGGAAGTTCCTGGAAGCCACGGACCGTGGAGCCGTGGAGTCGTCAGCGGGCTGTGCACTTCCCCCGATGCAGCAATCTGGCTAAAACGCCGAAACCGAGTCGGGCGGCGCGGCGGCGCTCAAAGGGGCGGGGCCCAAAGGGGCGCCGCGACCGGCCAGCGGCGCTTTTCAAAAGTTGGTTGCGGATAAAGGTGTCGCGGAGACAGAAGGCGAGATCTAAATAAAGATCCGGGGGCGCCGGGCCCCGCAAACGCGCGCAACCGGCCCTGCACTGAGAAAAAAGTTTTGTTGCCAGAATCGAACGTTCGGTAGCCACGACTAAACCTGTTTGGTAACTTTTGAACTGATCAAACAGTTTGGTTCCCAGTACCGAAGTTGTTTTTTGGGGGTGCTTGATGCTCATTAACAAACAAGAATGGGCCTCCGATGACCCTAGTTAGTAGCTGGGTAAAAAACAAGTTTATTTCTGACTACCGAACAATGTTTGATCGGTTGATCGACTGCATTGATCATTTTAACAGCGTCGGGCAAAATTGTCTCTGCCCGCGGATCCGTCTTTCCCGCCGGTACTCTATACCCACAGTCCATCCCCTCGCCAATCAAATGATTTGTGCGCGGGAAAACTGGTTACGCATCGCCGGGAGTCGAACCCCCGCCGAACCCGTCTCACTATCCAGCCTCCAGGCACGGAACCAACTGAGCCACCGTGACAACTGAGAAGCGGCGGGATGTCGTAGCCTCTAGACTGACAGGCCGACAGCAGTGATGTCATTCGTCATGTTGCCAAATTCATCATAAGTTCTGTCGAGTGTTGTGTTGTTCTATCGATACACCAACCTAAGTCCAAAATAGTTTAGTAGCCACGACTGAACTGGCGGCAATCGAACCACTTTCATAGTGTGCATCATTCTGATTTTGATTGGATGGATCAAAGTTGTTCGTTTGTGCAGACAAAACACGATTTTTATCGGATACAAAAGGGGTAAGTGTTCACGACGAAGCTCTTTCTACCTGGTTACCAAAACGTTTATTACCTGCCACAAAGCCTTATCAATCGAACAAAGTTCGGTACCGGCAGCAAAACATTTTTCTCAGTGTGCAGTTCGCTTCCTCTTTACCCCGCCCTTTTTTTCTCCTTCTCTTTCAAAGTGTGGCTGCAAACGGGGTTCGGTCGGGGAAGTCGGATCGCCGCGCCGCGCCGCCGGTCGACCATTCAAATCAACGCCCTCGCACTCCCTGCGAACCCCGCCATGAATTATTCTTCCCCTTCAAATTTGGCGCGCGCACCTTGAGGCCCTGCAGCAGGCCCGGCAGGCCAGGCAGGCCGGCCCGCCAGCGTCACTATTTGCCCATCCCAAATGCACGCCCTACATTTCCGGGGATTCAATTCCGGCGAGCGGCTCTCAGGGGCGATGACGTGACGAGGGACTGCTGTAGGCGGAGGCAGGCCGTGCACGCGATGAGACAAGGCCGCGCCACTGGGTGACCGACCAGAGGGACTTCGTCGTGTGAAGGACCCTCGTCTCGTGGTCGTGTTTTGTGAGGACCTGTCATCAGCTAAGGGACTTGAGCGAGGGATTGATCACTACTGGACTCATGTGTCCACACTAAATGTATTTCTACAATGCTGTGCGTGGTCTAACACAATTTTGAACAGGCGAACTTTGGAGTGCAAATTTGTACGCGGAATCATCGTAGTGCAAAACTGAGTGCTCACAGGCATGCGCGAATGCAGGGAGTGTGCCGAATGAGTAGCTTCGTTTCGTGAAGAACTCTGTAAGTTTTTACCGTGCCGATCGACCGCTGTAGACGCCCCGCAACGACGGCTCCGGCCGCGCCACTGGGTGGCCGGGCGGGGCCGAGGCCAGGCCGGCAGGGCGACGCCACACCCGCCCATCAAAGGGCCACCTTACGAGGCGCGTAAAGATATTTATCTCGAGGCCCCGGGCCCGGCTCGGCCAGGCCAGGCCGGCCGCCAGGGCGATGGGGTGCGTATACTTTCCGCACCGATGATGCCATACTGCGCCGTCCATTTTTACAAGCCTTTTTATGGGGCGTCGCGTCGTGGCAGCCAGCGGTGCAGCCTGCACGGCCGTGGCGTGACCCCTTCCGAATGTTCACGCCCCAGCTGCTTCGGCCTGCTCGTTCTCATCGTGCTGCGAAGGCCTTCGGCCATCTTCGGCTATCTTCGGCTATCTTCGGGGCGCACTCGGCCGTGTCATCGTGCCTTCGGCTTCTTCGGCTCCTTCTGCAAGGTGCCTCGTGCAAGCGGCCATCGCGGTGCCTCGACCAGGCGCGGATCCAGAGGGGGGACGGGGGCAAAGGGACAACTGACATCCCTTGGCCCCTTGACAGCCGCCTGGGAGGTAGGCAAAACGCGTCACCTTGCCCCTGTAGGCACGAAACAAGTGCCACTTTGCCGCTCCCCGAGGCATCCTCTGGATCCGCCACTGGCCGCGGCCTCCCCGATCGGCACGGCCTCGCCTCAAAATGTAGCAGGAATCCCTCTCCGATACCAGTTTCCCCGTAAAACGTGTTATAGTCCCTCGGCCCTCCGCAGCGAGCGCCCGTCCGTGGGAACACCGCGCCGCACCGCGCGACCGACGTTTACGAGCGAACTCCCTTTACGACTCAATTGATACGTGTGTGCACTTTTTCCCCCCGGGGCGGCCGAGCGCCACAAAAGCGGTACCTGCGTCATCCGCGGCACGGTCCGCTGCCTGCTCAGGGGACGTCCGCATGCCAGCAGCAGACTGACTCCGAGGGTCGTTTTCGTCGCTCTGTCTCTCCCGCACCCACAAGGGACGCCTCGAGGGTGAGAGAGATAGACCACTGTTCGCAAGCAGCAGAGGGAGCAGAGGGCACCCATCCATCCATCCACCCTCACACGGGGAGCCAGGGAAATTCACGACAGCCAGTTCGCAGACGGTCCCCGGACGCTCGAGCCTCGCTCGTCTCATGCTCGGGATGCGTCGGCGCGCCTTTCGAGGTCACAGGCAAGCGGCGGCCAAACAAATTTGTCGCAGAGACACGGAGACGGACCGGCCTCGTCTCGCAATGGGGCGCCGAAGGGCGGAACGACACCGAGACGGAATGAGTTACTCTGTGTGTGTCTTTGAGTGTCCATGTGTGAGGGGGGATGAGTTTCATTGGACGTTTCCTCCTGTGCATCTTAAAAAGGGCTGGGGTTCCTGGACATGTGTAGCCCCCCCACCCACCCGAGCAGCCTTCACAAACCTCGCCAGAAAGAAGTTCCCCTGCTTGTCGATACACGAGACGCGCTGCGTCAGGAGTGCCAGGAGCACGTCGGCCGAGCCGGCCCCAATACGACTCCATCTCTCAGCGTCGAGAAGGTCCGCAGTCAACGCGCATCGATCTAGGCTACAGAAAGTGTCAATGATGATGAAAGCTGATGAACGCTGATGATGTTAGATGATGATGTTAGATGATGATGTTAGATGATGATGTTAGATGATGATGTTAGATGATGATTTTAGATGATGATGTTAGATGATGATGTTAGATGATGATGTTAGATGATTTTAGATGATGATGGTAGATGATGATGTTAGATGATGCAGATGGTAGATGATGATGTTAGATGATGCAGATGGTAGATGATGATGTTAGATGATGATGATGATGATGATGATGATGATGATGTTGGAATTGGAAGATGATGATGGTTAGATGATGATGGTTAGATGATGATGGTTAGATGATGATGATGGTTAGATGATGATGATGTTAGATGATGATGGTTAGAAGATGATCACTGAAATTCAAAGGGTGAGACATCTGACCGATTTTCGGTGATACAAAAAGTATGACCGAAAAACGGTCATACTTCGATGTATGACCGAAAAACGGTCATACACAAATGTATGACCGAAAAAACGGTCATACTTACATGTATGACCAAAAAAAGGTCAGACATCAGCGAGGGGATATATCAGCCTTTACCCGTGATACACTATAAAGTATGACCGTTTTTCGGTCATACATCGAAGTATGACCGTTTTTCGGTCATACATCGAAGTATGACCGTTTTTCGGTCATACATCGAAGTACGACCCTTTTTCGGTCGTACATTTCAGTAAGACCGTTTAAGCGGTCAAAAGTATGACCGTTCTATTTTCAGTGATGATGTTTGGTGATGATGATGATGATTGATGATGATGGCTGATAATAACGAATAAAATCAAATAATGACGAGTGATGACGAATGCTGCTGCTGCTGATTTTTCTCGACGCTCCGTGAGAGACTGCGAAATATTTCCAGCGAGACGAGACGAAGCCGCAGCCGTCGCCGAATCCCCCGCGACAGGCCCGCGTGTCTGCCAGTGCAGTGTCTGCCTTCCAGTGGGCGTGACTGGGGTGGGGCGTCCGCGCCGGCAGCGCGACAGCATTGTTTACAGTGCTGCGCGAGTTAGCTCAAAATCCACACGGAGGCAGAAAGTGAGCGCTGTTGCGCGCGCCGCGCCCGGCCTCCCAAACTTGCCCCCAAATTAAATTCTCCGAAATTACACACGCACACACACACACACACACACACGAGGGGCTAGAGCCAGGCGGGGGCACGGAGGCGGAAACGGCCGAAAGTGATCGACGTTCAACAAGAAAGGCGCCGCCGCTCACCACTTGAGGCGAAGCGGGGCCAAATCGTGAATGGATTTCTAATCCCGCGCGGGGCCAGTAAGCTCATTACGATAAACGTGCACTCGACTGTTGTGTACTTACAGGCCGAACCGCCCTCCCTCACTGGTGAGTGAGGCTGCAGGCTGCGGCAGGCTGGCTGACTTAGCGAAACGCGGGGAGCTTATCTTAAGTCTCAAACTCCCTCCACCGCTCCCTCCCCTTCTCCCCCGGCCGCACGGCCCGCCCCCGCGTCGCATCCCATCCGCCTTTTGCACACAAATACCGGGTGCCTCCAAACTGGCGTCATTTCCTCGGGCTGACGAGAGCGAGGAGGGGGGGCGGGGAGTGGAGGCGGCAGAGAAGGCATAAACGGCGGGAAATGGCGGCGGCCGGTGTTGAATCCAAAACGCGCACCGTCCAATAAAACGACCCGACACGTTCTTTCCCCAGTTTCGACGATTTCAACAAACGCCAGGACAGGTTCTTTTCTTTTGCCGCCATCGCCACGGCCGGGGAGGAGTATTGCGCAACATGAAGCACTGGAAAAGGTGCAAGGGAGGAGGGGGTAGCAGGGCACAGAGCAGCGGACTGATGCAAAAGATCGCTCTGGATACGTCACGTCTGTCTGTCTGTCTGTCTCTCTCTCTCTCTCTGTCTCTCTGTCTCTCTCTCTCTCTCTCTCTCTCTCTCTCTCTCGGGTAGCGCCGTCAGAGTGCGAGAGAGACAGAGAGTGCCCTTCCGAAGCGGGCGGCAGGCAGTGCCCTGCACGGCCGCGGAGCACGTGACCGAACGCAACGCGTGGCCACGGTCCACCAGACCAATTTCCCGGACCGAGGCCTGCACCACGCACGCCACCAGCCGGGCCAAGCCGCCAGGCCAAGCCGCCAGGCCCTAGGCTCTCGTTAGTGCGTTTAGCAGGGCGGGTCTACTGGGTCAGCCAGCCAGCCCAGGGAAGGGGAGGGGAGGGGAGAGGAAGGGGAGGGGAAGGGAAGGCGAAGGGGAGGGGAAGGGGAGAGGAAGGGAAGAGGAAGGGGAGTGGGAGAAGGGGAGTGGGGGATGGGGATGGGGTCATGGGACGGGTCCTGCGAGAACAAGTCGGACCGCCCCCAACAAGGACGCTACAACAAAAATCCGGCGGTCCGGCAGCGAGCTTGATGAGGGAGGAAGGGAGAGAGCGAGAGAGAGAGCGAGGAAGGGGCGGCGGTCGAGCGGGCCTGCCCGGCTCGGCCAAGACACACAAGACAGATAGTCCCCCGACCGCGGGGCGCAGGCACTGCCGGGCAGGGCGCTCCAATTGACGAGGGCTCGGACAGTGAGGACGCGGCCCGCTAAATTCATTTGCAAAGCCGCGGGCCGAGGGCGGAGGGCGGGGCGCCGCATTCCCCCGCATTCCCGGGGCAAGGCAGCACACTGAGAGTGGTTTCCGTCGCTCTGTCTCTCTCGCACCTACACGGGACGCCCCATGAGTGCGAGAGGGACAGAGCCTCTGGTGCCGCGCCGCCGCAGAGTGGAGACTGGAGTCGGCGAAGCCAGCAACGGCAACGCGACGCCGCGACGCATAAAGACGCGGCGATTGACTCAAAGAATCACGGAGTTGGGCCGCCAAGTCGCGCCGCCGTCGCGGTGCAGTCCTGAGAAGCCCGGCCGGCTCGACGCGCAAATATTAGTCATGATGCAAATGCTGCGGCAAGCGCGGCCGGCAACGCGCGGGGTGAGGGAGCCCGCGTGGAAGGATCTGTAGTTTAGGCTACACTGGAAAAATATAGTTTTTTTTGTAATTGTCTATTTAGATTTAAAAGAGAGATTTCTGTACTTTAAATACAATTAAACTGTTAATTGAGTGCATAAAAATGTAGTCAAAGTATAGATAAAGTATAGAAAACTATAGTTAAACTGTATAAAAACTACCAGTTATTTCGGACAACTATAGTTTTTGACCCCAGTTTGTCCCACTTGACTATATAGTTCAAAGTACAGTTTTACTGTAGTTTATTTACACAGGTAGACTTGGTTTAAAAAAGAAAAGAGACTGCAGTTTGAATTTTGCGGTCAAAATTCAAAAATAATAATTTTCGAGCCCTGTTTTGAGGAAACTCTTCCTCCCTCCCACCCCATGGGTAACTGAAGTTGTGTTGATTGTGTTTCTTGGGTGAATGTTGCCGGGAGTTGAACCTCGGACACTTCAGTTGCGAAGCAGAGGCCTTGACCACTGCTCCACTGAGCTTCCATGTGGGACAGGGCTTGGCCACTCGACCACATGGAAAGGCCTGCTATCCCCAGGAACTAGAGTGCAACTGCAAGAAAAATACAGTTTTACTGTAAACTGCTCTGTACTATAAGTAAATTTTGCAAATCCAAGAAGTAATTTGTATTAAGTTTGCCTCTGAAACAAAGAGACCATGAAGTGATTTAATTTAGAGTGCCTTTTCAGTCTTATTTTTCAACGACAGGAGTCGTTACCTTTTTAACTTCTGAGACGTTCTGGATCAAGACGCTTCCTAATTTTTGTTGCGTTTAACATTCAAACACCTGGTTATAATGAGTTTGATGCTTCTTAACTTGAACTTGTTTGTCATCTTTGTCAAACTAGTGACACATTGTGGTTTGTTGATTTCCACGATTCCTTGTCACACAATACCTGACCAATATGGAACGTTATAAAATAATCAAACAGATTACCAGATGGTGTTTTAAAGATTTGGTTACATTCAGTCATGTGTTTTTGTTTTTGCTTTTTTTTAAATTTTAGTTTAGTTGTGCCTTCTAAAAGTCTCCAATGTCCAGTATTTCAACGTAAACTGTTGGTCTGCGCACTTATAACTTCGATAGGCTCATACATTATAGAGACTAAAACCAACCTTTATAGCTTGAAATTTTTTAAAAGAAATTACTAAAATTTCTAAAAAATATATCTATTCCCATCCTAATATTCTATATTTTAGTTACATTTTATAATTGTTTCTGTGTCTTCATATCAAATTGCAGTGCTTGACTTATCTTTAAACCATGCCTGAAATGCAAAATTACTGCAAATTGTAGTAAACATTCAACTTGCTTGTCATTGTGTATAAAAATGTGACCAGAAACTACATTTGCTTTGTGGATTGTGCTGAAGATACAAGTGTAGGCAGATCTTCAGTAGTAGACTACAGAATTAAAGAATTAATAACTTCCCTTTAAAGTACAGACCGTACTCAATACTTAGTTAACAAATAACAGTTCAGATAGAGTGCAGTTTTAAAGCACAGCAACCTTCAGTTCCAGGAGCAAACTGTACAACTGTACAAGTTCTGAAGTTTGTTCTTACAAAAAACTGCAGTCAGCAACTGCAGTTTTGGCACTGTAGTTTAAACTGTAGTTTCACTACAGATCCTTCCACGCGGGGAGGGAGAAAGAGGAGAGAAGAGAGAGAAGAGAGGAGAAGAGAGAAGAGAGAAGAGAGGAGAAGAGGAGAGAAAGAGAGAAGAGAGGAGAAGAGAGGAGAAGAGAAGAGAGGAGAAGAGAAGAGAGGAGAACAGAGGAGAAGAGAGGAGAACAGAGGAAAATAGAGGAGAGGAGAAGAGAGGAGAAGAGAGGAGAAGAGAGGAGAAGAGAAGAGAGGGAAAGAGGGGGGGGGGGAGAGAGAGAGAAGAGAGGAGAAGAGAGAGAGAGGAGAAGAGAGAAGAAGAGAGAAGAAGAGAGCAGAACGGAGGAGGAGAAAGGGGAAGAGAGGGGAAGAGAGAAGGGAGGACAAGGGTGGGCACAACTACTCTGCTTAAAAAAGAGTATACCCATTCCGGCCGCGTTCACGTGGGACTGGGACTTCAAAAGAAAAGCGGTTGCTTTGGTTTCCGTCGCCCAGAGACAGGGCGGCGTCAAGAAGGACCAGTCGAGCTTCGAGCCAGCCAAGGCGAGGGCGAGGGCGCGCCAAGGTGCCCTTCGGCCGGCGGCCTGCAGGTCGCGTCGAGTCGAGACGAGAGCTCTGAAGCACGCCCAGCAATTAAAACATTACAGCCTCCACAATGGCGCTCGCGGGGCGCGGCGGGGCGTGGCGGGGCGCGGCGGGGCGCGGCGGGGCGGGGCGCGGCGGGGCGGCGGGGCGCGGCGGGGCGGCGGGGCGCGGCGGGGCGGCGGGGCGCGGCGTGGCAGGGCCTCCAGGCTGAGACCGCGCAGCAGCGCCTTCGTCGCCCCGGCCCCTCATGGCGCGCGAGAGAGACAGCCCCCAGCCGGCAGGGCGTGCGAGAGAGACGGGGCGCGCCGTGAGTGGCGGTACCTCATCGAGACAAACAGTGCCGCGGGGCGCGGGCCGCGCGGGCCGCTCCGCACAGAGAGAAATAATCAGCGT
>NW_023144631.1:130930-186179 GCF_012932325.1 Thrips palmi | reverse complement strand
GGCTGCCCGGGGGCGGCATATTCACACCCCGCCCCCGGGACCCCCCCCCCGCCCCGCCCCGCCCCCGCGCCCGGGGGGGGTTTCCGCGTGATCCCGGTGGCCGGATATTTTTTGGGGGGGCCGGGGCGGCCCCCCCCCCGCCCCTTCCCCGGGGGGTTCCGGGTGCGGTGCTGCGTGGCGCCGGGGCGCCCCCGGGGTCCCGGGCCCGGGGCCCCGCGCCGTCTAGTTCCGGGCCCCCCCGGATCCCGCCTGTTCCAGCGGGGTTAGGCGCCCATGGACCGGGTAGCCGGGCGGGGCCACCCGCCAAAGCCAAGCGGTCATCAAAAAGAAAATAAAAAAACGCTGTTTTAAGAAACCACGGCTTTGTTGAATACGAGATTCGAAAGAAAACGGAAAAAGAAAGTTGCCACTGGGTGCTTTGACGATACAGCGGGAACCAACATGCTTCAGCAGCGACATGCCGTGCCAGTGAGGGTCCAGGGAGCGGGGCCCGGCCAGGTGGGAATCAGACAGGCGGGGATTGGGGCCTAACTACAGCGGCCTCATTCATCTCCTGTCATCAGTCCCAGCGCCCCCCCCCCCCCCCCGCCCCGGCCAGTGCCTCGGCGACCCCCTCGTCGGCCCACACGCATTCCGGGACGAGCCCTTCGACGCGCAGCAGACTCATTCCGAGAGTCGCTTTCGTCGCTCCGTCTCTCTCGCACCTCTCCCGAGCGCCCCGTGAGTGCGACAGAGACAGAGCGACGAAAACGACTCTCGGAATCAGCCGACTGCCGACGCGCTCCGGATGACATGCTCGGGCAAAGTGCACGGGGGAACCGGGCGGAACCAACCGGCCGGACTGTTTACATTGATGGAGACGTTCCCCCACCGTATGGAGTGCGCGTGCGTGTGCATACACTGCGCGCGGGGGAAAGTAAGAAAGACTCCCCCGCGCGGAGGATATAGATTTAAAACGACATGTTTTATGTTTGTGGAGGGTGGCTGTGAGCACACCCCAGCCCGGCCGCGGCGCGGTTCCCCCTCGCCATCATCCTGGCCTTAGCCGCGCACCGCCACGCCCGCCCGTCTGTCTGTCCGTCCGTCCGTCCGTTCGCCCCAGACGCACTCCGGAATGACCCCGAATCAGCACATTCGTGGATTTACTTTGCGAGCCTGCCATCGCGATAAGCGGGCGGCGGCGGCGCGGCAACAGGTGCAGTCCGGCGTCAAAACTTACGAGGACGGCGACGTCTCCCCGACAGACAAGGCGGGGCGGCACCGCGCGCCGCCGAGGTAGGCAAGGAGGCGACGCACCGCAGAGCACGCGACGCCGGCAGACGCGTAGTCTCTCCCTTGGGCGCCAACGCCTGTGAGGTAGGCAACACCGGCCCCGAGAACGCACCGGAGTTCGGCGCGTTGCCTATCCCTGGTTACGCAGGCGCCCCAGCGCTCGGCCCGAGCACAGCGCCTGCGAGGTAGGCCACATCTACCTCCATCGCGCACCCGTGTTCGGCGCGCTGCCTACCCCCGACTCCGCAGGCGCGCAGCCGCACCCGCCTACTTCATCTGCCGTCCTCTACCCGCCACCCTCTGACGGGGCGGAGCGGGGTAGGGCGGGGCGAGGCGGGGAGGGGGGGGGGGGAGGGGGAAAAGGGGGGGGGGGGGGCGAGGCGGAGAGGGGCGAGGGGGGGGGGGGGCGAGGCGGGGGGGCGGGGCGGGGGGCGAGGGGGGGGAGGGGGACGAGGCGGGGTGAGGTGGGGCGCGGCGGGGCAGGGCGGGGCGAGGCGGGACGCGGCGCAGAGGGACTGCTCAAACTGCTCGGCACATCTTAAATCCCGCCGTGAGAAGAAACAAAGGCTGACACGGCAGCGACCTAATCCTGCGCCGGGCTCCGGGCAGGCTGGCTCAGCGGCGCACGGAGCGGGGCAGTTAACCCGGAGCGGTGGAAGGGGGAGGAAGGGGGAGACGGAAAGCGTCTCGGAGACCTGGCTAGGCCAGAGGCCCCGCCAGCGAGCGCGGCGTGGCGCGGCGTGGCACGGCGAGAAAGAGGTATGCAGACGGGCTTCAAGTTTCTCCTGGAAAGTCGTAAAGCGGCCCGTTCCTGCTTGCAAGCAGGCTCGCCTGCCTGCGCCGCGCCGTGGCCGACCCCGCTGCACAGTGGTAAATTCAAAAAGCAGAATCCGAAGAGGTCTTTGGAGGCCACGTCACCGAGAAGAACCTCCCTCGGCGAACCTTCGCGTACAGCAACCAATCAGCCACCGACACCGCCTTGGCTGCGGCCTGCCTTTGTTTATTGTTTATCGACTCTCTCTCTCTCTCTCTCTCTCTCTCTCTCTCTCTCTCTCTCTCTCTCCATTCTGCCCAAGGCGCCCTCAAGGAGCTTAGCCCGGCCCGTCTTTGGGCCGCACACTCGCCAATGAATTATTGCTTCCGGAAAACAACAAACTTCATTTCCGGAGCGTGAAGAACGGCCAGGCAGATTTCCAGCAGCCGAGGCGGAGGCAACGGGCCGCGTCGTCCCTCTCTCTCTCACCGACCTACGGGGCGAGAGAGAGAGAGAGAGAGAGAGAGAGAGAGAGAGAGAGAGAGAGAGAGAGAGAGAGAGAGAGAGAGAGAGAGAGAGGAGAGAGAGAGAGAGAGAGAGAGAGAGACGGGCAGCGAGCTTTGTTCGAAATGGACCGGCAGGACGATAGCGGAGCGCCAAATAATACAGCGCGGACCAATACGACCACATAAAGGGAAAAAGTTGCCAAGATGCACCAGTGTCGGCGAGGCTGCCAACCCCGGCCCGCCTACTGGGCTTTGCTCTCGCGAAGTTGTTTCAGGTTGAGGTTGGCAATCCTTACAACACTGTTGGTCGTCTGTGCTCACGTTTTAGTTTAAGTTTTTCACCGAAAACATGGAGGCGGCCGGAAAGTAACATGATTTTTAGACATTAAAACACAGTTTGTCATTGTTTCTTCAAATAAGAACATCTGTTATTTTTCACCTCTGCATAACTAGTGGCAACACTGGCTCGGACAGCGAGTGCTGGTCCTGAGCCGCCGAGGGCACGAGTCCGCAGAGCAACGTCAACACGGGGCGGCGGAGGGGAGAGAGGGGAGAGAGGGGGAAGAGGGAAGAGGGAGCGAGGGACTGAGGGGCAGGCCAGAGCCGCTGAAGCAGACTGCATTATTTATTTATTAGAATCGTTTCGACAGTTACAAGGCGGACGAGGGCCCGTCGCGACACGCCGACAGCCTACAGCGGCAGGGCCGCCAGAGCCGCCAGGGCCGACACAGCCCAAGGAGTCTGGGGCCTCGCCCAATTGCCTCAACTATAAGGGGGAGCCCCACGGTGTAGTAGTTTGCACAACCGGGGGACTGCAGAGGGCGGCAAAGTCCTGCAGGATTCCTGGAGGAACCCCTGGCAATGGAAAGGGGGCGCGGCATCCGCAGCTTCCCACGGGCCTCTGTACCAGTCAGCCACCTGCCACTTGGCTCCGCTCCGCCCCGCCCCGCCCCGCCCCGCAACGCAATCCAAACCTTGATGTCGAATTAGGGCACCGCGTTTCATTTGCAGCGCCGAGGACGCACTGCGCGGAATGCGTCCACCCCGCCCTTTTCCGGCTGGCCCTACACCGCAACAACAACAACAACAAGGGGGATTGATTAAAAGCGAGCGGTGTGCACCGCCACCACCGGCCTTCGACAAGTCGAGGAATGCGACACACCACCACCCCGAGGGAGAGGACCCGTCGCAGTGCGTCGTCACAACTTGCGCGCGTGTAAAAGTGTGTGTGTGAGTGTGTGTGTGTGTGTGTGTGTGTGTGTGTGTGTGTGTGTGTAGAAAGAGAGGGGGGAGGGGGAGTACAGGCGCGCGCGAGAGAGGCTTGGAAACTTTAAAACGCTCCGCGCGGCACGGGGGGCGGCTGGGCGGCGGAGCGGCGTGACACGCGAGCAGGACAGGAGGCTGAGAAACGTCCCACCAACTTGGTGGGCAGATCTGTTGCTCGCGACGCGGACGGCGCGGCGCGGCGGTGCGAAGCGGGGCGGGGCGGGGCGCAGCGAGAGATTATCTTTCGCTGTATAATTGGCTGCATAGTGCCGTCTAGACACATTATACTCCTCGCCACACCAAGTTTTTGGATGCAGTATCTCGGCGGCGCCACTGCAGAGGGTGTGCGCGGTGGGCAGGCGGGCGGGCAAGGCAGGGCAGGGCAGGCAGCGGGGCGAAATTATTTTCCGCGTCACAGACAAATTTATACCGCCGTAATTGCTTTTGTCTGCAAATAAACAGCGGCGCGCGGCAACTTGCAGAAAGCTGGCGTATAAAGCGTCGAGTCGGGAGGCGAGGGTTCGCGAAGGGCCGCGAGCGCAGCGCGACTTTACGAGTGCACTCGTCGCGGCCCGCGGCACGGCATGCACCCAGGGAAACGATTTCTTGATTTAAGTAAAATCTACTTGGTCCAAGAATAATTTGCACTTGTTTGTGCCAAGTGGATAATCTTCTCAATCCAAGTACACTTTTTACTTGGTCGTGTGACACGATAAGTCAAGATCAAATTTTATCGGAACAAGGTGATTTTGTACTTGCGTTAAGATAAATTATCTTGCACCAATGAATATTTATGCTTAAAATCAAGCATTTGCTGTACTTGTCTGGGATATGAGAAATTTATACGGCCACTGACGTTCGAGAAGAAAATTCTTGGAACAGTCAAGTATAAAATTGTCCTTGATTCGAGTCGAAACCACTTGATTCCGACAACGTTCTGACAACATGATTATGACGTCATCTGGCGTTCAGACACAGCCTGTTTCAGCTCAGCTCTCAACAGTTGTCACGGTTGCTCAGTGGATCCGTGCCTGGAGGCTGGATAGTAAGCCGGGTTTGTCGGGGGTTCGATTCCCGTCAAAGCGTAACCAGTTTTCTCTTGGTTGGTTCTATTGAAACTGAGGGAATGGACCGCCGGTATCAAATACTGGTGGGAAAGGGATCCGAGCGGTGACATCTTTTGGAACAATCTATTTTTGGCACTTAAAATTTTGACCACTTTGCGATGGGATATGAATGGAAAGTTTCAGACTGTAAAAGGAAGCAAATCCGCCGGGAATTGAACCCAAGGCATGAGCCTTACAGTCGGGTACCTGACACGGTTTTCCGGAATCCCGCAGTTTGGCGGATGTTCGATCCCCGGTCAAGCTGTCACATTTTTATGCCGGAAAGAGGAGTTTGGAGTTGTGACGCAGGCATACAAGGTCCTCCTGCCCCCCCCCCCCCCCCTCTCCCAAAAAAAAGCTGGAGCCGCAACATGCAGCAAAGAAATGAATTGCTGATTGGTATTCGAACCCGAAGTTCTATCTTGTATGTTGAGCCCTCTAACCGCTACACTGCGAAGGCGTGGTAGGAGCTCGACGTTAGCAGAGGTGCTTAGGGACTGTGGGGAAAAGTTCGAACCGACCCACGCCTTGCGCCTAGCAAAACACCCCGGTGGACCTCTCTCCTGCAGCTAAGACGGTAGCGCAGTGGGACGCGCTGCTGCATTTGGAATGTATGTTCCCGGGTTCAACTCCCATTCGGAGGGTCCAATTTTACCCGAACGTATTGTTCAGGTGGACGTCGCTGATGATGCACTTCTACTTGGTTCATTTGAACTTAGATCAAGAACATTTGGTTCTTGATTCAACTTCACAAAAATCCAAGTATTGTTCTACTCTTGATTCAAGATCTCACTTCCCTGGGTGTGCCGTGTAAGTGTGGCACACACTGCATCGCGCTGCATCCTCGGCGCAACCGGCTCCACGTCATCAAGTGCCCTAACGATCTCCACAACGCGCGCATCGTCGCGCCGCCATTGCCGCTCTGGCGCGCTAGTGGCAGCCCCAGTTTTCCAATGCAGGGGAAAAAAGGAACAGAAAAGGGGTTTTGGAAACTGGATGAACTGGAAACCTGCCTGTCTATACTTACAACAGAATGCTTGTCCGTCCCCATTACTTCACGTTACGCAGCACTGTGGTGTGTGTGTGTGTGTGTGTGTGTGTGCGTGCGCGCGCGCTTGGACCTTATTGTAATTTCAAGTGTACTTGTCCAGTATGCATTCGTGTGACCTTTCAATTGTGCATTTGAAGTGTGTACTAAGTGGACAGATCACGGGCTGGGGCTGGGCTGGTCATGCTGCGAGGCAGGCTGTGCTTCGGAGTGCTTCCGAACCGTGTACGCCGCGCCAGGCCGATGGCCGAACATGCAGACCGCTCTCGCGCCGTGTTTCACACGCCACTCCCCGGCCAAGTCAGACCCGGCCGGCTGTCGGACAGTTGCCCGGACAGAATCGCTGCCGAACAGACTAACTGCCGGCAGACAGACAGACAGACAGACAGACGCACTGCCGGACACACGGCAACGGACGGATAGATCGCCAAGCAGCGAGACAGCGAAACCTCCCGAACCAGGGCAAGTGGATTCACGAGCTCGGGGGAAATCACACACCTCCTCTGCTCAAGCGTCCCGGCTGGTCCCGGCCCGGCTGGCCCTGGCGGGGCGAGGCAAGGCGAGCGTGAGTTAGGGACTCTGCTGCGCACGCTCATGACGGCGTTCAGCGAGCGTTGGCGGTGTTCGCCGCGTTGGCAGCGTTCGCAGCGTTGACGGCGTTTGCAGGGTTGACGGCGTTCGCAGCGTTGACGGCGTTCGCAGGGTTGACGGCGTTCGCAGGGTTGACGGCGTTCGCAGCGTTGACGGCGTTCGCAGCGTTGACGGCGTTCGCAGCGTTGACGGCGTTCGCAGCGTTGACGGCGTTCGCAGCGTTGACGGCGTTCGCTGCGTTGACGGCGTTCGCAGCGTTGACGGCGTTTGCTGTGTTGACGGCCTTGACGGCGTTGACGGCGTTCGCAGCGTTGACGGCGTTCGCAGCGTTGACGGCGTTCGGAGCGTTGGCGGCGTTCGCAGCGTTGGCGGCGTTTGCTGTGTTGACGGCCTTGACGGCGTTGACGGCGTTCGGAGCGTTGACGGCGTTTGCTGTGTTGACGGCCTTGACGGCGTTGACGGCGTTTGCTGTGTTGACGGCCTTGACGGCCTTGACGGCGTTCAACGGCCCCACACTGCACTCGGCTCGGCGCTGCGCGGCGCACGGCGTGCACGGCGGCCTGTCATTCTGACGCTCGCCGACGCCACGCCTCGCGCCGACCTCCAAAGCCGTGGCGCGGCGCCATTTGAATAATCCAATAATGGAGAAGTGGAAGGAGGGCCTGCATCCACTGCTACCGCTCGCCGTCTCTCTCCCGCTCATGTGTGAGTGACTGGGCGTGTGTGTGTGTGTGTGTGTGTGTGTGTGTGTGAGAGAGAGAGAGAGAGAGAGAGAGAGAGAGAGAGAGAGAGGGAGTGACTGGGCGTATGCGCATGTGTATGTGCTCACATGTGTGTGTGAGCGAGAGTGTACGCGCGCATGTGTCTGCCTGCGACTGGGCGCGTGCGCATGTGTGTGTGAGTGTGGGAGAGAGGGCGGCATGTGTCGGTGAGCTGCGCCAGTGTGCGCGTTGGTGAGTCAGTAGTCAGAATGTTCCTCTGTGTATGTGCATGCTATCAAGATCCCGCTCCCTGAAACCATCCACACGCTCCCCCCTCCCCCTCTGCTTTTCCAGGGGCGCCTGGAGCCAATAAAATCTGTCTCATTACCCGGAGGTGCTTAAGATCCTAACGACATGAGCGTTGGCCCGGCGGAACGGGGGGAGGGGGAATGGGGCCCCGCCGGGGATGTGGCGTGGAACACACGCGCTGCTAACGAACCGGAATGAGTAGCCAATTTCTTAGACAAACACCCCGCCACTTCCACACGCCACCCATACTTCAGCGCCCCGGACCGAAAAACAAAAACCAAAACAAAAACAAACCCCTCGCGGCGTCTTGGCATTTTTCGCCGTGCGCTCCGAGCGCCGAAGAAAAGGCTTGGGGCAGGTCAGGGCGGGACTAGGCCACGGGGCGGCCGGGCCTTGGTGCGCAGCCCCATGGGAACACCCATATTCCATCCACGTAGAATCTCTGTGGACAAGGTGGATAAGACCACGTGGATTTATCCACCTGTTATTAATATGTCATCAACGTTGAATTCAAAGCGAACAATCAATGTGGGCTCTGACCCCTGGTTTCAACGTTGATTACTGATGTGCAATTCGATGTGGATTGGAGGCCTTCTATTCGATGTGTTTTGATGGGTGCACGATCGACGTGGATAAAAACATTCTCTATCCATGAGGTAATTCACAGGCATTCGGAGATGTGGAACACCACACTACGCATCCACGTTGACTCTCAGTATGTCTTGAAATGTAGATCACACCGCGTTAGATCCACCGGGCGTTTTAGGTGGTTGAGAGACGTGTTTAGGAGCATGAAGTTTCAATATGGTTAGATGGTGCTGGCCCGCATGTGGGCCATCTGGGCCCTATTCTACACGATCTCGATGTCGATCATACGTATCCAAATTCATTGAAACAAAGTCGTCTCTTTATGCGGGATTCATCTGAGTAGATTCGGACGCTTCCACGTGGATTGAATGAAGATGAGTGAAGACCTTGGAACTCGATTAGTTTTAAAAGCTGCCGACAGAGGGCCTGCTGATATTCTTGTCATTCCTTACCCTCTCGGCCTGCTAGTAGGATGCCAATTCACCATATCCCAGAGCTAAATAACAAAGCACATCGGGCAGCTCCAGAGGACTTAGCAGTCTTTGAACGAAAGGTCTCGGTCATTTCATTTTTAGACATCCTCAAGGGAGTTAACCTTGAGGGCTTCCTAACAAAAGTGTTAGGAATGACCGATATGCGCCTCGATGTAACATCGATGGTGGGTGGATAAGGCGAGTTAGGGTAAGGGATGTCCCCCATGGGCAGCAGATGGCCGCTGAAGAATCAACATCGATGTGATGGGGATCGCGAATTTTCTGATATGGATTCTATGTGGATAGCACGTTTAAGAGTTCCTATCAAATCGACATATCTATCTCTTATCCACGTGGAAATTACATTTCGATATGTCTGGATCCACGTGGAATCCACCTATACTCGAGTACCGCTATCCCGTGGATGATCGACTCGATCATCCACGTAACATCCACGTCGTTCCTCCACATCGATTCCACGTGAATTCGATATGGGTGTTCCCATGGGGAGGTAGCACAGCTAGTCGCAGTCGAACACATTCATGCACCCTTTCAGGACTAGAAGCTTTCGCGTCTCAAACCGGAGCAAGAGAGAAACAGGGACCGAAAAAAAAAGAGTCCGAAACAAAGAGGTGGCATGCTGGAAAAAAAAATATACGCACGGACCGCGTACACAAGATAGCTCTCGTGTCTACGGCCGGAAAGGCACGGGCAGGCCAAGGGGCGGCCGCTTTTAATTTCTTTTAATTGAATCTCGCGAACGAGGCCAGTGGCGTGGCGTGCCGGTGGCGTGCCGGTGCGGCCCTCAGACAGCCCTTCGGCTCGTCCTTGGTCCTTCGGCCCTCCACGGCAGCTGGGGCGGGACGCGGCGGGACACAGTGGGCCAGAAGACCGGTGGATGCGGCCAAAACTCTAGACGCGTTTTGAGCTCCAGAGTCGCTAAGCTGGACTCGAATCGAACGTGTGACCCCACCAATAGATTCCTCGTTTGGAGAGCAATCCATTGACGGGGTCACACGTTCGGTTCGATTCCTATTTAACGACTCTGGAGCTCGAAGCGCGTCTGGAGTTTTGGCCGCCTCTTCTGGTCTTCTGGCCCACTGTGCGGGACGTCCCTTCCTCTCGGATCGATCGCCCAGACGGTGAATATTCAAAGGGCGTAGTGGTAGTGCCCCGAGAGACCTGCCTCCGACGCCTGCCGCCGGGACGCGCCGCAACCCGTCTCGCGTCTCGGCACGTCACCCCTGCCGGGGCCCCGGCATAGACAATTACACTGGCCGCTACTCCGGCCGGCCAGCTTCGATCTCAAACTCAGCCCTCAAAAAAAACGTGGTTCCTCTTTAAAAAATGACTTGTTCTTTTTCCGGTGGCTTTGACTTGATTAACAGGACGGGGCGGATACAAGGAGTGCAAGGGGTCTTTTTACTCCAACCCCCACCCCCGTCCCCCCAATGGCACCTGGATAGGATAGCCTAGCCACCAAAGAGCCACCATGCAAGATGGCAATAAGTGCTATTCAACCCCTTGCCCGAAAAGCTATACCTCTGGATCTGCCACTGTCCGCAGGTTTTCGAGGTCGTTGCCGGCGTGCTCCGCTCTGCGCAGTGTGGGATACGGATACGCGCCTCGCCGCATACCGCACCATCATCGAATGGCTGTGCCGGCGCGCGCCTGCGGTCGAATCATGCCTCATTTGGGGACCTCGCGGCGGCCGGGCCGGGGCCGGGCCACCGCCAGCGCGCGTGCTGTGCGACCGGCCGGGCCGGCGCTTTGTCCCGCCGTCTCCCTCGCACCCCGGCGAGCCCCGCAGCGCGAGTGCGACAAGGACGGCGACCGGGCGGCGCCGCGGCGCGAAGCACCTCATTGCCATAATCACGGCGGCGCCACACTGCGTTGCAGGCCTGGGGCGCCCTGGGCTGGCCGGGGCTGGGGGCGCGCCGGGCAGGCACTCCAACGGCTTCGCCGGCACCAAGGGGCTCCCCGCCGACAAGCTCCACGCCACGAGCCTCGGGGCACCGCCAGGGCGCCGTCGTGCGGGCCACCAGGGGGCACACCGACCGGGGGGCGCGCATTTTACCGCGGGGCGGAACAACGCCCCCCCGGGGGTCATGTTTTGGGAGCCCCGTCCGATTCTTTTCATATTACTTTTTTCCAGGACGAGGACGGGGTAGCTAGGCTTTGTCGAGGGCTTCGTTGTCCACCGCTGGCAAAATAAACGGAAACGGCCGCTTGCAAAGACCACCATCGTGAGCGGGCTGTACGCTCACTGCGGTGTTGCCACCCGGTTCCAAAAGATCGTTTCATCGCTCTGTCTCTCTGGCACCCCTACGGACAGCCCCATGAGTGGGAGAGAGAGAGAGAGAGAGGAGAGAGAGAGAGAGAGAGAGAGAGAGAGAGAGAGGGAGAGAGAGAGAGGGGGGGACGCGAAACCATCCTTCGGAATCACTCGGCCAGTCGGCTGCCCCACGCTGGCCGACGGGGCCCCACGCCGCACCCCTATCCGTGTCGCTGAACTTGTCCGCCGCAACGCCAGCGGGTTCGCCGCACGACACCCACACCGCCTGGCCGGAGGGCGGCCGCGTCGCTCTGTCTCTCTCGCACTCAACGGGCGCGCCGCACAGGTGCGAGAGAGACAGAGCGACGCGAGCGGCTCTCTTCGGAATGGCCCTGCAGCCTCGCAATAAGCCGCTTTGGCCGGGCGTTGCGTGTGCACCTCGGCGTGCGCGCGTCTGCGGACTGATTCCGACGGGTCGTTTTCGTCGATCTGTCTCTCTCGCACTCAAAGGCCGTCCCATGTTCGGGGCTTCGGGGGAGAGAGACAGAGCGGCGGAAACGACACTCACTCGGAATCAGTGCCCTGTGGAAGCCGCACCGTCTGACACGCGGCTTTCAATCATTAAAGAGCGCGCCGTCCGCACAAGCGTATTAGGCCCACCGCGCGGCCGCGCCGCAGGCATACATCCAATCCACTGGCCGCCGTCGGCCCGACTGCCCCGAACCGTTCCAGGGTGGGTCAGGGCGGGGCCCGGCCGGGCGGTAGGCTTACAGGACGCTAATGCATGATTCAGCCCTTGATTAGAGGCGGCACTGCAATGCGTGCGTCCAGCAAGCCGGCGACACGAGTCACCCAACACTACCGCCCCCTCCCCCGCCCCCTCCCCCGCCCCTCCACAGACACACAGACACACAGACAGACAGGACACACACACACAGACACACACACAGACACACACACACACACACACACAGCGCAAAAAACGGCACACGGCTTGATCAGCTCGTATTCCAAATGCATAGCCTCGGGCGCCGCTGGGACTGAGGCGAACCCCCTCGCGGCTCGGCTGGCTGGCTACCCCTCGCTGCCCCCGGCGCCCCCGGCCGCCACACCGCAGCCCGTGTCCGGCCGGACGGGGTGCAGCGGCTCGGCCGGCACAGCGGGTGCGGCGGCAGCATGGCGGCGGCATGGCGGCAGCAGCGGGGCGAGCGGAGTGGCCCCACTCGGATGCCTCCACGCATTACCATTCATAATATTTTAAAGGGCGTCCGCTGGGCCGCACAGCGCGCGCAGAGGGTGCGCCCTTGGTCCGTCTGGTCCAGTCCAGCCGGCCGGCGGCCAGCAGCCGCCACCACTCCACCAGCAGGAGCACGGCGGGGGCAGCGGGCAGCCCCACCTCGGCAGCGCGGCCCGCGTGGCCAGCCCTGTTTTACGGCAGCACGTCCATTCCATTGACGACTTTTTCATACGCCGCGCCGCATTCATGCCGCTCGGGCCGCCAAGCGAGTGGTCGTTAAGGCGAGCGGCTCAATTACACGCCCTTTATCGAGGAGAGAGAGAGAGAGAGAGAGAGAGAGGAGGAGAGAGAGGGGGGGGGAGAGAGAGAGGGAGAGGGAGAGAGAGAGGGAGAGAGAGAGAGAGAGAGAGAGAGAGAGAGAGAGAGAGAGAGAGAGAGCGAGCGAGAGAGAGAGAGCGCTCATCACCATCCGTCGAGAGCCGTCCACGCGTCCGCCGGCACTGAATCGAGTCGCGATTTCCTGTTGGTCGTTTCGTTTCGGACTGCAGACTGATTTCGACGAGAGTCGTTTCCATCACGCTGTGGTGCGTCTCTCGCACCTACACAGGGCGATACAGGGTACGTCGCTCCGTCTCTCTCGGCCTGTGTGTGCGAGAGAGACAGAGCGACGAAAATGAATCTCTGCATCCGTCTGCTGGACGCTGGACTAGCGCGACCCCTATCCCGCCTGTGACGGCGGCGGCAGCGGCGTGCGGCGTCCCTTTGGCAAACTTGACGACCACCGCCACCAGTGGGTCGCCGACTCGGCCTGCTGCAGCACAAGGCCGACGAGTTGAAGCGATAGATTGCGGGGCTTGCAGGGCTTGCAGTTCAGGGCTTGCAGTGCAGGGCGCCCCGCGCGCCGGCCTCGCCCAGACTCGGCCAGCCTCGGCCGGACCCAACTCTAAACGGGCCGCCAGGTCATTGAGATTCATGGCCGGACGGCCGGCCAACTGCAGCATGGCCAATTAGTCACGGCCTCGCCCAGGCCCCGCCGGCAGACTGATTCCGAGAGTCGTTTTCGTCGCTCTGTCTCTCTCGAACTCGTGGGGGGTTCCGTATGGGTGCGAGAGAGACAGACCGACGAGAACGACTTTCGGCCAGGCCTCGACAAAGAAACGCGCCGCACACGCCAAATCACGGCCTAGGCGCCTCGGCCCGCCACCGCGGCAAACTAGCGCCAAGGTGTGGCGCGAAAAAAAAGGGAGGAAAAACAACTTGCGCAGTGAGCGGGAAGGCAAAGGGGGCAGGGGGCGGGGAGTCGCTCACACACTGCTTCGGCGGCATCAACCCTTCGCCAGCCTTGCTAGCCAAGCCTCGCCTCGCCAGCAACATAACGACGCGACTTTTGGCAGCGAGAAGCAAAATAACTACTCCGCTATGCGGGCATGGTGTGTGTGTGTGTGTGTGTGTGTGTGTGTGTGTGTGTGTGTGTAAGTGTGTGTGTGTGTAAGTGTGTGTTTGTGTGCGTGGCGGCCACAGCAAACAGCGCCAGCAACCCTTACACCGCTAACTGCAGTTGTAGTGCGGGTCTTCCTGTTCTGCTGGCAGAGCCGCGCCGCCACCAGCACGGTGTCGAATGTCCTGGAGGAAAAAATGAGCGGGCGACGACCTCGCGACGTAGGGGGTGACGAAGGGGCGAGAGAGAGGGGTGGCGCCATCCGGCAACACGACGTGTGACTAAGCAGGATCACAAGCTCAGTCAAGTGCGGACCAAGAAGGGGAAAAAGAGTGCACTCCGAAAAACAGTGGGGCGTCGAGGCGGTCCAGCTAGGGAACCCTCTCTCCAGGCAGGGAGCACTGCCGCTGCAAGTGCGAGATCCTCGCCGTCATCGAGAGCGCCGCGTTGCCGCCCCCATGGGGCCCGACCCCAGCAGGTGCAGGGCGGCAGGGCGGCAGATAGCGATCGGTACCTCGTCGGCCCGTGACGCGGCATCGCCCTGCTGACCGGCACGGCCTGGACGGCCACCACAAGAACACCGGCGCAGCGGCCGCGCGCCGGGAGGCAGCAGTACAGGGGCGGCAGGGCGCGGCGCGGTCCTCCCTGCACCAGTGCGGCGCTGCGGGGGAGGCGCGGGGAGCGGCGCGGAGGAGGCGGCGGGATCGAAGCGGACTGGCGCTGCTGCTGGGGCCTGGCTGCCTGGCTGGCTGCCTGGCTGCCTGGCCGGGCTGGGGGTTGGGTTGGGCCGCGCGGCGGGCCCGCTGGGCCCGTAGGGCTGGCGAGGGGGTTGGGTTGGCTGTGAGCCGAGCCGCCGAGTCGCGCCGCGCCGCGCCGAGCCGAGCGAGCGCCAGTTGCAACCGCGCCGCCCTGCCTGGCAGTTCGGGGTGCTCGACCCTCGCCGTGGCCGCCCTGGCCGCCACATGCCGAGGCAGCCGAGCCGGCCCACGCTGCCGCGCCGTCGCCATGCTCCCTCGAGCGCTCGTGCTGGCCCTCGCGCTGGCCGTGGCCGTCGCGGCGCTGCCCCGGGGGCGGCGTCCGAGGAGCCCGGCACGGCCGCGCCGCCGACCGCGACCGCGTCCCCGGAGGGCCGCATTGACGTGTCGAGCCAGAAGCTGCGCTGCCTGTACCTGCCGGGCGTCAAGTCGTCGTCCGAGGCGCCGCCGCCGACCTACATCGACGCGTCCAACAACCTGCTGACGGACGTGGGCGACAACGCGCTCACCGGCCTCTTCCTGCTGCGCTACCTCAACCTGAGCGGCAACCTGCTGCACGAGTGGGGCCGCTTCCCGTTCCGCGATCTGCGGTCGCTGCAGCTGCTGGACGTGTCGCGCAACCAGCTGCGCAACGTGGACCGCGTCGTGCTCGAGCCGCTGCAGGCCCTGCGCCGCCTCAACCTGAGCGCCAACCGCATCCAGTACCTGGACGCGGCCGCCTTCCCGCGCCTCGAGCGCCTGCACGACCTGGACCTGACGCGCAACGACATGGAGGTCATCGCGGACGACGCCTTCTCGCGCCTCGCCGCGCTGCAGCGCCTGGACCTGCGCTGGAACCGCCTGTCCACGCTGGGCGAGCGCACGCTGCGCGGACTCACGGCCGTGCAGAGCGTGCTGCTGGGCGGCAACGTCATATCTGAGGCCGTGCCCGGCGCGCTGCAGGGCCTCAACTCGCTCAGTGAGATCTCGCTGGCGGACAACGGCCAGGTGGTGGACCTGGTGCTGGTGGGCAACCGCCTGCAGCGCGTCGACCTGTCGCGCGTCGGCCTCAGCGCCATGCCCGCCGCGCTCACGCGCTCCGTGCGCGCGCTCGTGCTGCCCGGCAACAACGTGCGCATCATCAGCTGCGGCGACCTGGACAGCTTCCCGCTGCTGCAGGCCCTGGAGCTGAGCGGCAACGGGCTGGCGCTGGTGGAGGACGACGCGCTGGGCCGCCTGGAGCAGCTCGAGACCCTCGTGCTGCGCAACAACTCGCTCATGATGATCCCGCCCAGCCTGCCGGAGAGCCTCGTCACGCTGCAGCTGCAGCACAACCAGATCCGCCACATCGGCGCCAACGACCTGCGCGGCCTGCGCCAGCTGCAGCGGCTGGACCTCAGCAACAACCAGGTGCACCACATCCACGACGGCGCCTTCCGCTTCCTCGAGTCGCTGCAGGAGCTCGACCTGTCCGCCAACAAGCTGCTCGAGCTGCGCGCCGCCGCGCTGGCCGGGCCCGTGGCGCTGCGCTCGCTGGGCCTGGCGCGCCTGTCCGACATCGCCGCGCCCGCCAAGTGGCTGCCCTTCCCCGTGGAGCGGCCCGAGCGCCTGCAGACGCTGGACCTGGACCAGAGCCCCCAGCTGGCGCGGCAGCTGCTGGCCGACACGGCGGCGCTCATGGCCATGCCGCACCTGCAGGCGCTGCGCCTCGGCTCGGCCGAGCTGCACCACCTGCGGCCCGACCTGCCGCGCCTGCTCGCGCACCTGCACCACCTGCGCCTGGCCGACAACCCCTGGCACTGCGCGGGACTGCGCTGGCTGCCGCGCTGGCTGCAGGCCCTGGACAAGGACTCGGCCACCAACGCCACCTGCCGGCAGCCGGCCGAACTGGCGGGGCTGCAGTTGCGCAACCTCACCGTGGCGCACTTCAACGCGTCGCAGCTCGACGACGGCGACGAGGAGGAGCCCGCGCCGCCACTGGCGCTGCCCCTGGCCCCGGCCATCGGCGGCCCGTCGCCCGACGAGGAGGTGTCCATCCCCATCAACGAGTACAAGCGCATCATGATCGAGCTCAACAAGACCATGGCGCGCGAGGCCGCCGCGGCCGCCGCCGCCGCAGGGAACTCCACCCCGGGGCCCAACATGGTGCCAGGCAGCGGGCAGCCCATCAACACCATCAACCTGACGTCACCTGTAGCTACCGAGGGCACGGAGGCGCCGGTACCGCCACCTGTGGCTGCCGCCTTGTCCGCCGCCGTCAACTCCGTCACCGCCAACGTGTCCACCGCAGCGCCGGACCCTTCGATCCAGCCCACCGCGACGCCGGCCAAGACCACCGCCACGCAGGGCACGACCACCATGCCGACGACGAGGGCGGCCAGCCCATCAGGGCCGCCTGTCACCGACACGCCGGCCACGCCGATGAAGGCCATAGACGTGCCCACAACTAAAGCCATCGCGTCGTCAACCACCATCCCCTCCACGACGGCAAAGGCCCCCGCCGCGCCGACCACTGGCCCCGCCACGCCCACTAGGCCGCCCGGCACCGCGCCGCCACCTGCGCCGCCCAGCATGCCCACGGCACAGGCCATCAAGTCCCCCACGGGGCAGCCCACCACGCAGCCCACCTCGCAAGCAGCCACGGCGGCCGCAACGCCAACCACCACCCCCGCCACGACGGCGGCAGGCACCGAGAAAGGAACACCCACGGCAGGAGCCACCACCAGGACAACCACCGTGACCACGCCGGCAGCCACGAGCACCACGCCGGCAGCCGCCACCACCACGCCAGTACCAACGACAACCACGCTGGCGGCCGCCAAGAGCACGCCCAGTACATCAACACCAGCAGCGACTGCAACCACGCCGGCCAAAGCCACGCCGGCGGCAACCACAACACCGCCGGCATCCACGTCGCGCAAACCACCTGCCGCGCCCAGCACGGCGAGGGCGGACTCCACCGCCACGCCGCGGCACCACCCCACCGCGGCGCCGCGCGAGGCCGTCAACGCGGCGAGCGCCGGCCGCGGCGAGCTGGTGCTGGCGTCGTCGCTGCGGCACGGCAGCGTGCACGCCGAGGCCGGCGCGCCGCACGACGGCGTGTCGCGGCACACCACTTCGGTGGTGGCCATGTTCGCCGTGGCGGCGTGCTGCTCCGTGGCCGTGCTGCTAGCCTTCGCCATCGCCAGGAACTCGCGGCACCGCCGCCAGCAGCTGCTGCGGCTGCACAGCATGGAGGACCTGGTGCTGCGCGGCCGGGGCCCGGACTGCGGCCAGCTCGCCGAGTGCGGCACGGCGCGCGGCTCCGAGGGCGCCGCCGGCCCCGAGCTCTGGTGACCCCTGCTGGCCACGCTGGGCGCCAGGGGCGGCGCCAGGGGGGCCGGCAAGGCGGCCAGGGGGGCCCAGCAGGCGTCGCGCCTGCAGCCGCACCTGGCCGCGCCCAGCCCCAGTGAAAGTGATCTCAGTGCGAGTGAAAGTGAAAGTGCCTTCTTCCGGTCCCTGGAGGACGGATGAAGCCGTCAGAGAAGTCGAGGCGACGCGCCTCGCGAGTCGAGTGCAAGGTGAGGGGCGCGGGGGCCTTGGCGGGGGCCGCGTCACTTCCGTAGAGTAAGCAACCACCTGTTTGTGAAATGTCCAAGGTGCCTCCGAGTCGCCAGTCTCCCAATCAGCGAGCACTATCGCGTCGAGGAGGTTCGCACCCTCCATCCACCCTGCGCCGGCAAAACAGAGCGCCCCCCGCCTGACGGCGGTCGGGAGCCACGGCCAGGGGCGAAGCCGAGAGGATAATAATTTGAATTTCCGTGTACTTTTCCCTTGAAATAACGTCGATGTAACGTTGAAAAAACACGAATTTGAAATAACGGTGTACAAACGGTGTTCAAAGGAGGCAGAGCGGAGGCACCTTCGACATACATTCAACACCAACAATCCAACCCTTTTGCAGGCAGTTTGCATTATGGACCGAAAAGACTGTAACGAAAAGCTAACGAGGATTAATTAGGGGGCGTACCGTAAAGCGAGGCGGAAAAAAAGAAAATCAGAAAAGAAAAACTGAAACAGATAACTCGGCGTTCCGGGCTTGGCGAGCGCGACGCGCAAAGCTATTCGCTGCCCTGCAGAACGCAGGAGGCTGATTCCGAGAGGGAATTTCCGTCGTTCCGTCTCTCTTGCACCTCGACGGCACGGCCCATGAGTGCGACAGAGACAGAGCGACGAAAACGGCTCTCGGAATCAGTCTGCAGAGAGAGATGGAGGGAGCGGCCGACTCGTCGAGTGGCTGGAGAGAGACAGAGAGAGCACTAAGAGGGGTGTGCAGCTAGAGTAGGACGGCCCGAGGGCAGGGCAGGGCAGAGCAGGGCAGGACACGGCACGCACAGTGGGCCAGAAGACCGGTGGAGGCGGCCAAAGACCGAGACGCGTTTTGGGCTCCAGAGTCGCTAAATGGGACTCGAACCGAACGTGTGACCCCACCAATGGATTGCTCTCCGAACGAGGAGTCCATTGGTGGGGTCACACGTTCGGTTCGAGTCCCATTTAGTGACTCTGGAGCTCAAAACGCGTCTATAATTTTGGCCGCTCCGCCGGTCTTCTGGCCCACTGTGGGACGGCCCGAGGCAGGGGACGGCACGGCACGGCCTCCCCGATACGGCGAACAAGGCGTGTCGAGCCGAGAAGCGCGCCATTTTGTTTGAAGCGTCAATATTTGGAGCGGGAGCCTTGGATAAATGCTGGCGGCGTTATCGGGCCGGTCCGAACAGTTTCAAGGTCGTCAAGGCCGTCGTCAAGGACGGGCCAGTGCCACTGGCGCGCAAGCTCTGCGGGACATAATCCCCGACCGGCTGCCCCGTTGGCTGGGCCGTTTGCTGGGCCGCTGGCCCGAGGAGATTTCGACACTGTAAAACCAGGGGCGCGCAGGCAAAGACGGCGAGGGGTGGAAAGAAACGCGAAAATGCGTCCTTGGCTTCCACTGCACTGCCAGTGGGAACAAGTGGGCGCGCTAGGTCACCCTCCGGCCTGCCCCGACTCCCGACCTGGGTCAACTTGGCAGGGCAGTTTGTTTGGCGGTAACAGTTGGCAGCCCTCGCGGCCTCGCGGGCCAGGGCAGGGCTGGGGGAGCGGGCCGGCAGCCGAAAGCCCAAACGACAATCATTGGGTACAAGTCGCGCAACCAGAATCGATGCTGCAGCCCATCATTCCGTCCGCCCCCCCCCCTCCCATTTTTTGTCGCTTCATCCAGCGTTCCCCCAAAAAAAGCGAAATGGAAAACAGAATCCCAGCGTTTGGGCAGCGAGGCCGAAAAGGGCCGGCCGGCCGCTGGCTGTTTGCGCCGCCGCGCCCGATCTGATAATCCCCAACTCGATATGCTTCCATCCGACGAATAATTTATCGCGTGTCGACGAGTGGACGAGGCGAGTGGGACGCGGCGCCCCGCCGAAACGGCCAGGGCCAAACGAGGCGACGAACGGTCGGCACTGGGCCAGAAGCCGGTGGAGGCGGCCAAAACTCGAGACGCGTTTTGAGCTCCAGAGTCGCTAAATGGGACTCGAACCGAACGTGTGACCCCACCAATGGATTCCTCGGTCGGAGAGCAATCCATTGGTGGGGTCACACGTTCGGTTCGAGTCCCATTTAGCGACTCTGGAGCTCAAAACGCGTCCTGAGTTTTGGCCGCCTCCACCGGCTTCTGGCCCACTGTGCGGTCCAGCCATTCCGCGCCTCGCACTTGTCGCTCTGTCTCTCTCGCACCCCACCGACACACTCCGTGAGTGCGAGAGAGACAGAGCGAGCAGAGCCGGCGGCGGCATCGCTCGACAGGCCGGCCGGCATGGGCACCGCGATCCCCCTCCAGTGCCGCCGCCGCCAAACGAGATGGATCAAGTGTATAAAGTAGAGAACGAAAGAAACTTTGATCATGTATCAAAGACCCTCAGTGGCACCTGGCGAGACGAGACGACGGCTCAATCTGGGAGAGGGGAGGCGGCTCGGGCGACCCGGGCGGCCCGGCGGCGGCGCTGCTGCTGTTGTTTACCTTGGAGCGAACTTTGTCATCAGCGCCGCCTTCCCCCGCTTTCCGGGAGCCCCCAGAAAAAAGCTGAACACACAGCGCCGATTCCACTACACACAGCATCCGCTTCGAATCCGACTGCGCTTTTGAGCGTTTGCTCGAACCTCGTCGAGGGGGGCGCACGGCGGCCCAGGCGGTCAAAGTCCCGGACGCGTTTGGAGCTCCAGAGTCGCTTATCATGACTCGAACCGAACGTGTGACCCCACCAATGGATTGCTCTCTGAACGAGGAGTCCATTGGTGGGGTCACACGTTTGGTTCCAGTCCTGTTCAGCGTCTCTGGAGGACAAAACGCGTCTATAGTTTTTGGCCGCCGGCGCCGGTCTCCTGCCCCACTGCGGGGCGACGCTGAGCTAGTCGGAACTGCCAGTGTAGTGTGCCACTGAGATAAGCCCATTTGCTGGCTTATTGATAAACCGCTGCGGCTGAGGTTCCGGGGGGCGGCACTGGGGGCGGGGGGACCCCGATGGGGGGCAGGCCGATGTCACCCCCCCACCCCCGCCCCCACCCCGCAGCTCTTCTCCATGATGAATAGCGCCACTCCAGGACGGCGACGTGGCGGGCGCAGCAGCCAAGGCGGCAGCAGCCCTCCGCGGCTGGAAATTCCCTTTGAGGGCTGGTCGCGGCCAACAAGGCCGTGGAGCACGCCTGGCGCGCTTCGCGTCCGCCGCGACCGCGCGGCTCGCCCCCGCGAAGCCGCCCCCGCGAAGCCGCCCCCGCGAAGCCGCCCCCGCGAAGCCGCCCCCGCGAAGCCGCCCCGCGAAGCCGCCCCCGCGAAGCCGCCCCCGCGAAGCCGCCCCCGC
This sequence comes from Thrips palmi, assembly GCF_012932325.1. NCBI lineage: Eukaryota > Metazoa > Arthropoda > Insecta > Thysanoptera > Thripidae > Thrips > Thrips palmi. The sequence goes on along the minus strand of NW_023144631.1, from coordinate 165,015 downwards.
GAAGCCGCCCCCGCGAAGCCGCCCCGCGAAGCCGCCCCCGCGAAGCCGCCCGCACCGCCCCGCGAAGCCGCCCCGCGAAGTCACCTCCGCGAAGCCGCCCCCGCGAAGCCGCCCCGCAGGCCGCGCCCGCGAAGCCGCCCCCGCGAAGCCGCCCCCGCGAAGCCGCCCCCGCGAGGCCGCGCCAGGCGCCTATGCCCCCTCCAGGGCCTCCAGGAGGGCCTCCAGGGCGCGGTGATGCCGACTTGGCCCGCCGAAACAAAGCGCGTTAATAATAAACAGCTCCTTTGTTCAAGGTTATCTTCCGCTCCAGGGCCTTTATTTGCGCTCGGCAGAAGCCGGCCTGCGGGGCCACGCGGCCGAAGCGAGGCGTGGCGAGGCGCGGGACACTCCGACTGATTCGCTATTCCCCTTGAGGAGGGCGCGCGCCGCGGTGCGGTGACGGGCCGCTCTAGGTGCGCCGCCACGGCGCGCGCCGGGCCGAACTATTTTCCGACTCGGCCGCGCCCTCGTGGACCGGAACGCCGGCCGTGAACGTCGCGCGCGCGGGCAAGCCGAGAAAAACAACGAAACAGAAACGTCTTCGGGGAAGGAGGGGAAAAAAATCGTGTCTCGAGTTTCCAAGAACCCTGATTATGCTTACTAGGCCGCGCCGAGTTTGAATTTGCACAGGGACAGATGGAAGTGGGAGGGGGGGGGGCTGCCCCGGGAAGCGAAAAAGAAACAAGAAATAAGTTTTTCTTTAGTCTACCAACGTGTATTCTCTTATTCATAGCAATACTACCCCCACCCCCTTTGACACACACACACGCGGGCACACAAGCAATGAAGTCCCTGCTCCGCGATGCGCCCCCACCGCGCCCCGCCCCGCCCCGCCCCAGCACGCCCCGGGCAGCCTCTCTCCCCTTCTGGAGGGAAATGGGATTACGCGCTTGATAAGTGTGCGCGGCTTGAGAATCACCTCAACAGTCTATTTACAGTGCGGTGTCGCGGCGCGCTCTTTAATCTTCCGTCCGCGTGCCGCGCGCCGCCCGGCAAGACGCGGGAACACTCCGTCAAGTTGGATCGATGCTGCCAAACAAAGACAGTGCAGCCATTTAACTTGGAAGCCCTTCGCCAGGTGCGCGCCCACCAAGTTTCTGAGGGGGCGGGGGGGCCGATTTCCATCACACACACGCGGGGGCGATCGGACGGACAGACAGACAGACAGACGACCGCCGCGAAATCCGTCAGCAGAGAGAGAGCCGGAAGGCGATGCCCAATGAGGAATAGGGAAGCGCAGACGAACGAGGTGGAATACAAGAACAGATGGAAAATGAAAAATTCCCCACGCGCGGGAGGGGGGGAGAGAGAGGGAGGGAGAGGGAGAGAGAGAGAGAGAGAGAGAGAGAGAGAGAGAGAGAGAGAGAGACGCGCCCGAATGAAAACGAGGAAAAGTTGGCGGCAAAATATGTGAAGGAATAACTTTGGTGACGGGGGTGCGGAGGAGGGGGGGCAGATCGAACCTTTAATTCAAAAAGAGTGACGCGGCCAGTTCGGGCGACCGCCCCATCTCGCTGCCGGCAAGCGCCAAGCTCGCCAAGCTCAAACTGATTCAGAAAAAGTCCGCCTCGCTTTCCGCCCCTAAATAAGTGTGATATGTCTGATGTGACTTTGAAAGGAAGAAAACGAAATGACAATTTTCCGTTTCTATGTTACTAGATGCAGCACACAGTATGTCCACTCACTTTGCCAAGTGCCGCAGACGGCTTTTTAGTTCGAAAGGTCAACCACTCGACTACGTTCCCGCCGTGCATGTTTTTTTTCTTCGCGTCAACTTTGGTACTCGAGTGATTGAACTGTCGACTTAGAGCAGTTGCTACGGCAAGGCCATATTGTCATCGTTGCAATTTAAAGCATAGGCTAGTGCGCCTCCGTAAGTCAAATTTTGTTAATGTCAAATTTTAATTTTTTATTCGGAGTATTTAGCGAAAAAAATCGTGAAGAACGCGACAATATGCATCGCTGATTTAATGATTCTAACGATGGTACGCGGATGCCATAGGGTATCCTGGAAATGTGCCAAATAATATCTTCCAGCAAGTGTAAAAAGAAACTGAAAAGAAATATGGACATATGAAAAGTAAATATTGAGTTATGTATGTAAAAGATTTGTAAATATTGTATAATGTTTGTAAAAATGAGATTATTCTGTCAGATGTTATTAGTATGGTGTTGGTGTTGATAACTGTAGAGAAAATGTACATAAATATTTTGTCAATGTAAAGAGCTTCCAATAGCAAGTAAAATGGAATGAGAGTGGCAGTGATAAAGAATGCTTCGTTAAACGTTTCTAAAAAAAACTCATACATCTCTGAAGTCCTTCACGAGCTTCTTGATAGAATCAATGTTTCATTCTTAGATGACACAAACATGTTTTTTATTCCATTCTCTAGCAGTGAAGACTTCTTCAATAGTACTCCTTTTTTTAAACCTTCCATACCTTAGGGGCGTTTTAGTTACGGTAGTTCCGCGCGCATGGAGATGATCGTTCTTGTGCGTCATCCTGTTGGAAGCTCTACTGACAAACCTGCATTTCTAAGAATACAATCTTGCGCGATCCCAACGCCAAAAAATATAGTTGTGATCTACGTCCTGTCCCCCTAAAAGTAAATTAAAATAAACTATCTTTGTCGACGAACTGATGTTTTGCTACTGTAAATAGCTAGATATTGTTTTTATTAAAAAAAATAATATAAGATAGAAATTTGAGTGTCGGTTTTATTTTCTCAAAACTACAAAGAATCGACTGCCTTACACTGTTGTATTCTACTACACCGCGGAAACATCAAGCATTTCCTCGAAGTACCGGCGGCATTCTTCACACAACACACGTATCATTAGAGTTGGCACTCACCGCACGGACGCCTTAGGATTGCCGTCATACTGTCCCGCCGACAGGGCTGTGTCCGGGACTGCCTACCCGCCGGGCGGCGTGCTGGCGGCGGGTCAGGCAGCACGGGCGAACGGACAGCAACACTACACTCTACTTCTAAAGGCGTCCTGCGCACGGGGCTGGAGTCTATGTCACTAAAGCCAGTGTCACTAGAGCCAGTCAAGCGGCTTGACGCGCTGGGGCCAATGCAAACCGGAAGGCAGGACAAGCAAGCAGAGGGGAGGGGGGGGGCAGTGAGGACGGCGACAGCAGCAGCAGATGATTCCGAGAGTCGTCGTTTCCGTCACTCGCTCACTCGCCTTTGAGAGCGAAGGACAGGGCGACGAAAAAGACGCTCGGGATCTGCATTCGGTGCAGCGGAGCATTCCATGCATTCCTTGGCACAATAATTGTGCGTGATACAATTTTGCTCAAACTTGCTTTTTGTACAAATTACGCAATTCCGTACGTAATTTGTGCGATTCTGCGTACAATAATATGCAAATACATTCAGCGTGTACCAACGTCGTGCAACAAAAACTAAAGGAGACGAAAAAGTAAAAAAATTATTTTGAGCGATACGCGCGTGCGTAGCATCGATTTGTTCTCTGGGAGAAGTCGGCCGGGCGAGAGGAGAGGAGAGGAGAGGAGAGGAGAGGAGAGGAGAGGAGAGGAGAGGAGAAAGAAACAGAAAAGGAGGGAGGGGGAGGTGCGGTTGGGAGAACGGGACGCGAGCCTTTCAGGCCGCGAATTCCACCTTGATTCCACTAGGCTTTCGCCGCTTTCGCACTTTGGCCGCGGCTTGGCGCTTCGGCCCAAGGGGGAGCCGAAGTTTACTCCGCGGGTTGCGAGGTGTGGGCCGTCCCGTCCCGTCGGCTTGACTTCGGCCCACTTTACGAGCGTCATATCCAACATTCCAACTCGACGCGATAACTCGACACCGACCGGCGTAATATGGAAGCCATAAAGTGAGTAAGTACACTGTAAGTGCGGGCGAGGGCCGCCAAGTAAAGCGGCCTCGCCTAACTAACCGCGCCGCCCCGATTTCGGCCGCGGCGGCAGCAATCTCGAAGAAAACGCCACACCCTCGACATTGTCTTAGAAAGAAGTTCAAGCCGTGTTACAGCGGATTCGGCGCAAGCAGAGAACGAAGCAAAATTTTGCAACAGGAGAAATTTTTGAGATTTTCTTTTGGGGATTTTTTTAAGGCGATTTTCTTTTTGAGATTTTCGCGAGGGGGAACAGCTTCCCACATTCATTGTACAAAATTTGACCACATTCCACATTCAGGAGGCACAAACGCCTGTAAGTAGGCAACATGTGTGGCAAAAACGCGAGAAATCGCGGACATTCTTGCACATTCACACAATCATTGTACACAAAATTTTACAGTGGATCACCCCTCGGATTTTCGTTTTGGAATTTTCTTAATGGGATACAGGCTTCTCACCGAAAGACATTTAGGGAGGACCCTCGCCAGCGTCTCTCTTTCCTTCCAGTGCCCGCCCGCGGCCCCAGCGACGCGCAGCGACGTGTGCGGAAAAATTCAGCTCGCCATAACGGCAGCGGTGTCGGTCTGCTCCGGGGCCCGACGGTGTGACAGGGATCCCCGCACACCTGTCGTGCTGTCGGCTTCGGGACACGCGGCTGCAGACTGATTCCGAGAGTCGTCTTCGTCGCTGTGTCTCTCTCGCACTCATGGGGCGTCCCGTAAAGGTGCGAGAGAGACGGCGAAGAAAACGACTCTCGGAACCAGTCTGCTGGGAGACGGAGAAAGTCGGTCCGACGCGGGCAGGGAGGGCATTAGAGAGAGATGGGACACAGCGAGGAGGCCGCGGCCGCGCCGAAACCAGCGGAGGAAAAGGTTTGTGTGGCGTCTCAGGAGAGGGGCGCCGGCGGGCAACACACCGCACACAAGCGACTTTTCACCCGGTGGCGGCTTCAGCGCGTGGGGTATGGGCGGTATTGGCCGCTGCACTTCCAGTGGGACGGCGGCACAGCAGCAGCACCCTGTTTCCGAGGGTCGTTTTCGTCGCTCCGTCTCTCTCGCACTCATGGGGCGTCCCACAGTGGGCCAGAAGACTGGTGGAGGCGGCCAAAACTCTAGACGCGTTTTGAGCTCCAGCCAGAGTCGCTAAAGAGGGCTCGAAACGAACGTGTGACCCCGCCAATGGATTCCTCGTTCGAAGAGCAATCCATTGGTGGGGTCACACGTTCGGTTCGAGTCCCATTTAGCGACTCTGGAGCTCAAAACGCGTCTAGAGTTTTGGCCGCCTCCACCGGTCTTCTGGCCCACTGAGCGTCCCGTGCAAGGCGCGCAAGAGACAGAGCGACGAAGACGACTCTCAGTCTGCAGCAGGGCCTCGATCGCGGAGGCGCGGATGGGCGGTTGGCTTGCCTAACGACTTCCACGCCCGCGTCGTCGGCGTCGTCGTCCCCGCCGCCACCTCCAAAGCGACTGTCATCTCGAATCACCGCGAGTCTGTTACGGCCCCACACTTTCTTCCCTCCCTCGTCGCTTACTCCCTCTTACCCCCTCCACTCCCTCCCGGCCCTCTTTTTTTCGCCTCTCACTCTCTCTGACAGGAAGAGGGAGCGGGTTGAGGGCGGCGCGGTGCTCGGCGCGGTGCTCGGCGGGCTGGTGCTCGGGCGCCCCGCCGCGCCGCCACTCACCACTCTATTCCACCGCCACGACCGGGGCGCGGCCAGCGGCGCCAACGGGCTGCTTCTCTCTCTCTCTCTCTCTCTCTCTCTCTCTCTCTCTCTCTCTCTCTCTCTCTCTCTCTCTCTCTCTCTCTCTCTCTCTCTCGCACTCCTGAGGCTGGCCGCGGCGGAGCGAGAGAGACGGAGGCACCGTTCCGAGTGCGGCCTGCGCGGCGCGGCGCAGACCCGCCTGATTGGGTGGTCGTCGCCGAGCAGCGCGACCGCCACGACGAGGACGCCGCGACCGGTTTTACAGAGCACGCCCCAAATTCGGTTATTAAAATGGTAAGCAATTCGCGCCATTCCGCGCGCCCCGACCCGCCCCACCTTGCGGCTTTCAGCCGCGGCGCCGCGGACTGACTCCGAGAGTCGCTCCGCACAGTGGGCCAGAAAACCAGTGGAGGCGGCCAAAACTCTAAACGCGTTTTGAGCCCCAGAGTCGCTAAATAGGCCTCGAACCGAACGTGTGACCGCACCAATGGATTCCTCTCCGAACGAGGAATCCATTGGTGGGGTCACACGCTCGCTTCGAGTCCTGTTTAGCGACCACTCTCATTCCAGGAACGTGACATCACGTTGAAACGAACGTGACAAAGTGTCACGTTCGTTTGAGCATTGTGTCACGTTCGTTTGAATGTGAACGAGCTGATTTTCGGCCAATTCACACCCAAACGAATGTGACACAATGCTCAAACGAACGTGACAGTTTGTCACGTTCGTTTCAACGTGATGTCACGTTCCTGGAATGAGAGTGACTCTGGAGCTCAAAACGCATCTAGAGTTTTGGCCGCCTCCACTGGTCTTCTGGCCCACTGTGCTCCGTCTCCCTCGCAATCACGGGGCGTCCCGTACAGACGCGAGAGAGACAGAGCGACGAAAGCGACTCTCGGAATCAGTCCGCACCGCAGCGACTGCAGCGCGGCCGCCATTCTAATCCCACCCGGAGAGTCTGCTGGCGGCGGCGCGCGGCATTCATATCGAGAGCCAGCGCGGGGCACGCTCATTCCGAGAGTCACTCTGTCTCTCTCGCACTCACGGGGCGTCCCGGAAAGGCGCGACAGAGACAGCGCGTCCGCGTCGTCTGAGTGCGAATGCGGCACCGCAGCCGTGACCCAGCCGCCACCACACTGTTCGCGGCCCCGGCGAGGGAACAGCGACGTGCCAACAGCTGTACAACGGCGATAATAATTTTTTTATAATTTTTATCTAACGAATCACGCGATGCAGCTGTGTCTTCTTGGCTGTTTCTTCAGGCGCGGATCTAGGGGGAGTGTAATTGAGGTAATTACCCCCACCCTCCCGCAGCAATCGCCTGAATGGTAGGCAAAAAGCACTACTTTTCCCGAGGGGTCGTAAATATTACCAAATAAACTACTTAAAGCATGGAAAATCAGCCAAAAAACGGTATTATAAGACGTATATTACCATATATTACTGTATTACTTCGTACATGCGCGATGTGAGTTGACGACCCTTGGACGACCCCTCGACTTTTCCCTGTGAGTAGGCAAAAGTCACTGCTTTACCCCCCCTCTCTGGTAAAATCTTGGCTTCGTGTCTGGGTTTCCTAGGGCATGTCCAGCCCTCATCCCTTTGCGCCAAGCCGGAGCAAAACAGACTGACTGATTCCGTCTCTCTCGCACCAGTAAGAGAAGCCCCACGAGTGCGAGAGAGACAGGGCGACGAAAACGACCCCCGGACTCAGCCCACTGCCCAAGGAGCCGTCCCCGTCTAAAACTGGAGCGCCGCCGTTCGAGTCACTGCGCGCGGCGGTGCGCAGCGCGTCACGGTCCACTGGCCGACGGCAATTCGATCCCTTTAGTTCCGGCACAGTGGAGTGGCACAGTGGCTCGGCAGAAGACGAGGCCCGCGCCAGCAGCGCCGGCAAGCAGCGCCAGGTACTCGGACCTAGCCGGCCTGGCAGACTCCCCGGCATGCAGCAGGGCTGCCTTGCCTTGCTAACTGCCTCACTGCCTTCAGACTGAGAGCCGCTTTCGTCGCTCTGTCTCTCTCGCACTCATGGGGCGTCCCGAATAGGTGCGGGAGAGACAGAGCGACGAAAACGACTCTCGGAATCAGTGTGCTGCCTGCCTGGCTGCATGGCTGGCATCCCCGATAAATTACAGCCGGTCTCGACTCGCCGGCCAGAGCGAGTTGGATGGCGCACGGGGGCGGGGCGGGGTGGGGCGGGGCGGGGTGGGGCGGACGGCCAGCAGAGGACGCCACCGGGCAGTGAATCAAACTGAGCTGATGGGCCAATGTGTAAGCGATATCTCAGCCTGCAGGCATGCACCACAGGGGGAGTCAGAGGGATGATATGGCGCGGTGTTCGACGTAACATTAGCCCGCCCGAAATAACATCATCAATTAATATCCAGCCCGAGAAACAATTTTTAAACGGCACAGAACGCTCTAACGAACGTGACATTTTGTCACGTTCGTTTCAACGTGATGTCACGTTCCTAGAATGAGAGTGAAAGGTACAGCGTTCGTGCAAACGTTGAAAGTGCGGCTGTTGTCGGTCATTCGTTTGGATGTGAATCGGCCAAAACTTAGCTTCTTCACGTTCAAACGAACGTGACACAACGCTCAAACGAACGTGACATTTTGTCTCGTTCGTTTCAACGGATGTCACGTTCCTGGAATGAGAGTGTTTCTTTGCGGCGTATCGCCTTTGAGGCGGGTTGGCGCGACGGGAGGCAAGTCGACCCGAGTCCGACCGCGCGGAGTCAAACGGGTGCAGTAGGACCAAGGTGAACGACCCGCCTGCGGGCCGCCTCCTGCAGCCATTCCATTCCATCTCGCCTTTACTCGGTTCGTTTCAGCTTCTTGTTGTTGTTGTTTAGGGCAGACGACTCCGCCAGCAGTCGTCGTCCTCCTGCAGGCTCGTTCCGGAGCGGCGCTTCGTCGCTCTGCTTCTCTCGCACACTTGCGGGCCGCCCGCGAGTGCGAGAGAGACAGAACGCCCCGTTCTGGCGGCAGCCCGCTCTCTGTACGAACCCCGTCGGGCCGCACCGGCGGCGCCACCGCGGCGGCCTCTGCAGCGCACCGCGACGCCGCCGGCAAGACGACGACGCGGCGGACGAGGCGCCGCAGCAGACTGATTCCCAGAGTCGCTTTCGTCGCTCTGTCTCTCTCGCGCCCGTACGGGACGCCCCGTGAGTGCGAGAGAGAGGCAGAGCGACGAAAGTGACTCACTCGGAATCAGTCCGGCCCTGTAACGGATGAGTCCGCAGCGTCTAATGCACGACGAGGGCCGCAAACAAGGCGCGTCCGGCGTAACAGTGTTGCCGACATAACCACTCCGCATCATCAGCCACTCCATCAATCATCGCAGAAAAGTTGGGGGGCCGACAGACCGACAGACGGCGAGGCAAGGAGAGCCCCGGAGAGCGGGACGGGCCGGCCAGCCCGGCCTGGCACAGTGGGCCAGAAGACCGGTGGAGGCGGCCAAAACTCTAGCCGCGTTTTGAGCTCTAAATGGGACTCGAACCGAACGTGTGACCCCACCAATGAATGGCTCCCCGAGTGAGCAATCCATTGGTGGGGTCACACGTTCGGTTCGAGTCCTGCTTAGCGACTCTGGAGCTCAAAACGCGTCTAGAGTTTTGGCCGCCTCCACCGGTCTTCTGGCCCACTGTGCCTGGGCGGCCTGGCGCTAGCCGACGCGATACGCGTGTTTGCCCAGGCGGACCAGCCCGGTCCTTGTCGTCGCGCCGTCTCCCTCGCACCCCCGCTGACCGGCCCGCGCAGCCCGCGCGTGGGAGCGAGACGGAGCGACGGAAGCGCTGTCCGGGTCCGGCCCGCTGCCCAGCAAGGAGGCGCCACCGGCCCGCCCGAAGGCCCGCCCGCAAATCCAGCGCCATTCAGGCACCGTTTATTTTTGCAAAGCCGCCGGAATAAAATTAAGGACGGCGTCACTGAAAAAACAGGCTTGGCCGTTAGGAGGGAGGGGGCAGGGGGCCAGAGGGAAGGGGGTAGAGGAAGGGGGAGACTACGACTGAATAGAACGCCATGCCGCAATGGGAGGCTGCGACTGTACGGGGAGGGGGGGCAGGGGGGTGCATGCGGGGGTTGCAGGCGCTGCAGGGGCGGGAGTGGACGGGGGGAGCGGGCCGACACCGGGGGCCGAGCTATTACTAGTCCAGCACCCCCGGTGCATTCGCGGCGCGATGGTTATGTCCCGTTGACTATGTTGTCGCCGTCTGGTGTCTTGTCTAGCATTCTTACGTTCGTTTCATTCGCGTCGCTCGCTCGCTCCCTTCTTAACTGTTTCCTTTTAGGCACCTAGCGTGACAGCGTGACCAGGTCAGCGTGACCAGGTCAGCGTGACAGCGTGACCAAGTCCGCGTGACAGCGTGACCAGGTCAGCGTGACAGCGTGACAAGGTCAGCGTGACAGTGTAGCCTGGACAGCGTGGCAGTGTGAACAGGTCAGCGTGGCAGCGTAACAAGGGCAGCGTGACAGCATGACAAGGTCAACGTGACAGCGTAACCAGGTCAGCGTGACAGCGTGACCAGGCCGGCGTGACAGCGTGACCAGATCATTGAAACAGCGTCACCATGTCAGCCTGGCAGTGTGACCAGGTCCGCGTCACCAAGTCAGCGTGACAACGTGACCATGGCGGCGTGACAGCGTGACCAGGGCGGCGTGACAGCGTGACCAGACCAAGTCAGCGTCACAGCGTGACCAAGTCAGTGTGACAGCGTGCCGAGGGCTGTGTGACAGCGTGACCAGGTCAGCGTGACAGCGTGACCAGGGCGGCGTGACAGCGTGACCAGGCGGGCGTGACAGCGTGACCAGGTCAGCGTGACAGCGTGCTAGGCCGGCGTGACAGCGTGACCAGATCATTGGGACAGCATCACGATGTCAGCCTGGCAGTGTGACCAGGTAAGCGTGATCAGGTTGGCGTGACAACGTGACCATGGCGACGTGACAGCGTGACCAAGGCGGCGTGACAGCGTGATCAGGTCAGCGTGACGGCGTGACCAGGCCAGCGTGACGGCATGACCAGGTCAGCGCGACAGCGTGACCAGGTCAGCGTGACAGCGTGACCAGGCGGGCGTGACAGCGTGACCAGGTCAGCGTGACAGCGTGCTAGGCCGGCGTGACAGCGTGACCAGATCATTGGGACAGCGTCACCATGTCAGCCTGGCAGTGTGACCAGGTAAGCGTGATCAGGTCGGCGTGACAACGTGACCATGGCGACGTGACAGCGTGACCAAGGCGGCGTGACAGCGTGATCAGGTCAGCGTGACGGCGTGACCAGGCCAGCGTGACGGCATGACCAGGTCAGCGTGACAGCGTGTCCAGGTCAGCGTGACGGCGTGACCAGGTCAGCGTGACAGCGTGACCAGGCGGGCGTGACAGCATGACCAGGTCAGCGCGACAGCGTGACCAGGTCAGCGTGACAGCGTGACCAGGCGGGCGTGACAGCGTGACCAGGTCAGCGTGACAGCGTGCTAGGCCGGCGTGACAGCGTGACCAGATCATTGGGACAGCGTCACCATGTCAGCCTGGCAGTGTGACCAGGTAAGCGTGATCAGGTCGGCGTGACAACGTGACCATGGCGACGTGACAGCGTGACCAAGGCGGCGTGACAGCGTGATCAGGTCAGCGTGACGGCGTGACCAGGCCAGCGTGACGGCATGACCAGGTCAGCGTGACAGCGTGTCCAGGTCAGCGTGACGGCGTGACCAGGTCAGCGTGACAGCGTGACCAGGCGGGCGTGACAGCGTGACCAGGGCGGCGTGACAGCGTGATCAGGTCAGCGTGACGGCGTGACCAGGCCAGCGTGACGGCATGACCAGGTCAGCGTGACAGCGTGACCAGGTCAGCGTGACGGCGTGACCAGGTCAGCGTGACAGCGTGACCAGGCGGGCGTGACAGCGTAACCAGATCATTGAGACAGCGTGACTATGTCAGCGTGGCAGTATGGCCAGGTTAGCGTGACAGCGTGACCAAGTCAGTGTGACAGCGTGACAGGGGTAGCGTGACAGCGTGACCAGGTCAGAGTGACAGCGTGACCAAGTCAGTGTGACAGCGTGACCAGACGAAGTCAGCGTGACAGCGTGACCAGACCAAGTCAGCGTGACAGCGTGACCAAGTTAGTGTGACAGCGTGACAAGGGCAGCGTGACAGCGTGACAAGGGCAGCGTGACAGCGTGACCAAGTCAGGGTGACCGCGTGATCAGGTCAGCGTGACAGCGTGACAAGGACAGCGTGACAGCGTGACCAGGTCAAAGTGACAGCGTGACCAGGTCAGCGTGACAGCGTGACCAGGTCAGCGTGACAGCGTTACCAGGTCAACGTGACAGTGTAACCAGGTCAGCGTGACAAGGTATGCGTGGCAGGGTGACCAGGTCAGCGTGACAGCGTGACCAAGTCAGCGTGACAGCGTGACCAGGTTTGCGTGACAGCGTGACCAGGTTTGCGTGACAGCGTGACCACGTCAGCCTGACCAGGTCAGCGTGACAGCGTGACCAGGTCAGAGTGACAGCGTGACCAAGTCAGCGTGACAGCGTGACCAAGTCAGTGTGACAGCGTGACAAGGGCAGCGTGACAGCGTGGCCAAGACAGGGTGACAGCGTGATCAGGTCAGCGTGACAGCGTGACAAGGACAGCGTGACCAGGTCAGAGTGACAGCGTGACCAGGTCAGCGCGACAGCGTGACCAGGTCAGCGTGACAGCGTTACCAGGTCAACGTGACAGTGTAACCAGGTCAGCGTGACAAGGTATGCGTGGCAGGGTGACCAGGTCAGCGTGACAGCGTGACCAAGTCAGCGTGACAGCGTGACCAGGTCAGCGTGACAGCGTAGCGTGGACAGCGCGACAGCGTGACCACGTCAGCGTGACCAGGTCAGCGTGACAGCGTGACTAGGGCATCGTGACAAGGTCAGCGTGACAGCGTGATCAGTTCAGCGTGACAACGTATCCAGGTCAGCGTGACAACGTATCCAGGTCAGCGTGGCACCGTGACCCTAACTAGAAACAAAACCAAACCTAAGGTAACTTACTACCGAGGGGAAGACATTCGGCCTCGATGCTGACCTGGATTCTGCTGGAGATGGAAATGCTTTTTTATCAGTAGTAAATTTGGATGTCTTTATTTTGAAAATGGGTCTCTTTTCATTTTGGCCGGTGATAGCCAGAAAGAATGCATTCACACGAAGGATTATGATTCGACAAAGGTTGGTTTCTCCTTGAATCGAAGGATGGGTACTTTATGATCTAAAACTAAATTGTCAAACCAATCCTAACCTAACCTAACGGGCTCGTGTCAGATCTTACTCTACTCGTGACAGATCTTTCCCTACTTTCGACAGATCTTTATCTCAAACTAAATGGTCCAACCAATCCTAACCCAACCTAACGGGCTCGTGACAGATCTTACTCTACTCGTGACAGATCACATTCTCAAACTAAATGGTCCAACCAATCCTTACGAAACCTAACGGGCTTGTGACAGGTCTTACTCTACTCGCGACAAACCTTAGCCTACTCCTGACAGATCTTATTCTCAAACTAAGCGTGACCAGTTCAGCGTAAGAGTGTGGCCAGGCCGGCGTGACAGCGTGACCAGGTCAGTGTGACAGCGTGACCAGGTCAGCGTGACAGCGTGACCAGGTCAGCGTGACCAACAGCCCGATCTAAAACAGACGGTCGAATCTGTCAAAGGGTGACCCGGCTTTTGTGACAGACTGGTCAGGAAGCGTGACAAACGGCCTTAGACAGATCACATGGGCGAGTGGCGCTCCGCCGAGCGAGCTCCCTGCGGTCGCTCGCTCGCTCCGCGAATCATGCTTTGTTTGGTGGGCCGTACGGCGCGGCGCAGCCTCCCCCACAATGTATGCACAAGTCAATAGCCGCCCCCGCATGCGCCGCGAGCCCCGCCGTGCCCCGCCGTGCCACCATGCAGAAAGCAAGAGGGAGGTTTTAGTCGTGTCCAAACGGCGTGCGGAAAAAAGAGAGAGACAGAGAGAAGAGAGCGGGGCGGGGGCGGAGGAATTTGAGGGAAGGAACACGGGGGAGATAAGCCCCATAAGTCCAGTAGGAGAGGGTGCCGTGCCGTGCCGTGCCGTGCCATGCCGTGCCGTGCCGAGGCGGTCCTGGCACTAGACGCGCCGAGTGGAAAGAGGGGGGAGGGGGGGAGTGGTCGGCATGGAAAGGTGAGGAATGGCATGGAAAGGTAAGGCACAGGGTGAAGGTGAGGCATGGGGCGGCCAGGGAGTCCCTGGCACGCCGTGGCACGCCCCGGCAGGGACGGTCGAGAATTCTTCCTACTTCTTCGGGACCCGTCCCCTCCTTGGCCATGCCTTGGCCGCCTCGGCCACGCCTGGGCCACGCCTGGGCCGCGCCCCGGCTCGAACCAAGAAACCCCTCAGTGAGGGGGCCACCAAAGCCTCCCTGCCTTCGGCCCCGCCGGCCTGCCCGGCCTGCCCCGCCTGCCACGCAGCACGGGTCAGTATATTCTGTTTAAAAGGGCAGGGAGAGCCGCCCCCTCCCGCTCCGGCCTCCCCCAGCTATACACAAACAACGGCGTGTCAGCAGAGCCCTTCTAAGAGCTCCACGACGTGAGCGCCCCTTCCCCCGCGCCCTCAAAAAGTGCGTGGTGGTGGTGCGCGGGGGATGGTCGCGGAGAGAGATGCAGTCCCCGGCGGCCTGCCCGGCCCCGCCCGGCCCCGCCCACTCGAGATGACTCGTGGTGGCGGCGTGGCGGCGCGAGCGGCGGCCACTTCCAGGGGGAGGCCGAGGCCGAGGCTCAGGCCGGACACACGGACTGTGGGACTGCGGACATCAAAGGGCATGGACGGGCAGGGCGAAAGGGCCAGTCTGCGAGCACACTGCCAGCAGGGCCCTGCAGGGCCTGCAGGGGGTCGCAGCGCAGCCAATAAGCCTGTACTCACGTGCAATGTCGGCGAAGAAGACCTCGCGAAGCGCGGCGAATTCCTCCTCGGGCGCCATGTGGGCGCTGCCGAACACGTCGTTCTCGGGCCACACCTCCCTGCCGGAACCAAGGGGTTGACATGAGGACCGAGAGCCCATTTCGTCGCTCTGTCTCTCTCCGGGGCGGAGCGAGAGAGACAGAGCGACGAGGACGACTCTCGCAATCAGGCTGCGGGTACACTGGTACACACCGCGCCAAAAGCAACAGCACGCGACGCGCGCAGTGTACTCACCGCGACGCTCGCATCATGGCGACCGCGTCTTCAAAGTTGTGCTGCTTCAGGAGAGTGTGGATGCGGCGCATGGCGTCCACCCTGGAACAGAAAAACAAACTCCTTCAGTACACCAATTGACGAGCAATGTCTCCCTTCATCACCTTAATAGCCGCCTAAAGGTAGGCCAAAAGCAAAACTTTTGAAAACTTTGCATCTGTCAGAAGGCACTTCCCCCCACCCCCTCCAGGTTGGCTCTGGATCCGCCACTGCATGAGCGAAAGAGCAAGGAGACCTCACCTCTGATCTTCGATATCTTTGTCAGAGGCAGCATCGAAAGGAATGACATCCTCAGGAATAGTGCCATTGGCAAGCACAACAGACAACTGAGGAGCAACCACATCCCAAAGCTCTTCATTGGATGGAGGGACGTCAGCTGTGTTTTTCTTGGGTGCAGCTGATTCTGAAAAACAAAAACAAATTGACATTGAGGGATAGATGTAGGTCATAAAGTAATAATATCCAAGAGGGATCCAGGATATTACTTTTGGCCTTCCTTTGCCTCTTCTGCTTGCCCTTATTTTGAACCACAATGCCTCTCTGTTTTTTGCAAAAGTGTTCCATCAGCTTCATGTATACATGGAGTGTTTCAACCAAATCTTTCAAATAGCTCCTGGGGGAAAATATGGATAATTTTGCATTAGTTTTGATAATATGAGTAGCCATGAGAAAGAGAAAAGATGGAAAAAGTGCAAGACTCACCTGGACAATTTGACCTCATCATAAGAATGGATGAGTGTCAAGAGGAGCTCCCGGTACTCAACCAAGTAGAATAGGTTGCCTTGGATAACTTGAGCAGATTTGCGAATGTCAGTATCAGGGGAAAGTTCCATGGCAGCCAAGGAACTTATCAATTCTTGATATGCTCGAAGAGCAAGATGCATGCGTCGTGACCAAATATGGATTTTTTTCTTGTCAGTACTGATCATTGCATGGGAATGTTCTATCTGTGACTGAACCCAGTGAAAGCATTGGATGTTCATTGTTTCACTGACAAGTTTCACTTGAAGCTTGTAGCTTCGATTAAAAGCCATGAAAAACTTGATTGCCCACAAGTAGAAGGATTCATCGTTTGGTTGGGCAACTCCTCTAATCAGACAGTCCTGAAAGTTTAGGAAATGTTCTCAGAAATTGAAAGAACGAGTCAAAGTTGATTTGAAGAGAAGTGGTTGAGTGATATAATAATGACTTACCTTGACATAGTGCATCAGTCTGTTGTATGAGCCATTCAAGAATTCAACACAAAATTCTTTGAGAAACAATCGAACACTGAAGGCAGACCTTCTCTTATCGTCATCTCCCTTCATAGGGACTTTGTTCTTTGGCCTCTTAGTTTTGTTCTGAAAGTTAAAAAGAAAGTATGGAAAACTTCTAAATGAAGACAAAGTTTTTACCAACATACAACTGCTAAAATGGTAACTTAAACATCAGCTACACAAGATTCATCTTAGAAATTAAAATGCAGTATACATACTTTTTTATCTGAGAAAGTAAGGCTGTCTACTTTACTGATTGGCTTATACAAAATCATATCATTGTCACTTATGGATTTAACATTGCTCAGAACAAAGGTGCCTCCAAATCGTGAATGCCTGAAACATTGTAATAAAATAATAATGATAATATTAATAATAATAATAATGATAAAAATAATCAAAAAATATCATTTTAACAAAAAAAATTGTAGATGTTGATCAAACCTAGCTCCAGTGTATTGTTTGGTCTTGGTTTGGCGAATTTCCTGCTCTTTCATTCGAACCTGAAGCAGGGCCATCTCATCCTTTTCCTTTTCTTGCGTGCTTCTTTCCATTGCAACATTGGCAAGTTCTGACGGTTCTTGATCACGCAGCATCAAGGATACTATTTCCAGATTGTGCATGAAATATGCTTGCTCATTTTGAGAACTACTCATGTACAAAATAAGATCCACCAAGCCGGACTGATGAAGAGCCCACAACACCTTAAAGTGAAAAAAAAAGATGATGATTTATGCCTAGGCAGTATTCCAACAGCCCTTGCAGAACCTTTACATACTGAGATGTTAAAAACAAATTTGATTACCTGATCATGCACACTTGCATCATTGTCTGGTCTACGTTCAGCATCTGGATCTGCTGGTACTTGGAGAATATTTCGAATCAATACAAGAATCCTCTCCATCACCATGGCTTTTTCCTCAGAACGCTCATCAGAATCCTTGAGTTTTGATATAAACAAAAGGAAAAACATGTACAAATCAATATTTTCAAAACAATACAACAGAGAGTTTGTATGGCACTCACAATTTGAAGAATATCACTCAGCTTTTTGGACAAAATAGCCCAAATGCCCTCTTCATTAAATGCTTCTTTGTAGCTTTGCAGTTGAGATATAATTTGAAGGTAATAATTCCGTGATGTCTTTTCAGCAGGTAATTCTTCTCGATAAAGAAGAAGAGCAGGATTTGTCAAATTAACCAAAAGTCTGAAGCAAACAAAATCAGAACACAATGTTGTTAGATTAAATCAGATTGAATGATAACTGATAACAGTTCAAATCTAAGATGCAGCAAACTTGCCTCAACGTGACATCAAATAGGTCTTCATCTTCATTGTAATGCTTTATCAATGGAAGCAAATCAGTGACCAAAACTTTGGCTTCTCCCAGAAAACGCCGTATTTCATGATTCTCATCATCATGACGCAAATATCTGATGAGATCTTTCACAGTCTCTGTAAACGGATGGTGAAAATTTAAAACACAATAACGAACTTAAATAGCATATAACGTGAGGTTCTATAAATAAATGAGCAGATTAATACCTTTACAAAATTTATCAATGTAATACTTGTTCCCATCGGAATACCCAAGAGCACTGCAAGTGGCAGCTAACTCAGCTGACAAGACTGACGAAACCATCCTGTGACAATGAAAAAGACATGACGTTTAACAGAAACAAAATAGCATGAAAGTCGAACAACACATGAGCAATGCTAAAAAAAATAAATTCTGTGAAAGTATGTGTTTGTGAGTGGAGGTTAGTGCAGGGAGCCGACAGAGGCAACGAGCTTAAATTAGAATAAAAGAAGGACATTCATTGCTGTACCTGGCAAAAGAACTATCAGTTTAAGCCAAACAAAAGGAAATTGGCCACTATCCGAGTAGAGGCTTAAAACTGCCCTTAAATGTATAGAAATTCATCAGACTTCACTGATGGTGCAAGAACTGGCGCGCAAATCGGACTCTCAAAACTTGTTGATACTTGCTCAGCGGTAGTACCATCTTTGAAGTACTTGACACTTTACCCATTTTGACATCTTGAGTCAAGACGTATGTACTAGATCAAATTAAAACAAATTTCAAATCGTTTTTGAACGTAATCTTTACTAAATTTTCTGCATTTTTGAAACAGTTTTTTCAAAAAAAAAGTTAAATATTGTTTTCTTTGGTTGGCTTTGCTGTGCTCTGCCTTTGAGTTTTCACTTCTAATCGTTTCGTAAAGTTTACTGGAGATTGAACCGGATGTCAAAGTTCAAAGCACAGAATGGCGCGCGTACTGTCCTCTAAGAACAGTAGAACCGATCATAAAAAAAGTTATTCGTGGCTGCTGTAAAATCAGGAGAATTATAAATGCCTTCGGTAAAATGCCCTGCGCAGTTTGAACTTGGACTAAGGTTTGAAGTTGTTTCAAAAATGGCCGCCAGAGTGCGTTGTCATCGGCCTTCCGTACTAGATCCGGTCCCATCTCTTCAAAATTGGATGTCAGCTGATGATGACGTCATATTTATGATTTCATCGTTTGTCTGTTTGGTCTCATCATTCAGTGCGCAGCCTGTCTTGTCAATCTTGTCCTTTCGAAACGGGTTTTGCTATTGGAACTTCCACTCGAAATGTTCCGAAGTAGCGGTATAGAAAAACTACTTGGTAAGCTGCTTTGTTCTGGGTCTATCTTTCCTTGTTCTGTTGTTTGGGAGACCCGCTGTCAATTGCAACCTTCGGCCAATGTTATGATTCATTGCACCAATTTCTCTCTGATGTAACTTTAGATGTGCACATTTAATGTAAGCATGCTGCGCAGTTTGATACTACGATAGTTGTCTTCCTTTGAGAGACCGTCACTTTTCATGGTTAGGTTAATGCCCTTTGGAGATGTTTTCCAGTTCAGACCGAGTGTACTTTGTACTGTACTAGCGTCACTTCTTTGTTTCAGATAAAGCAACCGACCATTGCCAATTAGACCCCAACTATTCAACTATCCTTCAAATCTGTGACACTATTCGTCAGGGCGACTGCCCGTAAGTATGAATTAAAATACACATTTTCCGCCTTCACCTAATTTCTTTCCTTGTCTGTTTGCTTCACCTTTGGCCTCTTTTTCTAGACTAGATATTTACGTGTTTTTTGTTTCTTTTACAGGCCGAAGCAAGCCTTAGCAGCGATCAACAAGAAGATAACTCATGACAACCCGCATGTCGCCAATTTTGGTTTATTGGTATGATTTTCCTCAATCTCATTTCCTGTACTACTTTATTTCTGTATAATGTTTTCAGTTTTCTTAACACTCATGTTTCGTCTGTGTAGGTTTTGGAGTCTGTTGTGAAAAATTGTGGGAGTCCAATTCACAATGAAGTTGGGACTATAAATTATATGGAACAATTGAGGGAACTTCACAAGACAACCCCTCATGACATAGTGAAAAATAAAATTGTTGAGCTTTTACAAGCGTGGGCCTTTGCATTCCGTAACAATGCCAAGTATCGTGCTGTCCAGGTACATGACTGCCTATTTTTATTTCGACATTGCTGACTGTTTCTTGTGAACTCTTTGATAAGATCCCTTGTTTTTTTTTTTCTAAGGATATTGTGGCAATTATGAAAGCTGAAGGTCATGCATTTCCTCCTCTGAAAGAAAGTGATGCTATGTTCAAAGCTGAAACTGCTCCTGAATGGGCTGAGGGAACTGTTTGTTTCAGTTGTCGCACACCATTTACTTTAGTCATTCGTAAGGTAATTTACTTTCCAAATATTCGACTTATAATCATCTATCTATAATCTTGTAATACCTCTTCTCATCTATTGGGTCTGACATTTTCAGCATCACTGCAGGGCTTGTGGCCAGGTCTTCTGTGGTCAGTGCTCTTCCAAGACATCACTTGTGCCGAAGTTTGGTATTGAGAAAGAAGTTCGTGTCTGTGATCAGTGTTACAACCAAATAAATAGGTAATTGTCCAGTCTATTAGATAGATATTTTTTTCCTGTTAAGCTTGCACCTACCTCACTTGTCTGCCTTTGAAATTTTTAGCCGAGCCCCAACATCAAGTTCCAAGGTTGAAACTGATTTGCCTGCTGAATATTTGAACAGCTCTCTTTCTCAACAAAGCCAGGTGATGGTTTGAGAGTTTCAGTCGGTCCACAAAATATAAGTTATTGATGAGTTAACTGACTAATTTTGTTTCTGCCAATTGTTTAGACTGCACCTCGCCGTACCGAGGACGAATTGCGCGAAGAGGAAGAATTGCAATTAGCCATTGCACTCTCTCAGTCAGAGGCTGAAGAGAAAGAGAAATCGGTAACTTACTTAAATTTTAACAGTAATTTTTTCTTAATTTAATGTTTATTATTTCATTTACTATCTTAATATTTTACTGCAACTAGAAATCCAAGTCTCCTCACCTGTCATCCTTGAGTTCCCATCTCGCAGCAGTAAAGGTTTGACTATGACACATATTGAATATTCTGGATTATGTCAGTTTCCCATTTTTTTTCATTGTGTGGTTTTCCCTGTCGCACTTTCAGTCTGAGCCAGTCATGCATGCAGAACAAGACCCTGAGATGGCCAGGTATCTGGACCGATCGTATTGGGATCAGAAAAATAAGGAGGAAACTAACAAAGTACCTTCTGCTCCCACACATCTAAATAACTCTTCCATGTCTACTCAGCCTGTGTCAAGTGCTCCGGTATGTAAATATTTAACTTTGAAAAATACCTTTAAAAAAAATATGACTTTGGTTTTTTATGACAAGGAATTAACTGTCATGTAAATTTTGCAGAGTTCTCATCAATTATCCAGTACAGCTAACAAAATAACTACAAGTTCTGCAACAATTAATAATGCTGCAGTTTTAGACTCCACCTTCAAGTTACAACAAAATGGAGTTGGAGAGGACAGCGAAATTGATGAATTTGTGAACACACTGAGGAGCCAAGTGGAAATTTTTGTAAATCGTATGAAGTCTAATTCCTCCCGAGGCAGAAGCATAGCTAATGACAGTTCAGTTCAAACTTTGTTCATGAACATCACTGCCATGCATTCCCGCTTGCTGCGATATATCCAACAACAGGATGACAACAGAGGTCAGTTGGTTGAAATTCTGCATGCAGCAACCAATAATATTATATCATCATATTTGTTACCAATAAGTTTTATTGGTTTGTTTCAGTTTATTATGAAGGGCTGCAAGATAAGTTGGCTCAAGTAAAGGATGCAAGGGCTGCATTAGATGCACTACGTTTTGAACACAGAGAGAAGTTACGTCAACAAGCTGAAGAAGCAGAAAAAATACGTCAAATGCAAATGGCACAAAAGCTGGACATCATGAGGCAAAAGAAGCAGGAGTACCTTCAGGTGGGCTTTCAATTCTTTATGTCCGAATTCTTGGGTATCTCTAAGGTTGGTCAATATATTTTAAATACATTTTATCATCTGTTTTGTAGTATCAAAGGCAGCTAGCGCTTCAGCGAATTCAAGAACAAGAGCGGGAGATGCAGATGCGGCAAGAACAGCAGAAGCAGCAGTACTCTCAGTATGGTGGCACACCATACAATCGCTTCATGCCGCCTGGCCCTGGAGGGATACCACCAGGTGGCGTGCATCCCAGTGGCCTGCCTCCTTCCAGTGTGCCGTCCTACTCTGGCCCAGTGCAAGTTCCCTCCATGTATTCCCAGCAAGGACATCCACAGTACATGGGACATCAGATGTCCTTCCCTGGACATATGCCTCCAGGTGAGTTAGGGAGGGACTGAAATATCATTTCAGCACTAACTGAACAGCATTCAACACAATTTTGACCACATTTTCACTTAACATTTTTAAATTCTCAGGAATGATGCCTGGTCACCCAATGGGCCCTGGAGGACCTCAACCTGGACAGATGGGACCTGGAGGACCACAGCCTGTGCAGATGGGACCTGGAGGACCTCAGCCGGGACAGATGGGACCTGGAGGACCTCAGCCGGGGCAGATGGGACCTGGAGGACCTCAGCCGGGGCAGATGGGACCTGGAGGACCTCAGCCGGGGCAGATGGGACCTGGAGGACCTCAGCCGGGACAGATGGGACCTGGAGGACCTCAGCCGGGACAGATGGGACCTGGAGGACCTCAGCCTGGGCAGATGGGACCTGGAGGACCTCAGCCTGGGCAGATGGGACCTGGAGGACCTCAGCCTGGACAAATGGGACCTGGAGGACCTCAACCCGGCCAAATGGGTCCTGGAGGTCATCAACCCGTCCAAATGGGTCATGGCGGTCAAATGGGTCATGGTGGTCCTCAACCTGGTCAAATGGGTCATAGCGGACCTCAGCCCGGCCAGATGGGCCCAGTAGGACACCAACCAGGGCAGATGATGGGACCCAATGGCCCACAAGCACCTCACATGGGCCCTGGAGGTCCTCACCCTGGCCAGATGGTTGGACCTGCAATGGGGCAGTTGGGTCCTACTGCTCCTCAGCACGGGCAGATGGCTGGTATGCAGCCTGGTATGCAGCCTGGTATGCCCCAGCACCACATGCCTGGCATGGGCCCCGTTCCGATGCAGCAGCAAGTTGGGGGCCCGATGGGGCCTCGCTCGGATGTGAAGAGAGAAAGTGAAGAACTTATTAGTTTTGACTGAATCCTATCAATATGGCCTGTCTCCATTTCTTTTAATTTTTGTAGATGCAATTTCTTTTGTGATCCCTTTGTTGACTGCTGTTCAAGTCATTTTTTAAGATATAAATACATGTTTAACCAAACGATTTATTCATTCCTTCATATTCTTTATTTAGTCATTAGTGATTTGTTATAATTTTAATTTGTTCCCAAGCCTTGGGTGCTGACTGCCAGGTAACACAAGACACCCTTCCCTGGTACCTGCCTGGCTGCTATGTAAGCATGACCGTCCTTGGATTTTCTGCACATAAATGGTGCCGTGGGTCCAGGTGTTGGGAGTGTCGGCACTGATGTCATCACTTCTCTGCCCTGCAAACGTGTTTTGTTTTGTTGTATGTTTATCTATCACAATATTTATATTAAAATATGCCCTGTAAATGCTTTTTAAATTAAATAACTATTGGAAGGAATATGCTCTTAGTCTGAGAATTATTTCAACTGACACGACCCCCTTGATCTTAAATGTATTTTACTTACAAGGGTCACAGCCAGTGGTGGAATAGTACCAGGGTTAGGAGGAGAAAGAAAAGGAGAGCGTAGGTGACCAGCTCGAGCTTGAATTCTCAGTAACTGGGCATACGGGTTCACCAAATAGCAACTGGGATCACTTTGTTTGGCCTCAAGTACAAGGCGACGAACCCATTCTGCCAGACGCACCCGATCTAAAAGACATACAAATAAGTGCCTGCCCAACTTAGCAGTGAAACTGAATTCAGAGTTCAAGTGAAATATCACCATAGGGTGAGTCAAGAGTTGGAGAAAAGTATGCAATTTCTTTCAAAGCAGTCTGGAATTCCTCTTTTGAACTAGGCATTCTCAGTTAGGTGCTGGACACAAAAATACACAGAAATTTTAAGGGGAAGGTCTCCTTTCACCAACAATACTGGCATTTTCCATTCCCATTGTTGGAACCAGTGTAGAAACAGGCATGTCATCATGTCTAGCTACAATGTAGTAACCCTGGGTTTTTCAGGAGGAGTTGGAGGGAAATTTTTTCCGCCAGTTCTATCAAGTATAAGGAAACAAATAAATTTTAGACATGTTTATTTTGAACTTGGTAAAGTAATGGAACAAAGGTACAATAATGTGATGCTTCTCTCAATGCAATTATACTTTTACAAATGAATCATACCCCCATGATATTGCTTAAAAATAATGTGAAATAAAATAATAATACAGTCTCTCCCTATAAACACCTAAAATTAACGTAATAATAAAGAATCTTATCACAATATCACAAGTAAGATAAAGTCAAATTGCTTCGTTTAACGGCAGGTTTCAAGCTCAGGAGGGATTGGGATTTTCTTGGATAACGCAAATGCTTTCAGGGCTTCGTACTTTGCTTGAAGAGTCTGTAGCTCAAGTCGCATAGCATCATTATCTTCACTCATCAGTTCCATATCACGATACTCTTGAGACTTTTCAGTTTCCAATTCATCCTTCTGTTCAATTCGCTTAATTCGGCAGCTGAAAGTAAATTGTTAGAGAAGATTGGATACACATTCAATGTTAAGCAAAAACAATGAAAGTAGGCTGTAGCATCAAACCTTGCTGCATATCCTCGATTTTTTAGAGTACGGCGACGTTGTTTCATGCGAACAATATCATCTCTTGACAAGCCCCTCAACTTTAGCTGCCTGTTGAGATCACGTACAGAAATTGATACGAGCTCATCATCACTGATGTCCAGAACAGGTCCTGGAGACAGAGGAGCCTGCAAAAAAGTTGTGTAAAGATTAATGATCTGTTTCCCTTTTCCCTTAGGGACAAGATTGGGGGGATGAATAACTGTTTTGATCAACAAAAGTCTTTGATTCAATATTGATATGTTTCAATGTATACAAAAAGTGATAAAAAAATCTTTAGCTTATTTGCTACAGGTTTTTTTATTGCACCTATTGAATTCATAGGCTGAAAACAGGACCATGTAACCTTTTTATGCCATGGCACTGAATCTTAGCGTTATAAGCATATTTGATTCAAAGAATGTTTGTACGATTCTAACCTTACTCTTCCCACCGGAAAGCTGCGAGGGCAATACCTGACTTCCATGAGAAGATCTCCTGTCACTTTTACGCCCTTCCATCGGCATTTTACTCTTTCCCGATGGAATTTTCTCGGAGAAACGCGAAAGACGCCACTAAAAGAAAGAAATGTGCTTCGTCATCTTCACGGCCATCGATGTTGTTGACGGTCGAGGGGGCACAGCAGACGCCACTGGCAGACGAAATCATCACAGTCACAGCCATGTAGATTTTGCTCCCCTCTCCCTTGTTTACAATATTTTGACGGCTGTATTTAAGCTCTTAACGGTCGCATAGAACTCCGGAGAAGGTGAGATTTTATTTCTATGATGAGATTAGCTTTGCTGTTAGAGTTGACGCTCTTGGGGCATCTTTTTTTGTGTGTTCTTATCACCATTAACGAGCCGACACGTGATAGGGTCTAGGTTATGTTGTGAGTTTATATTTTGATCATGTAGAATCTAAAACACCCACATATTTTTAGAGATTTTGTCTTCATATTTGTATTTGGTTGCAAAAGTAAAGAATGCGCTTCTTACCCCAAAATCAATTCAAAGATTCATCCACTTGTGACTGCTTTGACATTTAAGGTGTGGCGTGCCTCCATGGTATGACATGATTACGAAGTTGTCTAATTTTTTTTTAACTCTTGATTGTTGCAGGGATATCCATGAGCACAGAGGTGTACTACTTTCTGTTGATTCTCATTGTCCTCCCAGTGCGACTTTTCTTCAGCCTGTGGTCTTGGATTGGCTGGGAACTGTTTAGAAACAATTGAAAATAGTCACATCTTTCAAGATGAGATTAGCTGAGCTCGCTGGTGACGAAGCATTTGGAGAGAAGTCAAGAACATTCGTCTTTCAAGATGAGGGCCATACTTTAGGCAACGCTCTTCGTTGCATCATTGTCCGTTATCCTGAAGTAATGTTCTGCGGCTACACTGTGCCACATCCAGCTGAAGCTAAAATGCACTTCCGCATTCAGACTAATGGTCCTCGAGCTGTTGACATTTTACGGAGAGGGCTGGAGGACCTGGCTAAAGTGTGCGACCACACTACTACAGTATTCCAAGAAAAAATGACTGCCTTCAAAGCTACGAGCACCTCATGATGTCTCTTTTCTTAAAATGTTCAATCTAGTCTATTTTTTCATATAATAAAAAGAGAACAAAACTTGTCTTTGATTTTTTTTCCATAGTTCATTATTTGACTCTGATTGCAAATACTCTTTCTATCAGCAAGCAGGGGATGGCAACGCTGTTCACTTATTCTGACGTCATTTCAAGGAGATACTCTCTGAGACCTGCAATGGAATCGATTGAAACTTGAGGGCAGCATCAAGTTAAAATGCCACATTAGAGTAACAATTAAACGTGAGTACACTAACGATCAATTCACCCCTCAAAACTGCATTGCAAAAACAAGTGAAAAATGGGGTTTGGCAAAAAACGGTATAAGAAAAGTGACTACTTATAGTTTCAAAACGTTAATTTGGGAAAGTTTTTGAGCCTTTGAATTGAAACCTGGCTTAAACACTTTCTCAATTCATATTATCGTAATGACAAAACAGCTTAGACCTATTGAACTTTGTATTTTGGAGTAAACTAATGTGCAAGGGGGGGTCGAACATGGTGTCAAGAAAGGTGGAGGGCGTTGCCACCCCCTGCAGCAAGTCTCACTTGGTTTCTAATGCTGGAGGTGAAGTGCGAACTCATGTCACCCATTGGTTGCTAGGAAATTACTAGAACGATAGGCGCTACATCCATTACCCACACTGTAGGGAAGGCCATCATAGACCACTTTCACAGGCCTTACAAACATGAAAAATACAAAGGCATGATGGGGGTCGAATAGAGTCCTTAATGCCCCTCTTGGACCTATAGGGCTCTAGGGTCGAACGCCGGTGGAGGGCCAGCCAGCTCGTCTCCATTACATTCCAATTTTCGGCATCATTGCCGCTCCGGCAGTTGGTCGGCCAATCACACGCTTCCACTCCCACTTGGGACCGGTCGTCGCAAAGGAACACACACACAAACACACACACCAATCGGCCTCGAGGCCCAGCCCTGGCCTTCCCCGGTCGAAAGCGAAAGGGCCACGCGCACCACACTGTAGGGTGGGATCCAAGGGCGCAGCATGAGGTCCACACTCGGGGCGCAGCTCCTTCGGGTCTCGATGACGGCGGCGGCGTTCCAGTTCCAAGTGGGGCCCGAGCAGGCAGAGCGGGCGAACGACGGCCGGCAGCTCTGGGCCGAGGCCCTGCGGGACGTCTTCCGGGCGGCGGCCGCGTTCACCACACTGCACGTCCTGTGCGGCTTCCCTCAGCTGTGCCTGCAGGTCTGGGGCCACGCGATCTGCAATAAAAGTAGAAAGTTTCAAAAAAAAAATGAAAGATTGCAATGCGTTCGTTGTCGCGAAGGCCAGCGGCGCGGCGGGGCCGTGGCCCTGGGAGGAGTGGCCGCACACTCTCTGGGACGCCAGCAGCCCGCTGGACGACGCCGCCCTGCTGCGCACCGAGGCCTGCGGGCCGAACCTCGGGGAGCGCGACCTGGTTCTGCTCGTGGCCCCCTCCAACAAGTCCATCGTCCAGCTCGTCGCCGTCTGCCAAAGCAACCACCCGAGGTAGTGATGAGGAGACAATCTGCTGCCCGCTCTTCCGAAATCTCTGCGCAAGCCCGGCACGCCGCGCCCCTGTCGGCGTGGGGTCAATAGACACGTGTTCTGCGTGCGCAGATACATCGCGTCCTGGCCGTACGCGGACGCCGACCCCGGGCAGAGGACGGCCTTCAACGCGCTGCACGCCGCCTTCACCGTCAGCCGCCTCCGCGTCGTGTCCATGGACGTCCCGGGCGCCGACGTGGAGGCCCCGCTGCTCTTCTACCGCATCCGGCCGTACTCGGCGGCGACGCGGTGCCGCTCGCCGGTGCGGCCCCTGTTGGTGGCGCGGTGGGTGCGCGGCGGCGGCTTCGGCGGCGACACGGCGCCGCCCCTCTTCCCGGACCAGCCCCTGTCCGACCTGCAGGGCTGCCCGCTCAACGTGGCCGTCAGGCAGTACGCGCCCTTCATGTCCTTGCGGCCCGCGCGGCCCGCGGCAGGGGCGTCGTCGCCGTCCTCCAACGACACCGAGCTGTGGGAGCCCCAGGGCCACTGGGTGCCGCTGCTGCGGGCGCTCGAACTCGGCATGAAGGCGCGCTTCGTCCTGAGGCCCACCACGTACCAGGAGCTCGGGGGCGTCCGGTTGAACTCCTCCAGGTCTGTGGCGGGCGCCGCACAGTGGGCCAGGAGACAGGTGGAGGCGGTCAAAATCTTGGAGGCGTTTTGAGCTCCAGAGTCACTCCGTAAATGGGACCCCACCAATGGATTGTTCTCTTGTTTAGCGACTCTGGAGCTTAAAACGAGTCCAGAGTTTTGGCCACCTGCCCCACAGTGCGCCGTCGCCTTGGTCAACGGCCCGACCGGGATCATAAAGAAGCTGATCGAACCGACTTCGCAAGGAACATGAAAGACTTATCAATACATCATTTGCTGTCAATCTGAATGCTTCAACCCAAAATTCCGCCAAAACCATAATTTTGACATAACTTTGACGCACTTCGGCTGCTTCGTGAGCGGTTCGCGTTCCTTGGCTTGCAGCGTGCCGCCGGCCGACGTGTACGTGGTGCGGACCATCCCGCAGCCGGGCCAGGAGGTGCCGCTCACGTCGCGCTCCTCGTGCTACACGGCGTGCGTGCCGCGGCGGTGGCGGCCCGCGTCCGCCTGGCACCTCTTGCTGGACGAGTTCACGCAGCCCGTGTGGGCACTCGTCGTCGCCACCTTCGTGGCCATCAGCGTCGCCTTGACGCTCGACGCGGCCCTGGACCGTCGCCGCCGAGATCGTCGCCGCCGCCGCCCGCGTGGGGCGTGGTGCCGCCGCCTCGCCGTCAAGCACAAGGACGTCAGCTTCCTGCTGCTGGCGGCCACGTTCGGCTCGATGCAGCCCGGCGCGCCCGGCATGCGGCGAACCAAGGTGCTGGCAAACCCAACAGTGTACTCTCCTCGGCGTGTACTCAGGAGTGCGCTACCAAGAGCGTCTGAGTACACGCCAAAGAGGACGGCGTACTGAGTACGCATACTGTGGAGTTTGCTGAGTACAGTCAGTTCAACGGCCAGCGGGCAGGTCCTCGGTGTGGTTCATTGCCAGTGGAGTGGTTCGCAGGCCAACACGCGGCAGCGCCTCCTCTTCGCCAAGTGGCTCTTCTTCTCGTTGATCATGTCCACGGCGTACCACGCGGTGCAGCAGAGCCTGCGCACCGCCACGCAGCAGCCGGACTCGCTGCGCACCCTGCAGCAGCTCGCCGAGACGGACATCGCCGTCAACGGCCCCGTTGTTGTACGTCAGCCTGGGGCCCTTGGTTTTGAGCGTGGCACCCAGGCGATGAGGCCCTGGCCTCGGCCCTTCTTTCTGAGCGAGGCTTTCCTTCCCTCCCTCCGCAGGCGATGCAGGCCCTGGCCTCGGCCCCTGGCGGCGACCGGCTGTTGCGCCGCTTCCAGCCCTACAACATCTCCGGCATCGTGGGGGTGGCGCCGAGCGCGGACGAGGCCTACCTGTGCGCCGAGCTGGAGCGCCGCTTCCTGGACGACTCGCTGGGCCGCGACGAGGCCGGCCGCTCCAGGCACGTCCCGCTGGAGGGCTGCCTCATCAACATGGTGGAGGCCGTGTTCGCGCTGCCCGTGGTACACTGTACCTGCACAAGGCGCAGGACGTCGTGCTGCGGATGACCGAGGTGGGCATCACCAAGCACGTCATGGGCGAGGCCACCGAGCGCGGCGCCGGCGCCAACCAGGACGAGGTGCGGCGGCGGCCTCGACCCGACGACCTCGGCCGCCTCCGCCCCGCACTGCTCGTCCTCGCCCAGGGCCACTGCCTCGCCCTCGGGCTGTTCCTCCTGGAGGTGGCCGTCGCTGGCGGCCCGCTCATGTCGTGGCGGAGGCCGACACCCGCACCGCCCGCACGCGGAGTCCGAAGAATTCTAAACTGTCAAACTAAAAACTCTGTAATTCTCATCAGACCCAGTGGCGCAATCGGTTAGCGCACGGTACTTATACGACAGTGTCTGTGAGCGATGCCGGGGTTGCGAGTTCGAGCCTCGCCTGGGGCACATTTTTTCAGCCCGTCTTCAAGAATATTCCTAACTGTAGACCTGAAAACTCTGTTGTTTCATCAGCCCCAGTGGCGCAATCGGTTAGCGCCGGTACTTATACGACAGTGTGTGAGCGATGCCGGAGTTGCGAGTTCGAGCCTCGCCTGGGGCAATTTTTTTTCAGACCCTACTTCGAAGAATTCGTAACCGTAGACCTGAAAACTCTGTCATTCTCACCAGCCCCAGTGGCGCAATCGGTTAGCGCACGGTACTTATACGACAGTGTCTGTGAGCGATGCCGGGGTTGCGAGTTCGAGCCTCGCCTGGGGCAAATTTTTTACCCGTTCAGACCCTACTTCGAAGAATTCACAACCTAGACCTGACAACTCTTTTGTACTCACCAGCCCCAGTGGCGCAATCGGTTAGCGCACGGTACTTATACGACAGTTGTCTGTGAGCATGCCGGGGTTGCGAGTTCGAGCCTCGCCTGGGGCAATTTTTTTTCAGACCCTACTTCGAAGAATTCGTAACCGTAGACCTGAAACTCTGTCTTCTCACCAGCCCCAGTGGCGCTAATCGGTTAGCGCACGGTACTTATACGACAGTGTCTGTGAGCGATGCCGGGGTTGCGAGTTCGAGCCTCGCCTGGGGCACATTTTTTCCAGGCCCTACTTCAAGGAATTCCTAACTGTAGACCTGAAACTCTGTTTTCCACCAGCCCCAGTGGCGCAATCGGTTAGCGCACGGTACTTATACAACAGTGTTGTGAGCGATGCCGGGTTGCGAGTTCGAGCCTCGCCTGGGGCAAATTTTTTTCTGACCCTACTTCGAAGAATTCGTAATAGTAGACCTGAAAACTCTACTGTTCTCACCAGCCCCAGTGGCGCAATCGGTTAGCGCACGGTACTTATACGACAGTGTCTGTGAGCGATGCCGGGGTTGCGAGTTCGAGCCTCGCCTGGGGCAAATTTTTTTAGACCCGTTCAGACCCTACTTCGAAGAATTCACAACCGTAGACCTGACAGCTCTTATGTACTCACCAGCCCCAGTGGCGCAATCGGTTAGCGCACGGTACTTATACGACAGTGTCTGTGAGCAATGCCGGGGTTGCGAGTTCGAGCCTCGCCTGGGGCAATTTTTTTTCAGACCCTACTTCGAAGAATTCGTAACCGTAGACCTGAAAACTCTGTCATTCTCACCAGCCCCAGTGGCGCAATCGGTTAGCGCACGGTACTTATACGACAGTGTCTGTGAGCGATGCCGGGGTTGCGAGTTCGAGCCTCGCCTGGGGCACATTTTTCCAGCCCTACTTCAAGGATTATTCCTAACTGTAGACCTGAAAACTCTGTTGTTTTCATCAGCCCCAGTGGCGCAATCGGTTAGCGCACGGTACTTATACGACAGTGTGTGAGCGATGCCGGAGTTGCGAGTTCGAGCCTCGCCTGGGGCAACTTTTTTCGACCCTACTTCGAAGAATTCGTAACCGTAGACCTGAAAACTCTGTCATTCTCACCAGCCCCAGTGGCGCAATCGGTTAGCGCACGGTACTTATACGACAGTGTCTGTGAGCGATGCCGGGGTTGCGAGTTCGAGCCTCGCCTGGGGCAAATTTTTTCAGACCCGTTCAGACCCTACTTCGAAGAATTCACAACCTTAGACCTGACAGCTCTTTTGTACTCACCAGCCCCAGTGGCGCAATCGGTTAGCGCACGGTACTTATACGACAGTGTCTGTGAGCAATGCCGGGGTTGCGAGTTCGAGCCTCGCCTGGGGCAATTTTTTTTCAGACCCTACTTCGAAGAATTCGTAACCGTAGACCTGAAAACTCTGTCATTCTCACCAGCCCCAGTGGCGCAATCGGTTAGCGCACGGTACTTATACGACAGTGTCTGTGAGCGATGCCGGGGTTGCGAGTTCGAGCCTCGCCTGGGGCAATATTTTTCCACGTATGTTTTTTATTTTGTTGTTGAAAAGACATCAAAAACTCTGCGCCGCATTGTTTTCCTGTTTTGCTGGCGGGGCTGACGGCGCGCGGACGGTGCGTCGGCCCGTTAACGTCAACACCACCTCCCTTTTGTCCCACGCGGTCCTGCCCCGATGGCCTATAATGCTGCATAATGCCTCGATGGCGCCGTAATGGCGTTTGTCGGTGTGTGTCGGGTGCCGAGTGCGTCCGTCGTTGACATGGAACCACCCCCCATCCAGATCTGCTCAGTCAAGGAAGGTCGCGGGTGTCTAAACCTTTTGACTAGCGCCCGGTAGGCAGGCAACCCTTCGAACTTGCGACGAAAGGGATGCCTACCTTACGGCGCTCGGGCGGGAGCCATCAGGGTATGGCAATTTGCTTGCCTGTCAGGCGGTGAAGTGCTAGGGAGGGGTGGGTGGGGCTACGCCGGTGTATCTGCGCCTGCATTTACGACGTGGTGCAAACTGCACTCATACCTTGTCCCATGAAATGTTTGAGGGCCTCCCCAAACCACCCTGTCGAGACGCCAGTGTAAAGAAGATTTTAGAGTAATGTGGTTTTCGATTTCCTATTTGGGTTACTGTTTAATTGAATCAAGACTTAAGTCATGGTAAAAACATGTTTAATTGTTAAAAACAAACATTGGAGTCAATCAACAAACAAAGGAAAACAAAACAAACAAGACGAAAATGTCGTCGGTTCCCTGCAGTGTCAAGCCCAGTAAGTGAACCGGCAACTCTGGAGGTCGGGGCTGCCCCGCACCAAGCGGAGGAAGTCCTTCACCTCCCTCTTCAGGTGGGGGTGATTCTTGTTGCGCTCGAAGTACGTCGCCGTCCTGGCCGGGATGGAGTTCCAGGCGTCGGCGAGGGCCGGGTCCAGGACTCGCTCTGCATCCCGCTGGCCCGTGTTGGCGGCCCCTTCGGCGCCGGGGGCCCCGCTGCGGGCACGCGCCGACATGGAGAGCGAGACGGCTTGGCCGTGCCGCTTGAGGAACATGAGGTACAGGTAGGTCAGAAAGTAGGAGTCCCGCTTGGGACGGCGCAGCGGACGCATCATGCCGCGCTGCGGCCAGTAGTCGCCGCCGGGGCCGCCGCGCCCGGCACTGCCCGTCGCGCCGTCGGACACGTCCAGGAGGAAGTGCTCGGACGCGACGCCGCGGCCGTGGTCGCCCAGGTCCACGAGGCCGGCCTTACCGCGCCGCCCGCCCGGACCGCCCTTGCCGCCCTTGCCGCCGTCGCCACCGTCGATACTGAAGCCCCCCATGCCGCCAGCACAGCCGTCCTGACCGGCACCGCCGGCGCCGCCTCTGGCGCTGACGCGCACCTTGTTGCCGGTGAACTCCAGCCCCACGCCCATGAACATGCCGCCAGGGTGGCCGGGCTGGCCGTCGCGGCCGCGCTGCCCGATGACCGCACTCCGTGACGGTGCCTCGCCGGGGGCCTCGCCGTCCAGGCCGTCCAGGTCGATCGTCGGCGAGCCCGGGATCTCCCAGCGGGGCGCCACCACCGCCAGGGCCGCGCCGGGGAGCCTGACGCTGTCGTCAACCACCACCGTCTTGGTGGCGTACAACTCGAGGAACTGCAGGCGACCCGAGCAGTTCCGCAGCGCCGCGGCCACGGCCTCGGACAGCAGAACGGACTCGGCCTCCACGACGACGCGGCCGCCGGGGAGGCAGCGGGTGTAGCGCCTGGCCGTCCAGGGCGGCGCGCTCACCGCCGGCGACTCGTCCACAAGCGGTGTCGGGATCACGTATTCGCCGACACAGGATCTCTGCCCTGCAGGGATAGACTCCTCTAGGTGCACTCGTCCGAGAAGCAGCGCGAACACTGCAACAAATGCAATCATTTGAATTTTCCCGCCAAACACATAGCCCGCCTTCTAGCTACGCATCCTCGCGACCGATTTGACTGCCAACGTACCAAGGCTACACAATTTGACTGTATACGATGGTTGGTCCTTTGGGGTAATTATGTACTTTAGGGGCTCCACCGGTTTGGCAGTGAAAGCTATCTACAACCAAGAGGTCCCTTCCTTCCAATTACGCATTCAAACAACCAATCACAGATTGATTTTGATTCGGGCTGTATCGGTTTGTGCAGTGCTTTTTGCTTGAAGCTCTTACACTGTCGATTTGTGCCTGTATTGTTTTTTGAGTGCGGGACCCCACGCTTAAGCCACCGGAGTAAGTATTGAAAGTAATGTTGGAAGTGTCTAAGTTGTTTTTAGCCACCAAAGCGG
>NW_023144631.1:40344-130430 GCF_012932325.1 Thrips palmi | reverse complement strand
GGGGGAGGGGGTCAGAGCTTCCGTTACAGTGCGTTTCATGGGGGGGGGGGGGGGGGCTCGACCCGGCGTGATGTAACGCAAATCGTCCCATACACACCTATACTTAAATGCGTGAAATTGTGGTTTCCTCGTACGTTTAAACAGTTTCTGCGTGCTTTTAACCTTTTAGCAATTCGTCACGTAACGCACCGGGGGAGGGGGGAGGGGTCCGAGGCAGCGTTACGCTGCGTTTCATAGGGGGCGGGGGGTCAAAAATGGCCTCAAAAAGCGTTACGTATTTTATGGACGGCCCCTTGTACTCGATGGCCACGGGGAGTTGCAGTCGTCACCCGTGTTCCCTCGCGGCGTCCACGACGCATCTCTTCGCATTGATTTTGGCTAAGGTGCCTTTCTTGCAAACTTTACACGCAATTCTGCCAGACTTTGCGTGATTCTGCGTACACAATTGTACGAAAAAATCCTTACAAATGTTTAAAAATTTGTGAGACCACGTACGCAACTGTGCGATTGCATGTCCAGTTACCACGTACGGGTGGCCCAGCACTGTTAAAAATTTCGTACTTTTGTAGGGAAATGGTACAGAAAAACAGTACGGAGGTACGGAGAAAAGTACAGAACGTTCCGTACTTGTTCCATTTGAACCCATGTAAATGGGTACGGAAAAAAAGTACGGACGTTCCAGGCAAATTATTGACCAGACATGTTCCGTACTTTTTTCTCACAGTGAGGCTAAATGTTGACCGTTGCTTTTCTGACCTTTTACTTGTGTCGGAACTAGCGCCGGTAGGCAGGCAACCCTTCGGACTCGCGGTGTGGCCGACGAAAGGGATGCCTACCTACCGGCGCTGGTCGGGCGAGGCCCTACGCAGACTTACTGTTTAGGCACAAACTTTTGTTCGAGTCGTTACAGTTTTTGGAAATCGCACTTAAACATCATTTGCATGATAAATTGTTACGTCTCGTACAAACTTGTACAGAACATAATTTAGTGCGTGGCGCGGCGCCGAAGCTATCACACTAAATTACTATGTACGGTTTTCTGTGCATAAGCTTTGCACAAACTTGTGTATGCGTTTTAAAATGCACGAATTTGTGCGTTTCACGCGCATGCTCAATTCTGCGCAGAAGCTAAGCAGCAAAAATGTACGAAGTAATTTAGTGTGATCTCGGTAGATCCACTTGGCAGCCTTCACTGTGGCAAAAACCTACGGAAAATTCTGTAAGCAGCTTGTGAGAATTCTCCGTAGCCCCCTTATCAATATTCTCCGTAGGCTCTTACAGTATTTTCCGTAGGGCCGCACAGTATTCTCCGTAGGACCTTACAGTGATCTCCGTAGGACTATACAGTCTTCCAGGTCCTACGGAGAAGACTGTGCGGACTTACAGAGAATACTGTACGGCCCTACGGAGAATTCTGTAAGAGCCTACGGAGAATATTGATAAGAGGGCTACGGAGAATCCTGGCAAAAAAATTAACAGAATTTTCCGTACCTTTTTGCCACAGTGTTGCGAAGGGCTCATTCATAAATTGAGAATGATTTAAGCATTGGAGAGCGCAGACGACACGCGGGTTTTCTATTAACCGGCGGGTCTAATTTAATTGTGTTCTGACTCGAATGATTCATTTCACGACGTTGCCAATCAAATTTGTACGCATTAAAAAAACTCAATCCTCGCAGCCCAATCCTTTCAAATTTGAGTTGTACTTATGACAGTGAATTCGTAGTTGAAATAAATGATCGTTTTAACGCTCAAAGATCGTCTTGCGTACCAACAACTTCTAACATGTTCATCTGACCTCTCTTCATTTATTTGATCAAAGGCACAGTGAAAAGAACACAAGAGCCAGAGCGGGGAGGACTGCAGTGCTAGCTGTCGTGGAGGCCGCAGAGGGTTTGTTGGTGGAGGTTTGAAGAATGCTGGGGTCAGTGGGAGAAAGAGTGGGGTTGGTTGGAGGCAGGGTGGGGTCGGTTGGAAGATTGGTAGGGTTGGTTTGAAGAGGGGTGGAGTCGGTTGGAGGAGGGGTGGGGTTGGCTTCAGGAATTGTGGGGTTGGTTGGGGGAATGGTGGCGTCGGTTGGAGGAAGCGTGGACGGCGTCGGAGTGATCGTGGGGCTGGCGTTTGCAGCGAAGAGCCACAAGGACACTTTCTCGAGATACTTGTCACCCCACGACTGCAGCTCTTTGTCAATGTGCTCGAAAGCGGCTTCGAGCCTCTTCCAGTCAGGACTGCTCTTGTATTTGGCCTCTAACCAGGGCCGCACCTGCAAAACAAATGAAAAGCACGCCGAAGTGAGAAAACAGGATAGCACGAAAAATTTGGCTTTCTTGCGCGTGAACCTGTTGCCAACTGCGGACTTACTTCATCTACGTCCTTCCTGGCCCTGAAGTCACGAACGACGGCAGCCAGTACCCGAGCATCAAAAGAATGTCCGAACCTGTGATAAAATGTCGCACAATTTCCTATTAGTTTGGTTTAGTGCACATTTCATCAACACCTTTCGTGAATTTTGGTCCTGGTCTGGAACTTGAACTCACGCTTTGCGGGTTTCATCGCCATTCTCTTTAACTAACTGGAGAAAGATGCGAAGGTTGTCCATATGGCCGTAAAGGGCGTCAAACAACATAACCCCGTCTGAGGAATTGTATTTTAAGGCGATAGCATCCGCTAATAGGCTGTAAATGTTACAAAAGACCATCAATAATAGTGTTTTACAGTAACAGTCATGAAAATTGTTTACAGAAGTCAACACGAGCTTTGAAACACACGGTAAAACCATCTTCTGGGATTCCCAGGAATATTGTTCAACTCCCAGGTTTATTGTTCAATTCCCAGGAATATTGCTCAATTCCCGGAAAAATCTACTGGCACTCTCAGGAATATCTTTCAATTCTCAGGAATATGGTTTTACCGTGAAGTTAGCAGTAACAAATCACTGCCCATTAAAAGGCACCACCGTCTCACCTTCGCACCAGCGACTTGTCCTTAGTGCAGCCCAGGGCTGAGGCATAGGTGAATCGGTCGTCCTCGTTCTGCTCCGCAAGCCACTTCTGCCGCATCTTCTCGAAAGTAGCGGCGTCAGACCCGCGAATGCCATAGCACAGCGTGGTGCGCCTGGTGTCCACCTGTAACCTGCGAACGGAGTTGTCGTGCTAACGGCGCTGCAGCAGTTTGAAACTTTACAATGGTACTTCACATTTCTTCGTGGGGCCACATTTACGAGGGAAACAAAAAGGAAATTTGTAAGATGCGAAGAAATAGTTTGTTAAGTTGCAGAGCTTCTTTTTTTAGCAAGTTAATAGTTTGCAATGCCCAGAAAATAGTTTGAAAGCTACTTCATAATACGTACAATGCCGGATAAAACTTGGCAAGGATTTTTGAGTGTGCAAACGCAAGTGTGTGCATGGCACACACTTTAAAATGAACACGGTTTCACAGTGTGCCTACCCGTGAGTACACGCTAAGGAGAGTGTACTGATTACACTGTTGAGTTTGCAGAGCAGACTGCGACGAGAACCGCGTGCTCGTATCGGCGTTTGGGCGTTTTGCGATACGAGGACCAGATTCTCGTGCCGGCGTGAACGTGTTAAATGAAAGTCTAAGTACTCACGGGTTGCTGCTGGGGTCCGCCAGCCAGGCTTTGAGTGCTGCCGCAGCCTCTGAGAGACAGTGTGTGTTGCCGGCTCGGCAAGCCAGGTCGGACACGATGTACCGCAGGTAGGCAGCCTCGTGCGCGTCGGAGTCTCTCTTTCGGTAGCCCACTGAGGCATACGCGTCCGCAGTGACGTCCTTGATCAGGGACTGCGGAAAAGATTAGTGTCCTCAAAATAACAGGAATCCTTAACTTAACATTTAACTAACACTGCTTTCATAACGTAATATAAGACAATTTTCGCTAAAGGTTAAGGGTGCGGACTTTTGGAAGTACTTCCAAAAGTATCCCTACACAAATTCGAAACACAAAAAAATAACTTAACCTTTTTGAAAAGATGTCAGAAGTTAAGGGTAATAACTTTAACTCTTACGATAACGTTATGATGCCCATATGAGGTAAGTTAAGGATCCCTGCAAAACAATGAAAGCTTTAAGATGGTTTAGTGCACCCAATTCAAAATTAGAGGGGAGTATGAACCTCTTTTTAAAATTTCAATTTTAATTAACGTTTAATTGAAATGCCCGCGGACATAACTGAGTTGTGATGAACGCGATTGTAACACGGACCGCTTGTTGCGAAGCAATACTTTGCCATTTGCAAACTGATTGATCGTTTTGAGAACCTGTTGTTTGAATAGTTGCAAACAAGTAAGAAGTTCGTAATGCCATTCTTCCCTAGTTGCGAATAAGCTGCTTCATCTTGCAAGTGGTTAAGAATTTAACAGTGGAGGCTTTTGTCTTCTGCTTTGAATCGACGAACTGTGAAACCCGAGGGGGTGTGCACGGTGAAAACGGTACCTGGTTTTCCCAGGAAGCCTGTGGTGAAGACATAGGCGATTTCCAAGGAGCTCCTGGGAAAACCAGGACAGGAACCGTTTTAACCGTGCGTTCTCTCAAGACCAGTGAACCGACTATTACGTCTATGACGCATCAAAATTCCCGCGGTTTCAATGATAAGTGCATCCCAGCTGGTTTCGCCCGATAGGTACCAACCAAGAAGCTGTCGTTGGTTTCAGTCGTGTCCAGCCTGGCGAGGAGGTACTTGATGGCGGCGGTGGCGGCCTGCCACGGCGCCACGCCGCGCTCCGCCTTGAGGCTCTGCAGGAAGGGCAGGGCCAGCGTGTAGTCGAGCTGGCCGGCGCGCGCCAGGGTCAGGGCGTCGTTGAGCAGCTGGGCGCGCCCGGAGGCGGGGAGGGCGGCCGGGTCGGCGGACAGGGCAGCGGCCAGCAACTGCCAGTTCTTGGCGTCGTAGTTGACGCGGAAGTAACCTGCAGGAAGGGTCCACTCATCATTTCAATTGGATGCACCCCTGTACAAACTCTAAGTGTGTACATAACATGCTCCAGGTTAAGGCATGCTTGCAAGTACACTCCACCCGAAGCATACCTGGCAAGTACCTGCATGAACACTGCTACTTTGCGTCACGCATAAGTATGTATATATAATGTAAGGTATGCGCCACCTGGTCCATGCATGCGTGCTTCAGCCTGAAGCATGCCATGTGCGCACTTGAGTTTGTGGAGCAGAAGTAAGACTATGAGAATAAGAGAGTCGTGATCAAGGGCAATATTTTTTTCGGAAAAGGCAGGTTATCTTGCAATTTTTTTCGACAGAGGGTACATCAACGTCAACCAGCACTTCTTACCCAAAATTTTGGCTAGGAAACTTACCAGACGCAAAATTGGTCGAGAAAAGTGTTCCTCACCGAAATATGGGTAACGAAGCATTCCTTCCCCAAAATTTTAGTCATGTTTACGACTCTGTCATTCTCAGCGAAGAACAACCACGGCAATTACAAGTGGCAACTCATGTAGGTGTCAAATGCGGGATTTCTTATCATGGTTTTGAAAGAGCAGGCTAGAAACCTATATTTGGGAATGAAACCTCACCGGTCTGCTTCGGGTTAACGTAAACCCACTCGTCAGCGGTCGCGCCCGTGGAGAGGCTCGCGAAAGGCTGGTCCGGGGCGAGCCACCCCTGCGGCAGCGTGGTGCTGAAGTCCTTCTGGGTCTGCGTCGTGACGACCAAGGGGATCCACCACTTCTGGCCCACGTTGGAAGCGTTCTTGGGCGGCGCGTACAGGAAGCGCTGCTGCTCGAAGCGGACCTTGCCGGGGTTCGAGTAGTCCCGGGTGGCCTGCAGCACGGGCACGCCGGGCTGCTCCGTCCACGTGGAGGCCACCTCGGAGAACGAGGTGCCGCCGGGCAGCTGGTGCAGGTTGCTGAGGGTCGCCTCCGCGTCCATCGCGGTGAACAGCTTCTCGGGGTCCGCGTTGGCGTACATGCTGTCAAGGGTCAGTTCGGATAACTTCAGAAAAAAAACTGTCTCGAGAAAAGTTATATTTTTGGTGCTTTTTTTTTTTCAAATTATGCTGTGCTGAATGTTTCTTTCATTATAAAGCCACTGAAAAGTCAAACATGAGTCAAACGTGGTCCAAGCCGCACCGCTGGTTTGAGTTTTCAGTGATATCACTGAAATCACTGAATCACTGAATTTGAAAAAAAAAGCACCAAAAATATAACTTGATGTCGACATCACATTTTGGTGAGTACTTATTTTTTAGCCACGTACGTACTTGTCAGACAGATATCGCTTCATGCCTTTTTTGAATACTTCAGGGGTGAGAGCGTAGTAAAACATTCGTATAACGGAGCCACCTGCAAACATAGATGTGGACGTTTAGAATTTAACGGTTTCCGAGGAGTCAATAAATTGAGGTGGATCGTGAATCTAGTAAGTAGGCCTAAGTCAAATTTAGGGCATATGTCAAAAGCGGAAGTAGCTTGTGGATTTAAGTTACACTGGTCCTGAAATGGTGAGATCTCAGACCGGTTTTGCCATATTTGCGTAACAGCCATAGGTTACAAGTCGAGGAAACAGAAATCAGTCCCTACCCGGGAACCACTTCGGCATTTAGAACGAAATTTCCACAGCCTTTTCGTTCCGGAGGACGCGACATTCAAATGGTGCCTGATTTGGTTCAGGGAGGTAAAAATGTGGCATGTCATAGCCCTAGTGTCGTGTGTAGTAACTTTATCATTCAGAATTTCCTGTTTATTTTTGCACTCAATTTCTCAAGGGTTGGCGATCTATCGAAGCTTTTCGTCCTACCCTTCTTGTAAGATATGGAGCCGAAATGGTCGTTGATGTCGCTGACGTTGCTTTTGACAGGGCTGCTCATGGGGATCTCGGTCTCCTTCACGTCGCTCTCCATCGCGGTGTGGTAGAAAGTGGGCAGCATTTTGTCTTCCAGGTTCCATTCCGGTCTGATCTGAAAGGAAACAGCAACTGCCGTCTTGTAGAGCTCGCTCAATCTCGTCCCGTGCCAGGGTCGAAGAGGTCTTTTGTTAAACCGCTCCATTAAACGCTTCCTTTGCATTAGCGAAAAGTGATTAATTTAATAAAACATCTTAAAAGCAAGGTTAAATTTTGAAGAGACCTACTTTTCTTTGAGTCAATTTTGAGTGCAAGAGACGATGGAAATAAAAAGAACCCACAGCGCACAATGACGTAGAATAATGCGACAGTTGTATATTTTTTTGGGCAAGCACACTTGTCGCACTTTCCCTGTTTCGCAAGTTGTGGCGAGCCAGAGTTTTCAAATATATCAGGCGATATCTTCGAGGCATAGAAGTTCAAAAGTTTTCTGCGACCTCACGTGTCTTTTTCAAACACTCATCATTGTTTACCTGGTTGCAGATCATGTTCTCGTAGAAGGTGGCGAACCCCTCGTTGAGCCAGGTGTGCGACCACCAGTCAAGAGTCACCAGGTCTCCGGTCCACTGGTGTCCGAACTCGTGGCAAATGAGAGTTGCGATGTCCTCGTACGCGGGTGTCGTAGTGTCTGCGGTCACGATCAGATCTGGCTCCCTGCATCATCGAGTCAAGGTATAACGGAGACGAATTAATATTTAACCTCCATGTGTGCAATCAATATACTCTTCAGTGCCCATGTGAGCTCAGTAAACACCTAAGATTATGTGAACCCTCGGGGCCTTAACTCTTTAAGTCACTGTGTCATTCCAGAAGGACGTTCCCTATCATTGCCCCTAAAACCCATTCAAACAACTGTTTCCTCATCAATGTTGGTCTGAAACGCAAGTCCCGGGTGTCCTGAGTGCAATTTGAAATTTCCAGACCGGAAATACTTCGCGCGAGTCCGGTGGGGGGCGATGCCTAAAGCCGGTCATCGCTCTCCTGGGCAGCTGAGTGCCGAGTAATGTTTCTTGGACTGCCATTCTGGGCAGGGGGTTTATTCTTGTATGGAAAGTGTCAGAATTTGTAGATAAAGTGTCACTCTTTCAAGTTGTGGTCCAAGATACGAGAAAACTTGAATAGTTTCCGCTGTGTGATAGTTTTGTTTTGAATGTCATTCCTATGGGACGCTGTGACTTAGCGTTTCTTCAGAGGCTTCGTTTGTTTTCCCTTGTGGGTGAAACAATTAAACTACAGTTGGATCAAACGGAAAAACACGCAATGCTTTTTGGTCAATTAGTTTCCGAGATATGGATTGTCCTTCCAGAAGGACATTGTGACTAGGTGAAAAACAAGGTATCCACTTTTGGCGTTCCAAAGGATGATTTTGTTTAAAAATTGGTTTGAATTGATGCGTCTGCCACTTTTGAAGACACTTATATGTCACACTTTAGAAAAATTCCAGGAAATGAATGATTTTACATGTTCATCCGAAAAGTGACTTTTTGGTTCATGCTTCATACAGACTAGTTACACCCGATATTTTCTTGCATGGGTCAAATAGACTTGCACGGCGGAGGATGACCCCAAAAACACCAGAATACCATATCAGAATGGCACTATTGTCAGTTTGACCTCAAGACCTTGCTTTCCAGCAAGTCACAATGTCCTTCTGGAAGGACTATCCATAACTCGGGAACTAATCGACCGATTTTGATGATATTGACATTTTTGGATTCAGAAGGGCTTCGGCATTCAGACTATGGCTCTGTTCATTACTTTTTGGCCCATATTCTGGGTGCATGACTTAAAGGGTTAAAGCACAGGAAATCAGAGCGTTTTTCTCTCTGTTCCGTCGGAGCGGCTTACTGTACGAGTGGTCGATGCCTGAACTCACCAGAACGACACAAGGCCCCAGTTTTCCATAGCACCTCTCGGGAAGTCCGGAATGGCCGCTTGGTCCATCTTGGTCAGCGTGTACGGCACCCCGTTGAACTCCTCCAGGACCTTCAGTGCCTTGGGGCCAACGTCCTGGCTGAGGCTGCCGCCGGTAATGATGTCTTCGCGCGCCCACGTCGTGAAGTTGTGGTCGCTGTTGGTCAGATTCTTGAAGTCGGACACGAGGAAGGCGACCAAGTAGGAGGACATAAGCGGAGTGGTCATGAACCTATCCACCACCAGGTCGTTGTCACTGCGGAGCACGAACAAAATACCTTATTAAACCTTCGTGGTGTAGAATGTCATTTTAGGAGAAAGGGCTGATAATTGGTTGGGTCTAGCTTACGTGAAAAAATGTGAGTACATTATTGTCAATCTAATCCGGTCTGAGGTCCACAGTGTCCACTAGTGCGGAGCTAAGACAACAAAGGTAAAATGTTTCACATATTGTATAAAGTACGTGGTTTTATCCACCCCTTCCCCTTTCCTGAGACTCGGGACTCTGGTGCGCTACAAGATCTGATGTGCGCTTATTAAAAATCGGTAGGAATGTCATTCGCTGAGCAAGTACAGTCCTAGGTGTGTACTTTAGAAAGCACACTCTCCTCTCTGGACCCTACTGGATCTTAGAGATGTATACTTGTCTATCACAGTCCAATAAATGTGTACTTGTCTATCACACTCCAATAAATGTGTACTTGTTAATACACTCCTATATTGGTGTAAAACAAAGTTGATTATGTGCTGTGTCCAAATGGGACACGGTTTGCTCATTTCCTCTCGCGGGGCCCCGGGAGCACAGCGCCTGTGAACTCGTGGGTAGGCAAGCCCGCAACACACCTGTGCTCTACGGGACAGCCTTTGCCATTCTGGCAGGCGCTCTAGCAAGGCCGGAGCCAAAATTCGTTGGTGGACTGAGAAATAACCGGAGCAAGAAATAACAATGCTTCAAACGGTTCTAGAGCCTTATTTTCGCGCTAAGATCAGTATTATTTAAGGCATTCGTGCTACGAGCAGGCTATTTAAAGCCACACAAAGATCCTAGTTTGTGTCTCCCCATAAGTTTGCGTAACAGCCTTTCCGGAGTGGTTAGGGTTGTCCTCGTACCAAATGAATATGCACAACAATAATTTTGTACGCAGTCTCACATGATTTGAAACATGCGAATTTTCTCGTCCAAATGTGTACGTAAATTCGTGCCAAAATGCGTACAAATTTGTACTAATTGTGAGACCACGGAGAAAAAGTGTTCGAAAGCATTTTAAGGTGTACGCACGCAACACTAATAGCTAGAGCCCTTCCCACACGGCACAATCAATTAGGATCTGTCTGACTCACATACATGGTAAATATTCCTTCTTAAAACGCGTCGGGTTGACACCGTTTTCCATTTTGTACTTACGACTCAACTTGGCTCTGGCGGGGCATGTTGGAAATAGCCATCAGTGCTGGGTCGTGCTCTATGAAGATGTCGTAGCGGGCCTTGAAGATTGGCTCATCCCAGCAGGGAAACGCGCGTCGGGCCCCATTCGGCTCAAAATGTGATGTAGCAAGCCATCTGCAGGCGAGCAAATTAGCATGTACAGTGTTTACGGTTCCCACCATGAAACCTGTGCCAAAAAGCTCCCCGAAACGGCAGGACAACATTTTGATAACTTCAACAACTATCTTTTCACTGAAGTGGGCGAAGATTTTATTATGATCCCTTGGTTTGTTTAGATCTTTCAAGGCAATTTTTAGAGACAATTGAGATAAAGTGGATTGCATAAGGTTCTTTACCCGGAAACAACCCAATAAAATCTTAAGATCGGAAACGATGCGATAAGATCTTCAGAATACGATGGCTCCTAGGAACAAAGGCCGATATCGCGCGCTCCCTGGTAGGGCACGATGTCCCGCGCTGCCTGGTAGAAAGATCGATGTCAAGCGCTGTCTGAAACGGCCATGTTTGACAAGTTATATCTCTCAAACCGTTAGAGTTAGATCGGTACTGTAAGCGAGCCGATTGTGGATCTAAGTTGGAACTAAAATCGGCTCGCTTACAG
Source organism: Thrips palmi (assembly GCF_012932325.1). Taxonomy (NCBI): domain Eukaryota; kingdom Metazoa; phylum Arthropoda; class Insecta; order Thysanoptera; family Thripidae; genus Thrips; species Thrips palmi. The sequence goes on along the minus strand of NW_023144631.1, from coordinate 119,598 downwards.
TACCGACCTAACTCTAACGGTTTGAGAGATATAACTTGTCAAACATGGCCGTTTCAGACAGCGCTTGACATCGGTCTTTCTACCAGGCAGCGCGGGACATCGTGCCTTCTACCAGGGAGCGCGCGACATCGGCATTTGTTCCTAGGAGCCTCGTCGGCCTTCTATTATAGAAGGCCGACGATTTCTCACCTGGTTTCATTGCTGCTTGTTGTATAGTGAGAGCGGTAGAAACCATCCATGTCGTCGTTCAGAGTGCCCGAATACTGCGAGATGTTCAGAATGTACCGCGAACCTGCTTCCAGTGACTTGTCCAAAGTGAACTTGGCGAACTCCAGTGTTGTGTTGAATTGGAGATCAGTAATGCTAGCGAACTCTGAGGGACTTGAATCGTCTGAATCTTCATACACCTGGCAGTCCTCTTTGGTGTAGTTCAGTTCTTTGGAGTGAAGAATGATCTTGTTGGTGCTGCTGGTAGCATTGAAGGAGATAACAGCCTTGCCGTCGAAATCGAAGTCATCATATAGATGAGGTGTCAAAGTCAACTGGTGGCAGCAGGGGTACGAGTAAGATATTACGATTCGGTGCACTGCACACTCAATGAGATCAGATGAAAGACGAAAGACTTTTCGAAGAACGAAGCGTGATTTCCAGTTATGGCAGACAGAAGGTGGTTCGCCACTGAGCACTATCAGCCGCCCCCTTACCGAATTTTCATAGACACGAAGTCTAACATAGACGAAGGCACGTCATAGCAATGTGTGGACACTAAATGTTTTTATATACATGTTGTACATTACATTGAACTTTTCATCAATATTTGTAAAGTGATTCGGAACATATTGAAATAGGTGCAGATAAATATGCAGAAATGCAGAAATAGGTGAGAACATCGTGCGAATTACTCTGCTCAAAGAACTGCGACGTATGTCTGAAATTGTGAACAACATTTGGTGTAAGGAACTTACACTGTAAAATGTGGGAAGCAGGCTGTCCGGAAGCCTGCCAGGGTCCGCAATGTCATTGACTGATGTAAGAGCCCTCTTCCGGAGCTTCCGGTGGGAGCGTGGCCTCAGGGGGTCCACTATGGAGAGCCGGCCGGGGTGGCTGCGGTCAAACAGTGGCGTGGCTGGCCTGCCTCGGGGCGAGTGGCCGGTGGCTATGCCGGCCGACGGAAACCCCGTCGCCAGTGCTGTCGCCACCAGAACGAACAAAACAGCCAACATATTTGACGGTGGCTACTGCAACAGAAACAGTTGCACGATAGAGGATGGGCCATAGTTTGCTCTCTGAAAGTTTCGTAATACAGGTCAGTTTCATCATCATTTGTCGTTTGAAAACATTGTGAATCTCATTTGAGTAAAATTTCAACTTGGGACACTAAATTTGTACAGGCAACAAGTTTGAACGCTGCAGGATGGGATAGGCTACGTATCAATGCTCTCTTTGAGCCTGCCCCGACCATTCCAACACCAACACGAAAACCTCTAACGTAGAGTGCCAATAAAAAATCCGTTCCATGTACCCTACCTTCGCAATACGAAACTGGCGACACTAACTTTGAAAACTGAAGATGAATGTAAGGAGAGTGTCCATTATTTTGTGAAAACCTCTTCAACCTGTCCATAATAATGTTGTTCTGCATGCCCGCTGTACACACCACACACTTTATGTTTTTGTACACATTTTGTACGTAACGTCACATTTTTAGGTAAGGTGGGAGTTTTGAGAAGGGCAATGGGCCTAATGCACCCTAAATTTCAAGCTCTTTCAATCGGTGCAAAGCGTTTTGAGAAACACAGTCTAGTTTTCATAATCTGGAAGAAGTGCTCAACCTCTGCACTGACGGCGCGAGCATCGCTTCATGCTCTCCCTAGGCCGATGCCACCCCCTGGTTCAAATTTGTACGAGATTTACACGAAAATAGGGAAATATGATATGTAGGTGCAGTCTTTCACCGAAAGACGTTAAGAGTGTAACTCAGCGAAGGAAGCGTGGCTGTCAACCTCATGCGACAAAAAATAAGTTCGTGCAGCTTATTTACCGAACAGATTTTGCTCTAACTTTCAACGAGCATGTCGAACAACATTTTTGATGTCTTGAAGAGGTTTCCTCGAAATGATCGATACTTATCTCCCATCAAGCTTCACAGTTTTCAAGGCTGCATCCTGCGTTAATCGCCTGGCTGACGTCCTTCCGACTCTACTTCTCGGCATCGTGACTGTGCAGAATAGGACTCTGCTCTTAGTGAGTAAGTCTAGCGATGCCGGTACGGCAAAGCTTGCATGATGGCACTAATGATAATCGGCACCTTACGAAGTAGAGCCCAATCGTGTCCCTCTGACGCCAGTCTGGCTTGGCAAAGATCGCAGAGGTCGACGCCGTTACAAACTTGTGCACTGAGGGTGGAATGGAAATGGAACACCATTCAAGGAACGTGACATCATGTTGAAACGAATGTGACAGTCACGTTCCTTTGAGCATTGTGTCACATTGGTATGGATGTGAATCTGCCATAAAATTAGCCAATTAGCTAAATTAGCCAAATGAGCTAATTCACATTCGTTTGAATGTGACACTTTGTCTTTAAGGTGATAAATTTACCGCCTCTTACAGCTGTACCACTACCGCTCTTCGAGGGGTACGAAATCGGCGTTACATAGTATTGCCGCCCATTTGCTCTCCAATCTGAATATTATTTGGTAAAGAAAACCGGCGGTGTTGAACCTCTTAAAAAGTGCGTTATCTTGAAACAGCCTGCGTGAGACCACCACCTTTAGCTTTGGGGCAGTGGCGGATCCAAAGGCGACCTTTGCGAGGGGCAAAGCAACACTTTTTGCCCACATACTGGGGAAAAGCATGGCTTTTCGCCTACTCACATGGGCAAAGTATGGCTTTTGGTCTGTCTTTCAGGGGCTGTCTTACTTCTGGCATAAGGCCTGTCGCCTTCCCTGTGGATTTGCGCTTGTTTTTGGGTGCTGTCAAGGAACACAAACAAACTCGCCGGTATGTGGCCAAAGCGTGCACGTGGCGACAGGCTATGCGGGAGCGAGACTTCTTGGTTGAGCAGAGTTCAACGCCATTAAATGGCTGCCAGGAAATTGACCCATTCACATGGAATTTTGTCAGTTCTTTCTGACTGGGACAGCGGCAGAAGTTCACGGTTAACTTACGGAAAACGACGTCATGTCCCCATGAGGAGGGTCGGCGAAGTCCAGCCGACCAGTCGGACCTCGCTTCCTAAATTTCCGAAAGAACGCAGTTGAGGTAAACAATGGACGCCGGACCCTGATTGTGACTCGCGCGGCGCTGCGGCGCTGGTTCACGGAGAAGTGCTGATCTTCACGGCACCGCCAGTAAGACTCGACACTGCGAGTGGGAAAAAGGGGAGTGGGGGGCACAGTGCCGCCTCCTCCAGTTCCTGGAGGACAGGGTCTAGAGTCCAGGCCGGTGGCCCGGCCACAAGCCAGACATCAACGGCCCGGGCCTCTGACGCGTGCCGTGCCCGTAGTCTCGGCGCGCGGCCGCTCGCGCTCACACGGTCGCTTCCGCCTGTACACCAAATCCTTCGTACCGATTTGTTTGAGACCCATCTGTCTTTAATACAAACCAAATTTTTCGTGTAGTCAGTGCATAGTGAGCAAAATCAACAAAGACGGACCACTTCTTCCAGCAACCCTGTACGATTTGCCTGATTTTTTGAATGCTTAATAACTAACTAAAGAAAAGTCTAAAGCATATCGGTTCCCAACCTTTTTCGGTTCGCGACCCCAAATTTGTCGCCAAAAGTTTCCGCGACCCCCAGGAAACATTTCGCGATCCCATAAGCGACCCCTCCTTTAGCATGCCTTTGATACAAAGTGCGATTATCTGCCTTAGTTTGGAAGCAGTATTGTCTCAAATTTGATCAAAACGGTTACAAATGTCTGTGAAAAATCGTGTTTTGGGCCGACTTTAAGCATCCACTGCGTCTGATCCGAGGCGGTATTTCGTCCTCCCTCAACGTGCATGGTCTTGGGACCTTCCGTTAGCATGCCTTTGTTACGGAATGCGATTATCTGCCTTAGTTTGGGAGCAGTATTGCCGCAAAGTTGATCAAAACACGATTTTTCAGACATTTGTGACCGTTTGCGGCAATACTGCTCCTAAACTAAGGCAGATAATCGCACTCCGTAACATAGGCATGCTAAAGGAAGGTCCAAAGACCAATTGCCCGTTGAGGGAGAACGAAATAGCGCCTACGGATCAGACGCAGTGGATGCTTAAAGTCGGCCCAAAACACGATTTTTCAGACATTTGTGACCGTTTTGATCAAATTTGAGACAATACTGCTTCCAAACTAAGGCAGATAATCGCACTTTGTATCAAAGGCATGCTAAAGGAGGGGTCGCGTGGGGTCGCGAAATTTTTCCTGGGGGTCGCGGAAATTTTTGGCGACAAATTCATTGCGTTTGGATTTTCAGTGCATGCATTAGCATCGGGCATTTTCGGGACGCATTGCACGTAAGGTGATGACTGATGCATTGCACGTATCATGCGATATCTCAGTGCATTGCACCATACGTGCTATATTCAAAGCGTTTGGAATCGCAGTGTGTTTTCATTCAGGGTCGTAAAGTTGTTACAATTTATTCATTTGGCAAATACCAATGGTGAAAGAATTGCTGGTGTGTGAGTTAGAAGGAGTGGATACTTCAAGAACAAACTCAATTATTTAAATTAAAAAAATGACTATTCCGCTTTTTTTGCCAAAATTCCCTTGTTTTAATTTTTAAACGTGACAACGGGTCTCAAGTCGTCACAATACTTGATAGGAAGGCATGCGCAGCTGGATACACGCTCAGACCTATAAGGACTTTATTCTCTCTTGCTTATAGCGGTTTTTGAGCAAACGTAAAATGGCATAGTTTCCTGCAATAGCACCATTTTGATCGTTATAGGGATATAATTGTCATAGAGCATATAGAAATTGAAAAGTTACATTAAATGACATTAAGCCCGGTTAATGGACTAAAAAAATTATAAACGAACAAAAAGTAAAAATAGCCAAAGAGAAAATAGTACAGATTACGTTTGCACAAAAACCTTTATGGCAAAAGATAAAAAGTCAATACGAGTCTGAGAGTGTACACGTTTAAGACAGCAAATTCATCACTGGTAAAACTAAAGCGTAGTATTACCCAATGTTTTCAAGCGCAATCAGGTTACGCTTGAAATCAAGCGTAACAGGCTCATCCGCCAAGATTCCCCCTATCTAAATGCATGGGGGAATTTCTAGTCTATGCTTGATTTCAAGCGTAACGTCTTCAAGCGTAACTTTATGCTTGACTCAAGCATAGAGTTACGCTTTAGTTTTACCAGTGATGGTTGATACATTTGTTTTGAGCTCAAAGATCGTTTTGCGCACCAAAACCTTCAAACACAGTTCATCCCTGCATTTAATTGGGCGAAGGTACGTTAAATAGAACACGAAGTAGAACCAGAGCGAGGAGGACTGAAGCGCTGGCTGTCGTGGAGGCCGCAGAGGGTTTGCTGGTGGAGGTTTGGGGAGTAGTGGGGTTGGCTGGAGCTTGGGTGGGGTTGTTTGGGGCAAGAGTGGAGGACATCGTCGGGGGGGACGTGGGGGTGGGGCATGGGGGAATGTTGGCTGCGTAAAGCCACAAGGACACTTTCAAGAGGTACTTGTCGGCCCACGACTGCAGCTCCGTTTCGGCGGACTGGAAAGAGGCCTGGAGCGTCGTCCATTCAGGACTGCCCTTGTACTTGGCCTCCGACCAAGACCGCACCTGAAAAAAAATCGACAACACGTCGTTGAGAGAAGACGCGCTTCCGAATAAAACTGGGCATGCTTGAGCACTAAATCCTGTTGCCAACTGCGGACTTACCTCATTGAATTCACTCCTAGCCCTGATGTCACGGATAAGACCATCCAGAACCTGCACGTCGAAATAATTTCCGTACCTGGGAGGAAAAAAAGTTGCGCAATTTCTCGTTAGTTGTGCTTTGTCGACACCTTTCGCGGATCGCGGTCCGTGTTGGAAACTTCCACTCACGCTTTACGGATGGCATCAGCATTCTCTTCAACAAACTGGAGAATGACCCCATGGTTGTCCAAATGGTCGTAGAAGGCATTAAATAACATGATCCCGTCTTTGGAGTTGTATTTCATGGAGATAGCATCCGCCATTAGGCTGCAAGTACATTCATCAAAAATGTTGGCATGCTTCGTAATGCACTCAAAATTATTGATTTAGGAAGAAATTTGCGCAAACATAGTACAAAAAAATTCTTTTATATTACGAATCTGTTTCGGCGTGTCTTTGCAAGTTACAATGAAAAAGTTTCATAATGTAAAGTAAAAAAAGGCCACGCAACATTTTTGCACAAAATTCTTCGTATTATAAAGAAATTCTGTTCGTTTTCTTCGCAAAACTTTTAGAGTGTAAGGTTAATGGCACAGGAAAACGACAGACTGCGAGTCAGAGGGCATTATCCTCATTACCTTTGGAGCAGCGACTTGTCCGCACTGCAGCCCAGGGCTGAGGCATAGGTGTACCGGAGGTTCGCGTCCGTCTCTGCAAGCCACTTCTGCCTCATGTTCTCGAAAGTGGTGGCGTCTGAGCCGCGGACGCCGTAGCACAGCGTGGTGGACTTGGTGTCTACCTCTAGCCTGCGAACAGAATTCTCGTGCGATGAGTTAGATAGATACACCTGCACACAATATTTGTTTTCGTGGTCACATTTACGACGGTGAAACTGTTTTGTAAACAGAAATAACGCCAAATTGCTCGCTGCCTTGGATACGCTCACAAATAAAAGTAATCGGAGGAATGCTCCTGGGCCGCAACCACATAATTTTGCGCCGCACTGATTCGTAAATTGCGAACGATTTGGCTGAAAGGCGTTGCGACGAATACAGGCCACAATGCAGACACATCTGATTTACACGAGTTAAGTCGTGTAAGTTCTTAAGCCGTCTTAAGTTGAACGGGTTGTCCGAGCGTACACTGTAAAAATTTGTTCTCCCTTTGGGTGACATTCCCATAGGCTCCATCGCCTTTCGATTTAAAGTGTTATTGCAAACCGAAAATTTGAACTTATTTCGAATTACAAACAAAATTCTCCGGGATTTTGACATCACTGATGAACCAAAACTGTATGCCCACTCACGGGTTGCGGCTGGCGTCCGTCAGCCAGGCTTTGAGTGCTGCGCCAGCTTCCGAGAGGCAGTCGGTGTTGCCAGCGAGGCATGCCAGGCTGGTCACAACGTATCGCAGGTAGGCATCTTCGTGTGCCTCGGAGTCTTTCTTTCGGTAGCCCACTGCGGCATAGGCGTCTGCAGTGATGTCCTTGATCAGAGACTGCGGAAAAGAACGAAAGGAAAGAAGATACTTGTATTATACGCGAGCAGTTTCATCGCAAAGAATTTAAGGGAAGGCTTCCAACATTTGTTTTCTGCCAAAGACTGAAGAACAGAAACAAAAAAAAAGTATTTCACTGCTGCGGGCCATAGTTCCCACTGCAATAGGTGTGCTACTTTCTCTACAAATTGAAGTGTGTACTCAGTATGCATCTACAGATGCATACTTATAAGTACACACCTACAGATGCATACCTAGCTGAGTACACATCTAAAGATGCATACCTGTTAAGTATGCATCTGTAGGTGCAAACTTGGCAAATATGCATTAGTAGGTGTGTACTTGTCACCATGTAAATGCCTAGTATCAAGTACACATCTACAGATGCATACTTGGCTGAGTACACATCTACAGATGCATACTTGGCTGAGTACACATCTACAGATGCATACTTGGCTGAGTACACATCTACAGATGCATACTTGGCTGAGTACACATCTACAGATGCATACTTAACAGGTATGCATCTGTAGGTGTGTACTTATAAGTATGCATCTGTAGATGCATACTGAGTACACACTTCAGTTTGTAGAGTTTCCTTCGTGCAAATAAACAATGATGTATAAATGGACCGAGACCAACACAGGTTCAAAATTGTAATTTAAGCGGTGTTTTTACTAAAAACTCCAGTAAGTACTATGTCACCCCACGAACAAAGCAAAAATGCCCAGTACAACCTATCCCAAGGGGAATCAACTTTGAATTTGTACAAATTTTTGAATTCGACACGAATTTTGGTATAAATTTGACTAATTTTCAAAGAATTTCTTTAAATTTTGTCGAAATCCCATGAAGTTTGAAGAAATGCAACGGAAATTCAAGATCGATCATAAATTTCGGTTTTCAACATTTTTTTAAAACTTGTTTCCCATGGTCGCAGCTAGCTTTGCACTTTACCAAGAAGCTGTCGTTGGCTTCGGTCGTGTCCAGCCTGGCGAGGAGGTACTTGATGGCGGCGGTGGCGGCCTGCCACGGCGCCACGCCGCGCTCCGCCTTGAGGCTCTGCAGGAAGGGCAGGGCCAGCGTGTAGTCGAGCTGGCCGGCGCGCGCCAGGGTCAGGGCGTCGTTGAGCAGCTGGGCGCGCCCGGAGGCGGGGAGGGCGGCGGGGTCGGCGGACAGGGCAGCGGCCAGCAACTGCCAGTTCTTGGCGTCGTAATTGACGCGGAAGTAACCTGCAGAAGGGCTCACTCATGACTGACCGGAAGTAAGATGAAAAAAAAAGAAACTACTCTTACGACCCTCACCGGTCTGCATTGGGTTGACGTAAACCCACTGTTCAGCGGTCGCGTCGGTGAAGAGGGCCGCGTAGGGCATGTCCGGGCCGAGCCACCCCTGCGGCAGCGTGGTGCTGAAGTCCTTCTGGGTCTGCGTCGTGACGACCAAGGGGATCCACCACTTCTGGCCCACGTTGGAAGCATTCTTGGGCGGCGCGTACAGGAAGCGCTGCTGCTCGAAGCGGACCTCGCCGGGTTTCGAGTAGTCCCGGGTGGCCTGCAGCACGGGCACGCCGGGCTGCTCCGTCCACGTGGAGGCCACCTCGGAGAACGAGGTGCCGCCGGGCAGCTGGTGCAGGTTGCTGAGGGTCGCCTCCGCGTCCATCGCGGTGAACAGCTTCTCGGGGTTCGCGGTGCTGTACATGCTGTAGGAGCACAACAGAGCTGTTCGATATTGAAGAAAAGTGCTGTCTTCAAATGAGATTGATAGTTCAGATCTGATAATTGAGGGGGAGCTTTGCAAAAGTATAGTCGACACAAGCATGGTCCAAATGCATGCATTCTTCATCAAAATCCGAAACGGTGGATGCATTCGAAATGAGCACGACTTCACAAGGGTAGTTTGATTTTAAGAGAAGTGGGAAATGTTAGCCCACTGTACATGACGTACTTGTCTGACAGATATCGCTTCATGCCCTTTTTGAATACGTCCGGGGTGAGAGCGTAGTATAACATTCGCAGAACAGAGCCACCTGCAAACAGAGAAGTGGGCGTTTAGAATGCAATACTTGCCAAGGAACCTAAAATAAAACGATAGATTACGACGGCCAGAATAACCTGACCATCAGGCCCTCTTCACGTGGTAGAATCTAGATGCTACCCTCGATTGCGCAGTCTTCGCCTTCTCACTATCTCTAATCGGAGCTTAAATGATCCAGATGATGCATCATGTCTGGTCTGAGTAGCTTTGGAGACTTCGAAACCAAGCACAGATTTTGAAATGCACGAAGTCTTACGGAGCTTATCATGAAAATGAGCTTTGTTGGGCGAAACCCTCTGCATAGTTGGGCACGAACTCATGAACATCACTCGCAAGCTCCATTTCATGCCAAGCTATGCACGAAAAACCACATAGTAGTGTTCTTAGGGTTGGAACAGGCAGCGCAGGCGCACCGTCAGGCACTTTTCGTCGTACCCTTGTCGTAGGATATGACGCCGAAATGGTCGTTGATGTCTTGGGCATCGCTCCTGACAGGGCTGCTCATGGGGACCTGGGTCTCCCTCACGTCGCTCTCCATCGCGACGTGGTAAAATGTGGGCAGCATTTTGTCTTCCAGGTTCCATTCCGGTCTGATCTGAAAATAAATACCGACCCGACTTGGAATAATTCTGTGTTTAAGAGAAGCTGTACATGAAAGGAAACCAGGGCTTCGACAAGCGACTTGTGTTTTTCTTTTCTTTCGGAAAAAATACACCAGTCGCATATTTTTGCCGTTTGGCTCCACTGCATCGCCGTAGTTTACAACTGCGAGGACGGATCTTTGAGGGAAAGAAGTTTGGAATTTTACAGCGACCTCAAGTGCCGTAGCTAACCCAAACACTGTCATTTTCGGCTTTTATGTTTACTTTTAGGAAAGAGGGAGCAAGGATGATCAAGTCGTCAAGCCTGATACGTCTAAACGTTTACCTGGTTGCAGATCATGTTCTCGTAGAAGGTGGCGAATCCCTCGTTGAGCCAGGTGTGCGACCACCAGTCAAGAGTAACCAGGTCTCCGGTCCACTGGTGTCCGAACTCGTGGCAAATGACGGTTGCGATGTTTTCGTACGAGGGAGTGGTAGTGTCAGCGGTCACGATCAGATCTGGCTCCCTGCATCATCGAGTCAAGGTTAAGGGAGAACGGGTTGACATATTTTACAGTCTGTTCTTCCTCAAAGCTTTCACGGTTAAAGAACCGCCTAGAAATCTAAGGACAAGCTCCCGTTTCATTTCTAAGGATTTAGAGTGAATTTTCGACGCTGTCGAAATTGAAATGACGTTACAAAAATGGATTTGTCTCGACGAGACTTAATGTCAAATGTCATTGAACTTTCGAAGTACGTTCCAGGTCATTTTGGCCAGTTTACAAATTTAGAACTTCTTGAATTTAGAACTTGAACTTTGAATTTCTTTATTTTCCATCCAGTCCTTTGAAACGTGTTGACATTTCCATTTCACGAATTGTCAAATCCATTTCTGAAAAACTATATCAGTTTGCACTCTTAGATAATGCTTTCAAAACCCGTAGAAACGAAAATAAGGCATCCTCTTGGATTTCAAGATGGAACTTTTACCGTGTTGGTTCGTACTTCGTGAATGCACCTCTGAGGAAATGCCACAAGAAGTGATCAGTGCCACTTTCTCTCACTTCTGTTTGAGCATCTTCTCCCAGTAGTAGGCGATAGAACTCACCGGTAGGTCACAAGACCCCAGTTTTCCATAGCGCCGGCAGAGAAGTCTGGGATGGCCGCTTGGTCCATCTTGGTCAGCGTGTACGGCACCCCGTTGAACTCCTCCAGGATCTTCAGGGCCTTGGGGCCAACGTCCTGGCTGAGGCTGCCGCCGGCAATGATGTCTTCGCGCGCCCACGTCGTGAAGGTGTTGTCGCTGTTCGAGAGGCTCTTGAAGTCCGAGACGATGAAGGCGACCAAATAGGAGGACATGATCGGAGTGGTCATGAACCTATCGACCACCTGGCCGTTGTCACTGTGGGGCATGAAAAAAATACGTCATTTCACCCTCGTGGTCAGCAATGTCTTCTGGGATTGGCTGCGGCTACACGCTGAAAACCTTCCGAAGTATTTTCGACGTATACGTCGAGCAAAACTGGCGTATCTGAGGAGTGACCGCAAGAACCGGCTGATCTGTACGAGCCCCACAAAGAAGGGCCCGTTTTTGATACCTCAAGAAAGGGCGTGCCTAACTTTTCTGTGGACATGAAGATTTTTGTCTTGAAATGCGTTTTAGAAAGTAAGGAGTACGTAGAGTAGTACTCTGAATTTCGACTTAAACGTCGGATACGCCAGTTCTAGTGGTATCCAAACTAGATAGGCCCTTCTTTGTGGGGCTCGTAAAGATCGGCCTTTTCTCACAGATACGCAAGTTTTGCTCGGATAGTGTTTTTTTTTTAAACATAAGCAAGATACAAACTTTTGAGTTTGAAATACGAAGATATAGTCCGTAAATTACGAAATATTTTCTCTGTATGCTTATGTATGCTCAAAATAGTCGGTTTTAACAACGAAATTTTCTTCTCAAGACTTAAACACTTCGTATGGTTTTCTGAGTGTGAAAGTAGGCCAGTCCGTGGCTGAGTAACTGGCTTTGTTATCGTTCTGCCTCACTGGTATTGGTATTTTCTTAGGCTCATCATATGCAGCCCCGTTAAAAATGTGGGTGCACTGTACGTTCTCAGTGTGAGTTGCCGGAGCCAATGTTGGTCGGTGGACTAAACACACAAAACGCTTAGAACGATTCTAGATCTCGACCTTGCTGTGCATTTTGCCATGTTATTAATTCAAGGAATCTCCTTGAATATCCATAAACCTCTGATGCTTCTGCCAGGCTATCCCAAAAGCAAGTGTCTATGCCGTGGTCTTAGGGACGCTGTTTTATAATCACGTTTCCACTTCCAAGATTGATTCACTATGAAGTAGTGCACTTACGAGTCGGCTCGACTTTGGCGGGGCATGTTGGAGATTGCCATCAATGCTGGGTCGTGCTCTATAAAGATGTCGTAGCGAGCCTTGAAGCTGGGCTCATCCCAACAGGGGAACGCGCGTCGGGCCCCCGTAGGCTCGAACTGTGTCGTAGCGAGCCATCTGTAGGTGATCAGTCACCATTAAAACAGTGCAAAAAGCTTCCTGAAAATAATTTTTGATAATTTCACGCAGCTCTATAGAACTGTTGTGACAGCTCGTATGGGTTTGCTTACATTGCACCTCTAGACCTGATTTGGGCACAGACTCTTTACTGTCAGAATATTCAAGGGACGGGATTTGATAATGTCTCACCTGGTTTCACCACTGCTGGTTTTATAAGAGGAGCGGTAGAAACCGTCCATGTCGTCGTTCAGACTGCCGGTATACTTCGTGATGTCTAGAATGTACCGCGAACCCGCTTCCAGTGACTTGTCCAGAGTGAACGTGGCGAACTCCAGTGTTGTGTCGAATTGGAGATCAGTGATGCTGGCGAACTCTGTCCGAGTTCCATCATCAGACTCTTGGTACACCTTGCAGTCATCTTTGGTGTACGTTAGTTCTTTGGAGTGAAGGATAATCTTGCTAGTGGCGCTGACAGCGTTGAAGGAGATAGTGGCCTTGCCGTCGAAGGTGAAGGTGCCAGACAGATGCGGGGTCAAAGTCAACTGGTGACAGCAGGGGTACAACAAAGAGTTATTGGTGCTCACTCAATGAGATCTGTTGAAACCGGCAGAAATGGGTGGGCAGAATTGAAATTTCCAGCAAAGTCGCGGCTCTTGACAGATGGTGGTTAACCATAAAGCACTTGAATAGGGTGATGGCGGAGCAGAATCGAACACCTCAGGGCTGAGGAAAATCGGACACCATATTTTTAAACTGGATTTCCTAATTTTGAGACTACCGTTACGCGTTAGTGAAGGATTCCGATAACCAGTAGCGAGCATTTCCTATCATCAGAATGTGACAGTAGTGTGACAGTCTATGAAATAGGGGTGTCCCCGCTCTTGCAGTGCTCATTTCCTCCCACCCTGACCCTATTTTCATTTCTTGGTTGTTGTTTTCTTCTTTTACAATACAGCCTCTGTGCATGTTTGAAGTTTTCAATGAGGTTCTGATGAGAATCTGCTGAGTGGCACACGGCAAAACCAACGTCCGGGTTTCCCAGGCGCACCCTGGAAAAATGCCCTGTTTTTCCAGGGTGCGCCTGGGAAACCCGGACGTTGGTTTTGCCGTGCAGGCAACGTGTGCAACTTACACTGTAAAATGTTGGCAGCAGGCTGACAGGCAGCCTTCCGGGATCGGCGTCGTCCCTAACAGTAGTGACATCCCTCTCTCGGTGCTTTCGGAGGGAGCGTGGCCTCAGCGGGTCCACTAAGGTGAGCCGGCCGGGGTGGCTGCGGTCAAACAGTGGCGTGGCTGGCCTGCCTCGGGGCGAGTGGCCGGTGGGGATGTCGGGGGATGGAAACCCTGTCGCAAGGGCGGCAGCCACCAGGACGAACCAAACAGCCAACATCTTTGACGGTGGCCACTGCAACAGGAACAGTTATGATACAAGGTGGGCCGAAGTTCGAACCGCGGTTCGAACACCTTCCTTTCACGAGCGAACAAAATGCCAATACAAGATTGGATCTTGGTGGCTCACACAACGATATGGGTGAAAATATTATTCATAATTTGTTGAGGGAACGTTCTGAAATCACGAAATTTGGGGGTCGCTTCAAATAAAGATTTCTTCGGTTCATCCTACGTGACTCGCCTACCTGACGTCCTTCCGCGTCTCCTCTTCGTCGCTTTGTGACTGTCTGCAGAACAAAGCTCTAAGTCGGTAAGACTAGCGTTGTCGGCTTGGCAAAGCTTCCATGAAGACATTGATAATCAGCCCCAGACAAAGTATAGGCCATTCGTGTCAGTCAAGGAAGAGGCCCGCCAGTCTGGCTTAGCGAAGTTCTCAGTGATCCACCCATGCCGCTAAAAAATTGGGGTACACTAGGATGGATCAATCGACGAAAAATTTAAAAACTGGTGCACTGTTGAGAAGCCTTGTCTGAGGATAAGCTTGTTAGAAAATTAACAACAATACATTTATTTGGGGCCAGCTAACCCCGTTCAAGGTACGCCTTCGGGAGCCTGAAAGTCGGTTCTAACGGCGCTGCATTCAAAGATCTTAACAACTTGCCAAGCATCTTTGCCTATATTGTCAAGAAATGATCAACGTCTCTCAGGGAATCTGGGGCACGTGGTTTCTCGACTGAAGAATTAAGCGAACACTCACTGATTAGATTAGATACTTGTGTCACTTGATTGGGTTCTGCTCCCTGCAAAGAGAAAAACGAATTAAACGCCCTGAAATTTGTATTGACTTCTTGAAGTTAATGTTGTCCCTCAAATTTACCCGCAACTAAGGTTGTAGTTACATTAAAAGCTGTAACACATGGGCCATTTTCAATTTTGCAGGTATTACAGGGGGGCAGTCTCGACTCCGAGGAGGGTTTCGGATCAAAATGGCTTTTCAAATATACCTCTCAGAGATAAAAGGTGGAAACCTTATGACAGAATATTAAGAACAAAGCCAAGAAAATATTTTGATTTTGTCTTAAGTCGTGAGGAAGTTATGGGGGATGCAACAAAATGTTCCACATTTCACTGCGTGCGACTTAGGCCTACCTCCGGCAGCTTCGCAACTTTTTAGCAATTCGTTTGCGGAATCTGAAGATCAAAAACCTCTCATTCAATTGACCAAAAAATCCATTTAGCCCTGGGAAAACCTGGGTAAACCCTCATCAAACCCTTCATGTTTGAGTGTGTTTTCAAAAGTGTTCGCTCTCATACTATTTTGCGTACGTGCTTCTTTTGGCAAGTTTGCACGAATTTTTGCACTTCTGTGTACAATGTTGCACGAAAAAGATTGCATGTTTAAAACTGTGACTCTCACAGGGTTGCGACGTAAGTTGAAACTTTGAGAACTTTTGTTAAAATTTTGAGCAAATTACGACCTAGTGTACGTCACAGGATTCCCGGAGTGGGTAACGGTAACCCCTCGACTGGGTCGCTATGAATATAGCGTCAATTGGTGCAATGCTTTTGCATTGCACATGAAGTGCACATTACGATGGGTCCTATGAACAAAGACCGATGTCTTTTGGGTCGCTCGAACAAAGACCGATCTCCATTTCGGCCGTTTCTGCATTCGCCGCTTCTTTTTCTTGTTGTTCTCGCAACAGACATCCAACTCAAACAATAGTTTGAAGGTTTTGTTCCGAACATATTAGAGAATGATTATCTAAAACTCATTAGTGTGGAATCAAAACGTAGAGATTGTTCTGGGACTTCAAAATGAACGCGTTGAGAGGTTAGGAAATGGAGATCGGTCTTTGTTCGAGCGACCCAAAGGAAATCGGACTTTGTTCGAGCGACCCAAAGGACATCGGTCTTTGTTCATAGGGGCCATCGATTTTTTAATGCCTTTCCCATTCCCATACTCATAGGGCATTTACGGGAAGCATTGCACTTATGGTGCGATATCTCAGTGCATTGCACCAGACGTGCTTTATTTATATTCGTACCGTTTGACATCACTGCTGTACCACGGGCAGCAAGTCCTGGCGCTCGCGGTGCGGAGGGCGCCTTCCGCCCAATATGTGCCTGAGCGGTAGATAACCGCGCAGATCTGATAGTCTTTCAGCCAGTCGCGCAAGAAACGCGGGGGTTGACGGACCGAAGTAACCAGACTTTTGCGCTCCTTGGGTATGTCACTGGCTGAGTAGCGTCTACACACCATATGTCTATGAACAATTTTTGATACCAACTGGAAACAGTTCTTAGCATAAATTTGTTAAATTTGTTAACAAATCTGGTGACCAAATTGTGACTAGCTGATTATAATGTGGTCACCATGCCAAAGCCCATAATTCAAGGGGTGATCACTTGGCGTTCTGGTGGACACATTAGTACATGAGTGGCATGAGTACACCTCACAAAACTCAAAAAGTTTGTATTCGTTTTTAGGCTTTATTAAGCGCTTTAGACGATACACAACGCCAAGTCGTGCAAAAATAATTGCGAAGCTAGCTCTTTTTAAACTTGTGAGTACTCTGAGTACGGGCCAATTTGTACACATGAGTCCACTAGTTATTCACCCCTAGCCAGAATTGTTTCCAGTTAAAATGTTGACCCTAAAGAGATCCAAAGACATGGAGTGAAGGCCAGGTTTCAAGGGGCAACCCGGCAACTTTTCCGTTTGGCAAATTGATTCAGTCTTCCCAAAAGAAATTAAATTTGGACGCACACCCGCTACTTAGCTGGAATGAGCGAGCAGAAGTGCACGACGGTAAAAACGGAACCTGGTTTTCCCAGGAAGCCAACGGTGAAGGTATAGGCGATTTCCAGGAAGTTCCTGGGAAAACCAGGAACCGTTTTTAGCGTGATGAGCGCACAAAATTTGTCAAAAATCACAGAATATTCGTCAAAAACACGAATCTTGAACAGTCGTGTAAATGTGACAAGATGATCCAGGAAGCGGAAGAGGGGGAGGGATCCATACAGACCATTTTCCAGGAGAAAGATGATTAAAAAAGCGTAGTAAAAAACACATTACAACTGTTTGGTCATTTCGTAGAGGGGTTCTTCGACTTACCAATTTCTCTTTAATTGGAAAACTGGTCCATCTCAGCAATTTTGGTGCTAAACGACGTGGAATGTAGAGACAAAACAATTAGGACTATAGTCTGAGGTGTAAAAGTAAAAGGAGGTTAGGTTGAGTTGGTTCTTTTTACGCTAGAATCATTGACACGTAATTGGGTAAATAGTTTAAGTTAAGCTTCACCCTTTTCAATCGAGATTTTCTCGAAAGCTGCCGCTGCCAGATCAATAAAGCAGAATAATTTTGTGAGAATATTACAGTAGAAAACTACTTTGGAGATAAGTCAAATTACTCCCTAATTCCGCTTGCTGGATCAATCATTTGGCAGTTAAATTTAGTCTAACAAACGTGTCGCCTCTCTTATTTCCAGGATGGTGCGAGACTGCCGTCTCGCCATGGGCCCACTCGCAGTATTCCTTGCACTGGTGGCCGTGGCCAGTGCCACCACCACTCAACAGCCCGACGACCCGGCTTACGAGTTGACCTTTCCCGAAGACTTCCTCTTCAGCAGCGCCACGGCATCTTACCAAATCGAGGGCGCCTGGAATATAAGTGGTACGGCATTCATCTAAGTTGACGCAAGCTTTTCAAACACAGACACACATTAAAAATCCCGCAAAGAACGCTCTGCGTAATACAAAGAAAACGGCGGCTCCGCATCGCAGCCTACAAATGAGATTATTTCTAAACAATTTTGTTTAAAATAACAAAGGAAAAATCCGTTGCAAGCTGCTTAGAATTTCTTCGTAGGCTACAAAGGATTTTTCCCTCGTAATACAAACAAAACCGTTTGTGTTACGAACGATTTACTTCGCAGGCTGCGAAGCCGCCGTCTTCTTTGTAGCTACAAAATACGTTCTTTGTAGAAGTTGATATCTACAGAACAAGATTTTCTCACGCTTGATACCTACCCTCTCTATTGGCTGCGAACATAATTACAGGCCAAGGATGAATGACGTTATGACGAAGTTAGTTGACGTTTCCGTTATAGTCCAGCGTTAGGTAGACCTAAAAACGCGACATTTCGCCATTACAGGCAAAGTATGACGTCTTCACGTACAAGAAAATTGTCTTGTCCCCCCTAAATGGATTTAATTTGGTCACACGAGGTGTGTGAAACCTTTATTTGGCGTTATGAAAGGCCCATTACAAGGACCTGACTAGCAACATTTATCTTTGACGTTTGTGTTGCTTGGTATCGAAATAGCTGCCTTATCACTCGGCCTGTGACCCGAACGATTAGGCAGATTAGGGTGACTGTTCGCAATGTGCATCACCGAGGCACAAGTCCCATTAATTGGCGTCGCTGTTAAAAAATGTTAAATTAAATACACCTCAACCATCTTTATATGGGCAAACTATCAAAAGTGGCCCAGCCGTCTCTAGCAAGAATAGCGCTTGGGCTGGATAAGCTGGCTCGATATTCACGCGTTCATGCACTTCTCGGGTTGCCTATCCACTTCACTTAAAAAATCTTGGTTGTCACTTGATGATAATTACAAGGCCAGTTTTCGTTATGAAAATATTATCAAACTAGTTGATGACATAGTGGTCACGCCGGTGCAATGAAAGTAATACGAATTAATACCACTGCTGAAAATGTGAAAATATCACCAAGTTGTGATGAAATTGTTATTAATCACAGGTGGTGAAAATGTCACCCACTATTTTGAGATAAAATAACATACTTATAGTACAGTATGGGCACTTCACACAGAACATGTCAGTCGATGAGGCAACAACCTGAAATGTATTAACTTTACACATTCTTCAAGGGGAAAGATTTTGCACGAGTCTGGAATATTTCGCAGGGCTAAATCCCCTAAATACTACGTAAGATTCAGACAGATGACGGGATTTTGTGATAATTTAACCGATTTCGGAGGGATTTCCTCACGGTTCCATCAGATTTCGCGCATATTTAGTCCACTCAAGTCCATAGAAGGATATGGCGCGTGGTTTTCACCCCGATCAGTTTTAGGAAATAGTATACACGGATGGCTTAGTGTTTAACTTAAGTTGCAACATTCACAACGCTCCATACCGTCAGACATCCTTAGAGTTTAATTTTTCGAAAGTTCATCTTGAAATTGTCAGCGCTAGGCAACACCCCATGAGTTTTGACTTCTTATCTGTCTATCCGTATCCACGTGGTTTAGTTGTTTTATGAAGCGCATCCTCTTGGACTGACTATTCGTCAAACAATCACGATTACCTTATATTGCTGCCCTTCAATCTTTACCATGTTCACTTTAAATGTCTACCCCGTCTACTTTCTGATCCGCTCCTAAATTTCTGACCTTTGTGTCACTACTATCGCACTCTTCTTGAGTATGGGTCTGGGTTTTCTTCGACCACCACCTGGTCTTGGCCTTCAAGTAGGAATCGTCAAGTGCCTGCCCGGTTAGCGCGACTCCTTGAAAAAAAGGGCGGTTTTGAAAAACAAGGAAAGGGAAAACTTCAAGGAATTCCTGGAATTGCCCCCTTCCAAGGGGGCTCCCTGTTTTTCCCGGCCCGTCCCTTGTTTTTGGCTCCAACAATTCCAAGGGCCCCCCTTGTTTTTGGGTGCACTTCCAAGGGGGCGCCTTGTTGGTCCTGCCGTTTCAAGGAACCCCCTTTTTTGACCGCAAAAATCGATTACGCGCGGCCACGTCATGAGGGCCCCGTGACGTCCCCCTGGGGGTTTACCATGACGACCCCCCTGTTTTTCCGTGCCCTTTGGGGTGCCCGGGTCCACATGGCCAAAGCCGAAAACCGTTTTCTTTACGTCCCCTACTTTTGGAGATACAGGACGTACCCCGAGGGCCCCCGTCCCAGGGGGAGGAGGGAAATGGTGTTTTTCGAGCCAAAGACTGGCCAGAGCCTACTTGGTGTCCGGGACTTTTGACTTTGGAATCGGTTAGGGGGGGGCCGGCCCACCCGAACCCAAAATTTTGGGCGTTCCGGCCAGCCGTTTGTCCCGGATGGGGTCAAACAGCTGGATTTTTGGGCTTATTTTGTATTGGATGTGTTTTCGCCATCCTGGCAAAAGCTGGGCCGGGAAATTGACCAAATTTGGTTTCGAGGTGGGCCGGACCCCCTAACCCCGATTCCAAGTAAAAAGCCCCGGACACCAAGTGGGCTCGTGGCCAGAGCTGTTTTGGGCCCTCGAAAAAATCACCACTTCCTCCTCCGCCTGGGGCGGCTCGGGGACGTCCTCGTATCTCCGAAAGTACTGGACGTAGAAGAAAAGGGTTTTCGGCGTTGACTGTAAACCCGCAGCCTAAACGGCACGGAGAAACATGGAGGTCGTCATGGTGAACCCCGGGGGGACGTCATGGGGGCCCTCAGACGTGGCCGACGACGAAACTCGAGCTTTTGCGGTCAAACAAGGGGGTTTCCCTTGAAACGGCAGAGCCCAACCAAGGCCCCCCCCTTTGGGAATGCACCCCAAAAACAAGGCGGCCCTTGGAATTTGTCGGGAGCCCAAGAAAAAGGGAGGGCCCTTTGGGAAAAACAAGGGCCTCCTTGGAAGGGGAGCATTTCCCAAAGGGAACTTCCTTGAAGTGTTCCATCTTTTCCTTTTTTTTCAAAAAACCCTCCTTGTTTTTCAAGGAGTCGCGCTAACCGTGTGTACTGGCCGGGTGTTCTGGGTCAAGTTCAAGTTCTGCCATGGCCTTCCATTCCGGATGGCGTCTTAGTGCCCATACCCCATCAATATTTCCCCTTCGGGTTTTTCTATTTGACTGACGCGGCCGCTATTTTAGCAACCTAATGAAAGACCCTGATCTGAAGCGGTCGGGCCAAAAACGTTGACAACGTGCTGTGCAGTCACGATTACTTTGAAATCGGCACGTGCTGTGCAGTCACGATTACTGTGAAATCGGCACGTGCTGTGACATCACTAACTGCTAGCATAAGCCTTGCCACTTGAAACTAGCGCTTTCGCGGCGTGTGATCGTTTGCTTATCAGTTTCCCACACTAAAAAGCCTACAAAGAATGACATGGTTTTTAGCTGGCCATGACGCGCGGGCTGTATTTACAACCACGGAGAATTCATCCACAGTTGAAAAAGATAAGGCTCTTCGATTTGATTGAATTGACGAGTTACCACACTACAAATCCAAAAGTCAGACATCTCGCCACTCCAGAGGGGAGAGATAAAAGTCTTGCCAAGTTTTTGGGATCTGAAAGTTCGCCAAAATTTTGGGCAGACAAAAAGTCTTACCCCAAAAAGGTCAGAAAAAAAGTCCCCCATTTTGTGGTGGGACTTTTGTGTCCGACTGTTTTGTGGCGAGACTTTCTTGTCTGACCAAATTTTGGCGAGACTTTAATGTCGCGCCATATTTTGGCGCGAAGTCTTTCCATCCAATTTGCAGTGATATTATGTGACAAGGAAATGTTAATTTAGCCTATCTCTATACTCCGCTTTATGAACTTTTGATGACTGTTCCCTTATTTTCGTTCCAGGAAAAGGCGAAAACATATGGGACCGCTTGTCGCACGAGCATCCTGAGTTGATTCTTGACGGCTCGAACGGGGACGTCGCATGCGACTCGTACCACAAGTACAAAGAGGACATCCGCATCGTGAAAGAGCTGGGGGTAGGTCAGCGGTTCCCAACCTTCTTCGGTTCGCGACCCCAAATTTGTAACAAAAAATTTCCGCGACCCCCAGGAAAAATTTCGCGACCCCACGCGACCCCTCCTTTAGCATGCCTTTGATACAAAGTGCGATAATCCACCTTAGTTTGGGAGCAGTATTGCCGCAAAGTTGATCAAAACGCTCAGAAATGTCTTTAAAAAATCGTGTTTTGGGCAGACTTTAAGCAGCCACTGCATCTGATCCGACAAGGTATTTCGTCCTCCCTCGACGGGCATTTGGTCTTTGGACCTTCCTTTAGCATGCCTTTGTTACGGAGTGTGATTATCGGCCTTAGTTTGGGAGCAGTTTTGCCACAAAGTTGATCAAAACGCTCAGAAATGTCTTTTAAAAATCGTGTTTTGGGCCGACTTTAAGCAGCCACTGCGTCTGATCCGACAAGGTATTTCGTCCTCCCTCGACGGGCATTTGGTCTTAGGACCTTCCTTTAGCATGCCTTTGTTACGGAGTGTGATTATCGGCCTTGAGCAGTATTGTCTCAAAGTTGATGAAAACAGTAAAAAATGCCTTTGCATGCCATTTTGATCCACTTTGAGACAATACTGCTCCCAAACTAAGGCCGATAATCGCACTCCGTCACAAAGGCATGCTAAAGGAAGGTCCAAAGACCAAATGCCCGCTGAGGAAGGACGAAATACCTTGTCGGATCAGACGCAGTTGCTGCTTAAAGTCGGCATAAAACACGAATTTTCAAAGGCATTTTCGACCGTTTTGAACAATTCTGCCAGCCGGGAAACAGCCGCGACCCCAGGCGACCCCAACCACCTCGCCGCGACCCCTCGAAATTTTTTCGCGACCTCATTTGGGGTCGCGACCCTAAGGTTGGAAACCGCTGGGGTAGGTCTTCGGTTCCGAATACAGACGGACTCACGACACTGGACCACTTCGATCCGCCAGTCGCCGATTTCAATTCGTAAACTTAAGGGTTCGGAAGAGCAACGTAGAACACTTGGAATGAGCAGCTTGGTTTGTGATCGTGGGCCGAAACGACAGGAAAATGATCCTTGGGTTTAAAACTGGTGTCAAATTCTTCACGGTAACAGTTTTTCCACCTCCCATGATCAGGAAAGATGAAAACGGCGTGGTATACACACCGACTTACAAGTATTTTGTGCATAGCTTTGCACGAAATTGAACAAACGTTTTGAAACGCAATAATTTGTGCGTAGCTAAGCAAGCATGAATGGGTGCATTGTTGCGCACGAATTAATGCACTTCACACGTATGCGCCAAATCGTGCAAATCACTGGTAGCCAACGAAAGTCACGTCATATTCGTTGCAGTGTGAATTTTGCCACGTTCGTTTGAATATGGTGCCACATTCGTTTAAACGTGACTCGGCCGTTTAAGTAGGGTGTCACATTCGTTTGAACGTGACTCAACATTCAAACGAATGTGACATCATATTCAAACGAACGTGACAAAATTCACATTTGAACGAATATGACGTCACATTCGTTGGCTACCAGTGAAGGTATGCCCGAAAAAACCACGCAGTGATAAGGGTGTCTTTTTTTCGGGTGCCATAGAATCCGAATTCTACTAAAATTGGCTGGGAATTTGACGAGGACGAAGAATGGCAATACCTCGGTTAATTTTTGCCCAGAGTACACGGCGGAACAATGTTCCTGGGGTTGTTCATCTTTAGCATTAAAGGGAATTCACATTAATGGCAAGATGTGCGACCGTTCTACAGCCGTATTTTTTTATCTGCGACCACAAACTGATATTGCAATCCTCCATTTATCACCATGGCTTTCAATTTCGTCAAACCGGTGATTGACACCTGGAGACAGTTCATTCGCTGTTGTTTTTTGGTGTGTGTGTTTTGTTTTTATTGCAGCAGGACGGTGAGATTGTAATTTATTTTGGCAATGTCTTTCGCTGATTCCAGACCAAGGTGTACCGGTTCTCGCTGTCTTGGTCTCGTATTCTACCGACGGGTGCCATTGACGTCGTGAACGAAGACGGCTTGCGCTACTACAATGCCATCATCGACGAGTGCATTGCCAACAAAATCGAACCAATGGTAAGTCTTTATGCAACACTCCCAATTTCCTACTCAGAAATGCCATGCGTGCAGTCATTACACTAAGCTAATTCTCAGTACTCTACGACGCAAATCTAACAAAATACAGAGAAATTTGCACGTAATATGAAGAAAGTGGACTTATTTTACCGAGAAACCGTTTCTACGTCAGCTGTGCTGTCATAATACTTAGCTTTTTTTGTTCGTATTACGAAGAAAAGGCTCAGTGGGATCTGGGGCCGCCTCCGTTGCGAGTTTTGATACTCTGCAAACTCAACAGTGTGCTCAGCACACTCTGTTCGGCGTGTACTCACAAGTACACTCTGACGAGAGTGTACTCAGATGAGTACACTCCAACGAGAGTGTGCTTAGATGAGTACACTCCAACGAGAGTGTGCTCAGATCTTTGAAATATATGCAAATATGCAGTTGAGTACACGCTCGTGGGAGTGTGCTCGTGAGCACACGCTGAAGAAAGTGTACTCGTCAGTACACGCTAAAGAGAGTGTGCTGAGTACACTGTTGAGTTTGCAGAGTAGATAAAGGTCAAAGAAACGATGAATACGGAAAATGGACAGAAGAATGTAGTGCGGGAAAAAAGCGTGGAATGACTGTTACTTGTTTCATGTGCACTCATGAAGTCTGGTACCTACGAAAAATATACTGTTGTACATAGTTTATGACACGGAAGTTCCGTAGTAGTTGGCACACTCTCATTCCAGGAACGTGACATCACGTTGAAACGAACGTGACAAAGTGTCACGTTCGTTTGAGCATTGTGTCACGTTCGTTTGAATGTGAACAAGCTGATTTTAGCCCAATTCACACCCAAACAAATGTGACACAATGCTCAAACGAACGTGACATTTTGTCACGTTCGTTTCAACGTGATGTCACGTTCCTGGAATGAGAGTGCAGTTACGCACGGTCCAGGCAATTTGTTGACAAGACCAGTTCCGTACCTTTCTGTCCTTTTTCTCCCAGCGAAAAGAGAGATGTAAAAACACTACAAACATGACGTTCTTGTTGTTTCAGATAAGTATTTTCCACTGGGATCTACCACAGCCTCTCCAGGATATGGGAGGCTTCCCCAACGAGGTCATTGCTGATTACTTTGTGGACTACGCAGACTTAGTTTTCGAAAAGTTCGGAGACAGGGTAAGTGGACGAAATGTCGTGGTGTTCGCTGAGGAAGTTCTTACTTTAAAATTGAGTGCCCTGTCGTCTCGCAGCATATCGAAGTCTTGCCGTAAAGCACCGTAAAAAATAAACTGGAAATAAACAAAGTAGCTGCTGGTGAAAATTTCATTGTCAAGAATTCCTTCAAAAATTTACGATAATCATTTGTAGAAACGAGGGTTTTGTGAAGTTACAAAGAATCTTCTTTACTTCATGATGATTAAAAGTATTTGCAAATTACTGCGAATCTGGGAAAAATTAGCAAATTTACAACGGTACCTAAACCACACTTTTGCCAGAGGTACCTTCGTTACGGAGACACTTTTGCACAGTGCGCGGCATGCGAAGGTTAAATCAAATCCAAGTTCACAGTGCAAGGTCCCTTCCTCAGGTCAAGTGGTGGGTGACAGTAAATGAACCCTGGAGCGTCTGCGCGGACGGATACGGCGCTGGAGGGAAGGCCCCTGGGATCAAGTCCGAGGGAAGGGCCGACTACCTGTGCGCGCACACCGTCCTCAAAGCCCATGCTCGCACGTACCATCTCTACAAGGACAAGTACTTCGCGACCCAACAAGGTACACAGACGACACTGCGTCGGTTACAAAAGTTGCTTGGTGGTGCTCTATTGTTTCCTGAACGCCTGGGAAAGGGATTTAACCAATTATATTGTGCGCCCAGTGCGTCCTAGGCTGCCGGCCGTGCTCCAATGCACTGTCAATGAAAAAGTCAAAATTCTGAACTGACAGGGAATCTTAGAATCAGGGTGACTGCCAGTTTTCAGAATTAAAACAGTCAAATTTTGTTAGTTAAACCTACAGGAAGTATTGCCGTATTTTGCGGTTTCTTTTTTCAAACGAAAGTAAACAGACTTCAATTTCGATGCAAATCAATTACTTGCAGCAGCCTGATGCTGGAATTCCGTGGAAGTTTAGAAGTCCTACTTTTTAATTTGCAATGTACTTGAGCACGCTTTAAGCTGAAGCCAACAGCCGCTTGTGCTAATTAGGCATAGTTGGGACCGAATGCGGGCAAAATCCCATTTCCCCGGTACGTTCTGAAAACTATATCAATTATTGTAAATGACCTCTTTTCGTCTTCAGGTAAACTGGGCATTGCGGCGAATTCAAACTTTTACTTCCCGAAGGATCCAAACAACCCAGACGATGTGGCGGCTGCAAAGCGATGGCTCGATTTTCAGGTTAACAATGTAGCCGTAACATTAAATATCCTGCATTGTGCTACGACTCCCGTGATCATATTTGAACCCTCGCCTACAGTTGGGTTGGTACACCCATCCGATATTCAGCGCCAACGGAGACTACCCTCCAGAATTGAAAACACGCGTCCGCGACGCGAGTATCAACAAACAAAAACTCCACAAGTCCAGACTCCCAGAGTTCACTGCTCAAGAAGTTGCGTACATAAAGGGTAAGTAAAGCGGAAATTATATTTCTGACAAGGCGTTGCCTTTTTTTATGAAGTCAAGTTTCCAAGGCCAATTTTGGTTGGACCACAGAGAGAGACAGAGAGAGAGAGAGAGAGAGGAGAGAGAGAGAGAGAGAGAGAGAGCTGGAGCGCATGCAAACTTGGGGTTCAGGCCGGCAACACTGAGAATGAAAGAGTTAAATGCAGGACTCCAATTTAGGGTGGGGTATTATTTATCACTTCAATTTGGCTCAGAGTTATTGTTATTCACTGGTAGCCAACGAATGTGGCGTCATATTCGTTCGAGAGTAAATTTTGTCACGTTCGTTTGAATGTTGATTCACGTTCACGAGTGTGACACCCTACTTAAACAGCCGAGTCACGCCCAAACCAATGTGACATCATATTCAAACGAACGGGACAAAACTCACACTGCAACGAATATGACGTCACATTCGTTGGCATCCAGTGTTGCTGAAATTTGGCTTCATCAAACTTTCATCAAACTTTGGGTCAAAGTAATATTCAGCTTTCCGTAACCCACCCACCCTTTTTGCTCCAATTCGGTACGAAACCGTCATCACGCAAACGTGGCTGATCGTATACCTCACTCAAAATATGGATTTATGAAAACTCTTAAGGGGGGACCCTGGTAAAACTTTCCAGTAGGCTTCAAAATAATCCCAGAAAGTTGAAACTTTGCTTAATTATTAGGTTCATTATGGTGAGTTCCCAAAACAAAATTCAATCCAAAATGTTGAACGGTCTCTGAGAAAAGTGGCTTTTTAGTGTTTTTTGGAGCGTTGGGGAAAAATCTTCCTGCGTCTTTCATTGGGACGGAAAGTCTTGAAAATTTTTTTGGGTTATCTTAAAGATGTATAGAAGAGATTTTAGTGACGGAATTTTCAAATTCAACTGCTGTCCTGAGATATGAGTTTTCAAATTTCAACATTAAAAAAAAAGTGATTTTTTTTCCTTTTTTTCAAACTTTTAGGTGTGTTTAAAAAAAAAGTAAGGCTGATATCAAGATTCCGTCACTAAAATTTGTCAACAAGTCATCAATGAATAGAGTCCATGCAAGACGACTCACGTAGGTGTCAACCAGGAACGCAGGAAGTCTTTCTACGACAAAATTTTTTGTCGACAGAGCAAAGCTGTGAAGTTGAGCGTAGAAGCCAACGACAACTGATCTCAATGTTATTTCCTTCCAAATGATAAAGAAAGTACCCACTTAGCCAAAAGGTGTTCAACCTGTTGAATTTGAAACCTTCTATGCACATTTTTGTCTATGAACTTTGAAAATACTATTTTTTGGAATTTTGGCGTTTTTTTCACCAGGGTCCCCCCTTAAACTAAAACTATCGATAAACCAGCCCAGCACGGGCGTTTACTTTAATAAGTACTTGTACCAAAAACCGCCGCGAGGTGCAAAATACGATTGGGACTTTAAAACTCCGGATTATGTTTCAAAGGCAGCCAACGGAAGAGCTATGTCTACAAAAATCCGACAGCCCTAATTACTTGGACTTTTACAGTGAAAATTTGCGCGTTTGCAGTTCTATGAAGTGTCAATGTTGTCTCTCATTTGTTAATGCTAGTGCTGCCAGTAACCGACGACGTCCCGATTTTCTCGCAGGCACGGCTGATTTCTACGGGATAAACACGTACACCTCCAACCTCGTGGCGGACGCAAAAGAGACGGACCCGAACCGTCCGGCGGTCGGAACGAGGGCCGGGGACTGCGGCATCACGACATCAGTGGCTCCGGAGTGGGACGCGACCATTGCGTCATGGTTCTATGTAAGCCCAGAAGAATTTACTCTAAAGACGCCATGTCGTCGGAATCCACCCTGGGGAAACAAACTTAAAAAGACTCAATTTCATATTTGATTTGTAATCAGACAGATGGTTTGGAAGAGATTCAAAATGAAACAAATTTGAACACTTCTAGTCAATATTTCAAAGTATCAATTTATTACATTAGGTCCCACACACTTATCATCTTACGATGGTAACGCGAACGTAACATACGCTGAATTCAAAACGTGCGTATTACGCTGAAATGTCATCGTACTACAATCGCAACCAACGTACCTTACGTTGACAACGTGCGTAATACGTTGAAAACATGCGTATTACGTTGAAAATCCTGCGTACCTTACGTTGACATTCGTGCGTATTATGCAGGTTGGAAATTGGTCGTACCTTACGATGGAAAATCATCGTATTACGCACGAAAACCAACGTAAGATGATGAGCGTGCACTTTGCTCAGTGCTGTTAAAGTTAATTTTTTTTGTTAACGAGTTAAAGTTAAGCCGTTAACCTAACCGAATTAACGTACTCGTTAAAGTTAAGGCTCTTCAGCATTAGTTAACGAGTTAACGTTAAATTAACGCATTAACGAAGTTAAGTTAGTTTTAATTCTTGATGAACCGAAGACGTTGTGTGATTTCTTGATTTTTGACAGATTTTCAGTCCTCAAGATGCCAAAAAATGACTAACTTTCAAAACCTTTCACAAAAATTGAGGTTTTGTTCATTTTCTTTCACCCAAGACATAAATTCTACATATTGTATGACCCAAATGTCGGCAAAATATGCATACACAGATGAACAAAGTAAACGTTAACGGCGTTAAGAAGTTAACATTCCTACTTAACTTAACTCGTTAACGTTAAGACATTCTGACTACTTTAACGAGTTAACGTTAATTCGTTAATTAACGTTAACGGCGTTAAGTAACTTCGTTAATCGTTAAATTAACTTTAACAGCACTGACTTTGCTAATGGTGTTCTTGGATGGAAGACTAACCGCCTGGAACGAAAGTCGGGCTACAAATTCAAAGTTATCCCTAAGAGGTTACCCTCAAGAAATAAAAATGTAGATTCACATCTTGCTCCAATTGTCCTTCTCCAGGTGGCACCGGGTAACATGCGAGGGCTCCTGAACTGGATCAAGGACGAATACAACAATCCTCCCGTCATCATCACGGAGAACGGATACCCTGACGCCGGAGCGATTAAGGACGTTCAACGCGTCAATTATTACCGCGTACGTATTATGTTAAAAATACAATCCTTCGGTACGAACGGACGGACGGTTATTCGTACACACTAAATGTCATGGGCCTTTTTTTGTCCCATGAGTGATGCAATTTTAAGCACATCCGGTGGTGATGCAATTTTGTGTCCGCCAGGCGGAACAAATTGTCTACTAAAGAAAGTACAATTTGCAGCAGGCGTCGGACAAAATGTGTCTCCAGACGGGAACAAAATTGCATCAGCGTCGAATGTGCTTAAAATAATTGTATCAGCGTCGAATGAGCTTAAAATTGCATAAATCGTGGGACAAAAAAAAAGTCCTATGACATTCAGTGTGTACCTCATCCTTAACTGTAAACGCCCACAACAAAACAAGTACGGAACTTCAAGAACGGAGGGTCTACGTCGTTCCGTCCTTCTTCCATACTTTCTACTCACAGTTCCCGTTGCTTTCACTGTGATGGAACAAAGGGTTAAAAAAAAATTTCACACTTAAAATGCGGAGGTGTGGAATCTACGGCTTATTTGGAAGTGCAGAGTTTGCAGTATCCACAGTTCAAGTGCGGTGACCTCTACGAGATAGGGGTGGGCTCTGTGAGCTAGTCCATAGGAGACTCCAAACCACACACACCCAAGTGTTAAGAATTACTCCGCACCTGAAAGTGGGGAGTTTTCTACACTTGGTCTGACAGTACTGCCATCGTACTTCTAAACTTGACTTGGTCTTCTACTTTTCAGATGAATCTTCTGGAGGTGCTGAAGGCAATTAATGATGACAAATGTAATGTCATTGGATACACTACTTGGAGCCTCATGGATAATTACGAATGGTTCTACGGTTACGAGTAAGTAGTCGAAAGTAAATTAAAATCAAATGGCACACGCTTAAAACACTGCAAGGAAAAGTGTGAATAGTACAACAAAAACTGTACATTAAAAGTAAAACAGGGATTTTAGAAAGTCCAACGAGAATTGTACAAACCACAAAGATGCCTGCAGTGTAAAAAATTCCGTACTTTTGTACGGAAATGGTACAGAGAAATATAGTACGGAGGTACGGAGAAAAGAACGGAACGTTCCGTACTTGCTCCATTTGAACCCATGTAAATGGGCACGGAAAAAAAGTACGGAACGTTCCGTAGTTGGCAAGTAGCAAGTACGGGTCCAGGCAAATTATTGACCAGACATGTTCCGTACTTTTTTCTCACAGTGTGGACTGCACAGTACTCGTCATGCCGGTTCCATTGTACTTTGTACAACAATTGTTGTACTTCAAAAGTACATAATTCCTGATAATAAAAATTGCCAGGAATTTGTGTACTTTTCCTGTGGTTATTTCCTTGCAGTGAAACCTTACGAAGTATTTTGAGTATTCATTGGTTTTCTAAGTGTCATGATAAACTCATTTCAAAAGCAAGAACATTTTTATTGCATTATAGGGTAAGGTGCCCAGTGATGGCCACTTTTAGCGCACTGATGCGCCTTTAACCCCTTTACTAAGCGTCCCGCACGTCGTACCGGTATGAAAATTTCCAGAAACATAAAAGAAGGGTAGAGTAAAGGCTCCCAAGGGTAGAAACCAGCAAAATTAAATTTATTCTTTGAGAAAAAATTAACCAAACTATCAGTGCAGTTTGCCCAGTAATGGCCACCTTTTGCCCAGTGATAGCCAGGGTCCCGGCCCAGTGATGGCCACACTAGGGTTTGAGCGCTTTGTTTTCGTTTTTGACAGTTATTGAACCCAATTTCAGCTGGTTTGCACCTTGTTCGAAGCTACAGGGGTCACTGTGTCTTAGGAAACGGAAATCAGTGTAACCCTGGGAACCTACCCTGGGAATCTACTTGTGTTTATACCATAAATATAGAATTAAAGTTAAAATTTCAAGTTTGCGATAGAAAAGATTTGGTTTCCGAAATGATTTGATCTCGAGAAGGTGAACATGTAATGTTAAGCATGTTATAGGTACAGACTTCAAATTCAAAGGTTTATCGGTGTCCAAAGTGGAAAAAGGTACAAAATGCATCTTTTTTCCTGTTTCAAGGCCGAAAACTTCTGAAAATCAAGCCTGAACCTAAAACATGCTTAACATTTTTTGTTCATCTTGTTGAGGTGAACGCGTTTCTGAAATCGAATTGTTTCTATCGCATATTTAAAATTTTGACTTAAAAACAAAACTTATTGCACGTACGGAGTCTAAACAGTTTCCATGGTACCGTGAATTCAGGTCCCCATGAGGCAGGCGGAGTGAGATGCCAGGTCAAAACCAAGATATTTCAGGCAACAAACTAGACGGACATGCACGACGTCGCGTCACTCGTTGCAAAGTCTGCTTCAAAAGACTAGTGTGGCCATCACTGGCTGTGCACTGTTTTGCCTGCCCAGTACTGGCCACCACCCCTTTTCCCTCAAATGTAACGAAATTTCAAAAAAAACTTGCATGCTATGGTTAACTTGCCCTCTTTCGATTCTTCTGACGTGATGTTTCTCTTGCACGGACCTCGTATTCACAAATGACAAGAGACGCCGTCGAAGCCTGCGCTAATCTGGGCCGGTAA
Source organism: Thrips palmi (assembly GCF_012932325.1). Lineage (NCBI taxonomy): Eukaryota > Metazoa > Arthropoda > Insecta > Thysanoptera > Thripidae > Thrips > Thrips palmi. The sequence continues at coordinate 87,715 of NW_023144631.1, read as the reverse complement.
GGAAAGCAACGTTCGACCGGCCGAGAACGCAGTGTTCAGCGCGCTTCGCCCGTGTGGCCGTCCACAACACTAAAAAGCTGAAATTTTTTCGGCGTTGTGTTGCCAATAGGTGACAGTACAAAACCTCAAAAGCTCAATTCTTTAACTAATCTCGCCTGGTGGGAAAGTCAGCGCAAAGTGTGAAGTGGCCATCACTGGTACCCTGGCCATCACTGGGCACGTTACCCTAATTCATAGCAAGAGAGTTACTAGGCCTGTTTGAATGACAATGTAACGTTCCGTATCCCGCTGTTTTCTGTAACGTTCCGTGTCTTTCCCCTATACTTTTGATAGGGGCTTTTTGGTCTTTCTGCAATATTGCACCGGGAGCTCGACTGCGTTCAGATATAAGTCGTGGGACATCACTGAATAAATTGGCCGAGAAAAAAGCCGACTTTTCCATATTTTTTTCTTGCGGTTCTATGGCCTTCAAAAGTGCCCCGAATTTTGGCAACTGCTCTTATACCATTGACAATCGACAGGCACAAGTTTGGGTTGTACCACGTGGATTTCAACGACCCGGACCGTCCACGCATCCCCAAGATGTCGGCCAAGTTCTACCAGAAGCTCATCAGCACCCGAAAAGTACCTAAAGAGGGGGACATAATTTTCCCTGACGACACAACGACTCAGGCGCCGACAACAAAGTCGCCAACGACGCCTAGAACGCAGCCGCCGCCGGCTTCAACGACTCAGAGAGTGTCGCCCACGACGCCATCGTCAGCCGCCCGGAACGCGGTCACGGCATTCTTGGTGGCCTTCACCACGTGCTTGCTGTTTGTGGCAAAGCTTTAAGAAAGGGATCGGAGGTTCAGCACCAGCCGACCGCGATACGTTTAAAAAAAGATTTGTCATTGTGAAGAAATCTAGTTTCAAATGTGTTTGCACGGCGACAGCTGCAATAGGCTTTTGTAGATAGCGAGTACGTCAAATGAAGTGTGGAGAACTCCACTGTCCATCCACTCCTTGAAGTGTGGAACTCTCCAGGAGTGATTCTGCTCACTTGACGTGTGGAGTTTGCAGTCCCCACACGTAAAGTGTGGATTAGCTCGCAGAGACTCTATCTGCATACGTGGAGAAATCCATACCGTGAAAGCGGGTAATATGGGCCACCAGTGGGTGATGTGGACCACCCCTAAAACTCTTCTATGTGGTCGGTGATGCTGCCCACCTGTGGCATGGAAAACTGTGTCGGCCACTAGCATCCGAACTTGTAAGTACCTTGGCCCGAACCGAACATTTAGGAGAATGTCAGGGGTGGTCCACATTACCCACTGGTGGTCCATATTACCCGCATTTACGATACTTGACACTTCAAACCCTCCCGCTGTCCACATTTCAAGCTGTGCGTTCTCCACACTTGGTTTCACAATGTACTCAAAGTGTAAATTGTTTCTCTTGAATCGACTGATAAAGATGACATTAAAACGAGAACACGAGGAGTTGGCGTGAAAATACAGTATGTTATTACTCACACGAGTCTGATTGACTGAACAATAAGGCAACCACCCGCATGTAACTTTCTCTTTTAAGTGGGACTCATTCGCCTTTGCGATGTGTAACTGGGAGAGGGAGAAACTTGAACCCTGTAGTTTTGAATGACGAGGTCAGGACGTTTTATTGGAGAGAAACTTGTCACATTTCGAGCTGGACATGATTTTAGTTTCACATCACCAGGGACATCAACTTATAACAAAGTTGCAACTTCATCTTTTCACATATGATCACCGTCACATGTGTGTGAAATATGTGTTTTTTTTTTCAACATCTCTATTTCACATGACCATAGTCACGTTTTCTAACAAACGGATTCCTCGCACACACGGAATTCTTGTGGCCTTCTTTAATGCATAATTATGAATTTTTTAGTGTATAATCATGCATGCACAGATGTGTGTACATTTTTTGCATCTGCATAAAATGTACGCAGTGATGTATAATATTATTCACACCTTACGTACGTTTCTGTGCATGCATAATCATGCATACAAATGTCTGCAAGAGTTAAGTGTACATCACGATAAGTTTCACACTAGATATCAAGGTACATGTTTCACGCATGAATGATACAATTTAAGCATAGTCATTGTTGATTAAATTAGTGTCCACCAGGTTTTACGGGTTATACTATACACATTGTCCAATACAAAAGGAAATTGCTGTTTGAATCACCTGGTGGACACTATAGCATCACCGATCGACGGATGTGTTTAAGACGGACAAAAAATTCACAAGATACTTTTTAACCGTATTTCAACATTAAAATCACGGTTCAAAGTTCTACCACTTTGCAAAGTCTCGTCAAAAGCTTATAGAAAATCTCCGACTTGCATGAAGGGCCACACAGATTAAATCTCGGAGAGGCAGAGTCCTCGGGATACTAAGGCTACTTCGTGCAAAGAAAGAAATCTCCATTCAAGGAACGTTCATGGAAGCAGATGATATTCGTCTGTTACTGTCCTATATACACTAGTTGTGGCAGTATGCTCTTATCCCTGCAGCTCGAGGTTGACCCTAGGGAAAGAATCCCCATGATTTTAAAGGGACGGTCCCTTTCCGAAGGGGCCAAGCCCTATCCGAGAAAGGGCTTGGCCCCTTGGGAAGGGCTCAGCCCTATCTGCCATAGGGCCGGGCCCTATCAAGTTAGGGACCGGCCCTATGGACTTGGGGACCGGCCCTATGAGCTTAGGGATCGGCCCTTTGGACTTGGGGATCAGCCCTATGGACTTGGGGATCCGCCCTCCAGACCACAAGGCCCTATAAATCAGCCTGCCAGTTAGGCAAAATGTGGGTGATTTAGGTAGGCAAACCCGCTACACACCTATTAAGGGTATCTTGTAAACGGCTTTAGATAGAGTGTCGGCGACACTACCATTGTTATCAGCGTCAAAAGTTTACTCAGGAAGCGTTTCTTATTTGTACATTGATGTTCAAGAGGCAGATGTTTTGAACACTTGAACACTCCGCGGCACGTCCCTTACCAAAGGGATATTTCGCGGCCCTTTGACAAGGGGACTGTCCCTATCCATAGGGGCTGGCCCTTCCATGGGGACCGTCCCTATACCAAGGGGCCGCGAAATATCCCTTTGGTTAGGGACGTTAGGGATTTTTTCCCTTGGGGAGTTGCATGTGTAAAGGTATCACGTGCTAAAAAGTCCCACAGCATTGAATATATACGGACCCCCGCATGTCGGGACTAGAGCGCGCCGAACACGCGCTGGCCGCGCGACAGGGCCAGGCTGACGATGACGATGGCGGCGAGGAAGGTGGCCACGGCCAGCAGGGCCGTGAAGGCGCGGCAGCAGCAGCGCTGGCGGGAACCTTCCTCCACGAGCGCCAGCAGACGGTCCGCCCCCGCGGCGTCCAGCGTCAGGTCCTGGAAAACGCGGGCAAAACATGTGGAACGGTCGAGAGGTCTCTCGGACTTTCTTTTCTTCCACCTGCCACGTGCACACACACTAAATGTCATGGGACTTTTCTTGTCCCATGAATGATGCAATTTTACGCACATCCGGTGGTGATGCAATTTTGTGCCCGCCAGGCGGGACAAATTTTCTAGTGAAAGTACAATTTGCAACAGGCGTCGGACAAAATGTGTCGCCAGACGGGAGCAAAATTGTATCAGCGTCGGATGTGCTTAAAATTGCATAAAACGTGGGACAAAAAAAGTCCCATGACATTTTGTGTGCAGTGAAGTGTAAAGTATCACAGTTTTGCAGAATGTGCATGGATATTTCGCACAAATTTAATTTGTAGGCAAATCTGATAAATGTTTTGCAAAATGTTCAAATTTGTACGAAAAGTATCCATACTCGGAATTAAGTGAGACTTTGTTTCGGAGAAAAGGTGGAACGGAACTTGAAGCAGCTGCTTTGACGCACTCATTCACAAGAATTTCGATTACTTTGCACAGATAAATGCCTACAAAGTACACGGTAGAAACGGTACCTGGTTTTCCCAGGAAGCCTATGGTAGAGACATAGGCGGTTTCGAGGGGGTTCCTGGGAAAACCAGGTTCCGGTTTCACCGGGTACTGCTCGTTGTTATACAAAGAAAACGAAGGCTTCGCAGCCTACGAATTTTGACATACAAACGATTTTGTTGAAGGATGAATCCTTTGTAGCCTACGAAGAACCTCTTCGCAGCCTGCGAAGGGTATTTTCTTTGTATTACAAACACAATCGTTAGTATTACAAACGATGTCCTTCGTAGGCTGCAAAGCCTTCAATTACAACGAGTAGTTCCTTGGAGGGTTTTAAGTGTGTGCCCTTTCTGATTTATTCCTCCCAACTTCCAATCTAACTCTTCTCCGACGTGCCCTATCCCTCTGTCAGTGCATGCGTACCATCACCTGCTCGTAGCCCTTGGCCATGAGCGTGATGTCCCCGGGGACGATGCCGCTGCCGAGGTACTCGCTCCAGGCGTTGCTGTAGCAGAGGTAGCCCTGCGTGGCGGCCCTTGGAGCGGCCTTCTCGCTGGCCGCCGCGCCACGCGACGCCACCCCCGCCTCCAGAGCGCGGCACACCGCCAGCAGGGTGGGCGACCGGGACACGCCCTCCGACAGCTGGCGGACGCCATCCAGGACCTTGGGGCACGCAGTGTGAGATGAGTCGCAGGGGCTGTTACGCACATTGAAGAGTCGACGAAGCATTGATTCTCAACACGAAGACAACGACACTGTGAAATATTTTGGACGGGAAATTCGCACACTCTCAGCCTTTTACTGATGATTTCTCAGACGCATTTTTGTAAGCAACCTCCAGCAATTGGTTAATACTGTACTAATATTTTCGGTTTCTATTCAATTCCAAAGAAATGTTTTAATATTTAAGAAGGAACTACTGAGCATTATGAATGCTTACAGAAATGCTTCTGCTTATGAAAAAAGTCGGGTGAGAAAACGTGTGAAAAAATGAAAAAACGGCTGAGAGTGCAGAAGAATATCGTACGTCGTATATCGAATACGGGACAAGAACGGAACGTCCGTACCTGCTCCATATATGCTAATGTAAACTGGTACGGAAAAAAGGTACACAAACTTCCGTAGTTGGCAAGTACGGACAGTCCAGGCAAATTGTAAAGCAGATACGCTCCGTACCATTTCTGTACTTTCATCGCCAGCGTGCTCTGGCGCGCTTTTTAAGTCTTACAGAGAAAATTCTCCATATTATGGAGAAAATTCTCTTTTAAGGTGGTGCACCTGTCGTTGTTACTACCAACTGATTGTTCCCTGTGGATATTTTGTCGAATTACTTTGGTATTAACGAGAAAATCTTTGTCTTAATGGCGGTGCAGCCTTTCAACATCAACATAAGACACTTACATTATGAATCCAAAGGTCAGACAAGAAAGTCTTACCATTTTGTGGCGAGACATTTTTGTCTGAGCAAAAATTTTGACGAGACTTTCAGGTCTAACCAAAACTTTGGAGAGAAGCCTTTCCATTCCATGCAATTTGCAGTGTAGAGTGTGTAGTTTTCATGCCTTTGGGTCACCAGTGTGTCCTTGCCTTGTTGCTGGGTTCCTGCCAGTGCCCAGAGAGCGGGCTGTCGGTGCCTGGGCATTGCTGCGACGAACTGCAGCGCGACTCGTACCCGGAGCAGCTGGGCGGGGCGTCCGCACCGCCACTCGACACCGAGGCGTGCAGATGCAGGGACAAGGACTCGTCCCAGAAAGCCGGATTTACCCTGGGATCAAACGGACTTGTTCCAAATTTTTCTGTAGTAAGTACTTTAAAGACAAAACTTTTTCTCCTTACACTGTGAAAATTTGAGTCGTCACTTGATGACAATTTCAAGGCTAATTTTCCTTACAACAATGTCATCAAAAAACTTATGACATTTGTTGTCACGCCCATGCAATAAGTATAGGAGCTTTGATGAAAATGTCATCATTTTGTGATGAGATTGTTATGATTTGAAAAAGATGAAAATGTCATCCGCGTTTTTGTCATACAGTGACAAAAAAATTTCACAGTGTATATAGGGGAGTGGAGCGTTTATTCTCTGCCTGCGCCCGCAGATAGGCAACCCATCGGGCATCGCCGACAGCGACCCATTACCATTACGGGCTAGATCACAACAGATCGTTTGCCAGTTCCCCCCTCCCACTCTGCCGAGCCCGGCCTGCGGATCTGGACCGTTAATTTCGCTCAAATTTGAGAATGGAGACCTTCGTCGCCTCACCTGGACACGGTGTAGCCGGCGACCAGGGGGTCGTCATTCATGATCAGTGCATTGTCCGTCCATTGCAGAGGGTCGGCTGGAAATACTCGTATCCCTATGACCTGAAAAGAAGGAAAATTCAGTTCGGTTAGTTCGACGAAAAGTGGGAAATCGAAGAGTGAGCTAAAAGGCCTTGAACTGCAAGAATTTTGTTGTCACTTTAGGACAAAACAGTGGGTGACACTTTCATCACTTGCATGCAAATGATGAAAATGTATACATCAAAAAGTGCTGACATTGTCATCAAAGCTCCTATACTTATTGCATGGGCGTGACAACTTTGTCATCAAAGGTTTTAAATGACGACCTCGTTAGAAAAATCAGCCTTGATGTTGACATCAAGTCACAATGTCACAACTAAAATTTTCAGTGAGCTTTGGCTCCCAATCAGAGCCCCCCTTTTTTCCCTTGTACGATAACAATAAAGTAACAGAAGAGTAACGCATGTACAGGTTTTTACTCAAATATTTATATTTAGTACTACATTACACGATAGAGGAGCAAAATTCCGAATTCCTGATTGAAACACATACAGCATTTCGCTCAATTGACTCAACGCCCAAAGTTCCCTTGAGTGCTGAAGAGGAAAGTGACAGGCATTCTGCTCCCGACTCCGACTCAGGCTTCAATCTTACCGAAGTTTGGACAGTTTGGATCAGCGAGCTAAAAACGCAATCTTGCCCAAAAAATATAAATAAAAAAATCAGTTAACAAAGAAGTTTACTCAACTTAAACTCCTAGCCAGTTTTTATATTGGACACACTCAAAAAACCTTGCAAAGTATTCTCCGGCATTGTATTGCAATCTCTCTTACAAACTATTTTCTTTGCATTGCAAAGTATTTCTTTGCAACTTGCAAAGAAAATGCTTTGCAACGTTACAAACCAATGCTTCGCAACTTACGAACTATTTCTTTGCAATGCGAAGAAAAAAATTCGCAAGGGAATTTGTAATACAATGCCGGAGAATACTTTGTACTGCAAAGTACTTTTCTTTTCAAGCTTTTCTGAGTGCACATTGCCTTAAATACCTATAACGAGGTTTTGTGCAGCTCCTGCAGACTGATTTTCAGAGTGTCATCCTGGTCCGCGTCCTGGTCTCTAAGTCTGATCTCTCTAGCACACTCACGCGGCGTCCCGTATGGGTGCGAGAGAGACAGAGCGACGGAGACGACTCTCGGCATCAGTCTGCCGGAGGATACCACAACGCAATGCCGGCAACCTGGAAGCTGGAAGGTGAAGCGAAGCGCGCGTAACCGTGGGTCGATAGAACGGAGTGCGAGTCCGGGGGAGTCCAGGGCGTCCGGCGCGCTTGGCTGCGTCCGGCCGACCCGGTGCAGAGCCAGGCCAGAGCCAGGCAAGCGCGAAGAGTTGCATGGTATTAAAACACGGGCGTATACTCTTAACGCTTCAGAACCATAAGGGATTCGCTTAAAAATTAAAATTTGCCCTGAAACCGGCCGCCTTTGTTGAGTGGGCCACAAGGGCGGAGGCGGTCCAAATACCAAACGCGTTTTGAGCTCCAGAGTCGCTAAATGGGACTCGAACTGAACGCGTGACCCTACCCATAGATTTGCTCTCCGAACGAGGAATCCATTGGTAGGGTCACACGATGGATTCAAGTCCCATTTAAGAACGGTGGGGCTTAAAACGCGTCTGTCTGGAGTTTCGGCCGACGGTGCCGGTCTTCGGGCCCAATGCCCTCGATACGAGGAAATTTCGTAAGATACGGAGGAAATGGCGCAAGCATATGATCCACGAAGCGGAAGAAGGGGTTAAGTCGACTTGATTCAGTGACATCTTATCAGTCTATCAAGTAAACATGAGCGAAAATTTGGTCTAAAAATAGGTGAGGTGAGACAAGTCCCATCCTCTTGCATCTATTTTCAGATGACATTCCCCACCTGTTCTCCCACCTGCAAGGTTAAGGCCTTGCAAAAGGGCACGGATTCAACTCGACTTATTCCCCTCTTCCGCTTCCTGGATCATATATGAGAGCAGTTTTTCTGCGTATTAAGAAGGGTTTTCTTTGTTTCTTCCAATGGAAATGAAAAAGATTCATTGTGTGAAGAAATATTGGTTTGTAATGCAAAAGGTGGACCGAAATCTGGAATCGGGTCACGCGCGAACAGGTGCGAGTAGTTATGTGTCAGATCAAGAGCGCTTTACTGGCAAACCTATAGATGCACCTAAACGTCAATTACGTTCCTGGCGAAACAATCGGCACGAGTCTGAGAGTGTAGTCGCTTCGGGCGCGTGCCTCGCCTAATTACCGAACCCGTCATTGTCAGTCAATTAAAGGCGGCGGAGCGCGGCGCCTAATGGACTGAAGAAAGCGGCGCCGCCTTGTGTGGCCGCCGTGCCGCGATTAGCCGCGTAATCTCTGTCTCTGTCGCACTCATGGGGCGTGCCGTGCGGGTGCGAGAGAGGCAGAGCGACGAAACGATTCTTCGGAATCGGGCGGCTGTCGCGACGACGCGGCGTCACCGCGCTTTGTCTCTGGCGGAGGAAAGCGCGCCGCGCCGTGGCACAGTGGGCCAGAAGACCGGTGGAGGCGGTCGAAATCCCGGACGCGTATCAAGCTCCAGAATCAGTAAATGGGGCTCGAACTGAACGTGTGACCCCACCAATGGATTGCTCTTCGAACGGAGAATCCATTGGCAAGGGCGGATCCAGAGTCGGGTTCAGGGGGGGGGGGGGCGATGTCACGAAAGTTGCCTACCTGCAGGGGTAATGTGCGACTTTTTGCCTATCTTTCAGGCGGCTTCGCCGCCTTCAGGGGGGGGGGGGGGGCGACGCCCCCATCGCCCCCCCCCTTGGATCCGCGCCTGTCCATTGGTGGGGTCACACGCTCGGGTCGAAGTCTGTACAGCGAATCTGGAGCTCAAACCGCGAGGGGGGGACAGCTTTCCACAATCGTTGTACAAAATTTGACCACATTCCACATTCAGGAGGCAAAAACGCCTGTAAGTAGGCAACATGTGTGGCAAAAACGCCAGAAATCTTGCACATTCTTGCACATTCATTGTACACAAAATTTTACAGTGGGTCACCCCTCGTCAAACCGCGTTTACAGTCCTGGCCGCCGGCGCCGGTCCTCTGGCCCACTGTGCCCCGCCGTGCCACGCCAGGGCCAGCGGATTCGCGCCCCGGGCCGCCACGGCCACGCGCCTCGTTTACTCTCGTTTGCCAGCCGCTTGGCGGTGCCCGGCTGCCGGCGACTCCCACGCCCGTCCGCCCCGAAAGGGAAACAGCGCCGGCGTGGTGTAAGACGACGTCATTACGACGGGCAGCGAGGCGCGCGGCCACGTCAATGGGCCCAGTGTGTGAGTGTACATGTTAGTGTGTGCTGGTGTGTGTGTGTGTGTTGGTGTATATGCATGTCTGAGTGTGTGTGTGTTGGTGTATGCGTGTGTGTTGGTGTATATGCATGTCTGAGTGTGTTGGTGTATGTGCATGTCAGTTGTTAGTGTGTGTGCGGGTTAGTGTGAGCGTTTTGTGTGTGTGTTAGTGTGTGTGTAGGTGAGTGTGTGCGTGATAATGTGTGTGCCCGCATGCCTGCGTGCGTGAGTATGGCACGACGTGTGTCGCGAGCGTCGTCCGCGCGAAAGAGCCCCCATTGACACGACGCGTCAACATTCAATTACAATTGCCATAACGTTATGGCTATGAATGTTGTACAACAGAAGACTCATTGTTTTCGGACGAGTTTTTAAGGATTAGATTGCTTCCCACGTGGTTTGAAATTATTTTAGTACAAGATGTGACAATTTTCGGGGAAGCTCTCAGCTCGACCCAGTCGTGAGCGGTTTCGCACAATAAGAACATATGTGCAGTTTTTTTTCAGCAGATGGTGCATTGTAACGACATGAAGACAAAATAGAAATAGGAGTACATATAATGTGTCAGCATGCTAGTACTCTCAGGATGCGAGGCGCCTAGCAGTGAGTCAGAGAAATGTCTGAAGACCGATGGCTACGCCGATGTCTTGAAAGGGGACCGATGCCGCGTGTGCGTCCGCCCCCTGGGGCGCCCCGCCCATTAATGGCATTAAAACAAATTTTCTTTATGGCCGGTTGCTGGCGACACTCAATTGCATCGTCGGAAAGGGCACTGAAAGTATCGCCTCTGCGTTTGGAGTGCTCAAGCAACGTCTGGACCAGCTGTGCACACCCCGAATCCATAAGGACTTTTTGGCTGAGCCCCCTTATCCTCACACTTTATCTTAAACTTGACTAGCGATGCCCTTTGGTCCGGCCCGGGTGAACCTCGTTGAAAACTACACCTCGCAATGTAGGCAACCTTCGAATGTATCAACGGAAACACAAAGTGCTCGTTGTAGGCGTTGAAATTTAAAAGTAAGTACGTGTAATAAGTTCTAACATTAATCAAAACTCAATTTTAAAAATGAAGTTTCAAACATTTGACAGGAACTGGGCAAACGTTTAGTTTTATTAACTTTTTAAGTTAAATTTTGGGGTTGGCAACAGATAAAAGTCACGTGGAGTTTGGAAACGATCCCCCCCTAAAAGTGTGGTTTCAAAAAGCAAGTTGCCGGAACGGGGCGGGATCGGGAAGTCCCCATCCCCATGTAACTAGCAAAGCTATAACGCTCAGGGCTGAGCTGGCGATGTCACTTTTAAGTGAAATAAGCTCAACCATCGCAACACAAGTTGGCGTTTCTGGACGTTAGATTTGTTTACACGAGTAGGGAGTTCCCATGATGTCCACCTTTCCATTCTGATGTAACAGACAGGAAAGATAAACTTTACACACTGAATTAATTACAATTTCTGAGCCTTTCTCAATCTTCAAATCAGCGGACAATCTTGGTCAAAAATCCACTGTTTCCTCCCACTGCTTTTACATCACCGCTTTTCTGAATTGTTCAGTTCTAAAGTTGTAAGTTGTCGTGGTTGTAACTTACTATCTTCTTATTCTGGTTTAAAACCATGATATTATTTTGTAATCTGAATAAATTTTAAATTTACTTTATAAGTAACTTTCATTTTAATATTTTCAACTCCTGCCTTAAAAATTGTATTTCGCCACAAATGATTGACACTAAGCATTGAAATTGAAAGTAACAACTGAACTCCAACGGGAATCTGAAGCCAAATCTTCACTTTAAATTTGAACGGCTGCCAAGGAAAGTGTGTGGATAATGCGAATGAGTGTGGGTGTGTGTGGTGTTTCAATGCATGGGGTATGTTACGTTGTTAAGCCAAAGAACTGATTCTCAAAAAAATCCATGGGAAACTTAATCTACAACTCAATTTTAAACTTGATCTTACGATGATGGGGTGCAAGTGGAAGGGATAGCACTCAACGTCTTTCAGACTTAGAATCACGCATTCAGACACTGTGAAAAAAAAGTACGGAAAAAGTACGGAACATGTCTGGTCAATAATTTGCCTGGAACGTCCGTACTTGCCAACTACGGAACGTTCCGTACCTTTTTTCCGTACCCATTTACATGGGTTCGTATGGAGCAAGTACGGAACGTTCCGTACCTTTCTCCGTACCTCCGTACTATATTTTTCTGTACCATTTCCGCACAAAAGTACGGAATTTTGTACAGTGGAAAATCTCAAAGAACGACAAAATACTACAAACCATCTCCCTTAAATTAAAACTGAACTTTGCTAGCGCAGTGGCAACTTTGGCTCAGCCTTAAGTGTGAACTTTACCTAGTTAGTGTGCAGGTCAAGGCGCTCGCCGCTCTGCTTGCCACGTGCGGCTTGCTTGGGTACGTACTCACGCGTCGCTCCGTGCTTGCGGCAGAGGCGCCGCGTGTCGTGCTGCGCTGCGTGCGTTGCTGCGCTGCTGCGGTCCGGCGCGCTTCGCTCCACGGCCGCGCCGCGTCTGACGAGGGCCGGCGAGCCCGGCGCCGGCCAGGCCCGTCGTCCGGAGCTGTCTCGCAAACGGCCCGTCGAAGCGCGACCGGCGGGGAGCGGCTGGCACACTCACTGCGAGAGTCCTTTTCGTCGCTCTGTCTTTCTCGCGTCTACAAGGGGGGATGCCTGATGAACGCGAGAGGCAGAGCGTCGAAAACGATACCCGAAATCAATCGGCATAGTGCACTGCAAGAAAAAGTGTGGATAGTACAACAAAAGTACAACAAAAACTGTACAATAAAAGTACAAGGGGTTGTAGATAATAAAAATGGAATCTATTTCGACCTCCGGACCCACGTTCGATTTCTGATGGGATCAAAGCTAGCCAGAATTTTAGGGGTGTCGAACCAAAAATGTCATGCAGTTTGACCAGCGATGAGCGAACCAACGTCGTCGCCCAGTACTTCAAAGGTAGTCCGGAGGGCGGAGCGGCCCCCCAGCATTAAAGGTGGAACCAAATGCTGCTTTGACGTGCGATCAGGCCTCTTCGTCTGGCGAAGTGTGAGGAGGCGAGAGGATCTGCCGAAGGCAGGCTTGCGTCGCAGGCCAAGGTAGGTGTAGACGGGGGGTGGAAACTCCTATGGCGCGGCTGATTTCAAAATATACTCTTACATATAGTATACTCTCATATAAATATAGTATATAAAGAGCATTTGGGCAAAGAGTATATTTAAAGGTTTTATTGAATTGTCAATTTCGGTGCAGGTGCGAGGCACAGTCAAGTAAGCGCGAGAACCTCTTATTTTAAAACCTTGCGAACCCATGTGTTTGCAGCGATCATTAACTTAACATTTAAGGGGGGGGACATCACTCCGAAAACAGTGTTTTTGTAAAATCGTCATAAAAACCAAACGGGAACAGAAAAATTGTTCATATTTTACGAGATAAAGTATAAAACAACACTAAGTCAATCCGCCAGGGCAGTACAGCGCTTTCGTTGAAAACGCATTTTTGAGTGTTAGGTTAGACCATTTCGCACGGTTGCTGCGCTGGACGCCAAACGGTTTGACCTAGATCAACGTAATTTGGTGACAGCCTTCCTGAGATGTCTGGCTATGGTGGGTACCTCAATCACATTTAAAAAATCATTTAAAGTTCTATTTGTTTCATGCGAAAAAAAATGGTTCAATTTTTTGGGTCAAAATTGTTCAATTTTGAACGTTAAATAAATAATAAAAGTTGACCAATGCAAACTATTTTGCTACCCACCATAGCGGCATGTCGTAGGAGCTTCCATGCTAAATCTCCCCGCTGTAGCTCAAAAACTGCGCCCTAGAGGCCTGCAACCGTTTGCAATTTCATGTTCCGAGAAAAACGCGATCAAAGTTGAGGAAACTGGGCTTTTCCCCTATGCATGTTTGTGGCCCACAACCTCCCAAAACTGCAATTTTTTGAACTTCGGAATGCGGTTTTCGCCATTCGACGCAGAAAAGAATGGTCTATAGTATAAACTAATAAAAAAAAGTTGTGATTTTTTATCATTTTGGAGTGATGTCCCCCCTTAACTAACACTGCTTTCATAACTTAAAATAAGACAATGTTCGTTAATGGTTAAGAGTGTGGACTTTTGCAGGTACTTCCAAAAGAATCTCCACACAAATTCGAGACACAAAAAAATAACTTTGAAACGAATTCCGAAGTTAAGGGTTATAACTTTCACTCGTACTATAACGCTATGATGTCCTTTTGAGGTAAGTTGAGCATCCCTGTGTGTCATCTGTAAGCTTGCGAAGTCTCATTTGTTCGCATTAGAAAGAACGTATCTGCATGCAATTTGCGAATGATCTGTTTGAATCTGGTTGAATTGCGACCCTCTGCAAACACAACGTTCGCAAAATTGCGAACTACCAGTTCGTAATACAATCAAGCCAATCTCTTCGCAAGCTACAAACCAAATACTTTGTAATCCGAACACACTCTTCGCACTCTCAGACTGTTATTGACTTTTTGTCCTTTGTTAAAGAGTATTTTGCACAGCAATAAAAAGTACTATTTCCTCAAAATCTATGTAAGATTTTGTTCGTTATACTGACTTAAAGTCAATTTTCAATTGACAAAGAGTCAATACGTAATTGACTTAACAAATAGTCAATAATTACTGACAACTAAGTCTTTGTAGTGAACAATATTGTACATGGTTACAATGGAAATACTACATATTATTGCTGCTTAAAAAACTACGTAAGCAAAGGACAAAAGTCAATAATGGAGAGAAAATAGTCAATACGAGTCTGAGAGTGCGCAAGGTTTTGAGAGTGCGATAATTTTGAGGCAAGAGAAGAGAGTGTAAAAGTCGGGTCACAGGTTTTGAGAGTGCATACCCCTCAGGCAAGAACACATTCTCTTTAATGCGATATTCCGACAAGGATCAAACATAAAAAGCGTGTTGATTTTTTTTAAAGACATAAAACAAATCACAAATCAATTTATTAAGAGGACACTTGATAGCATATGCTTTTGAAGTTAATTGCCTTCCACGCGGGAATAGATAGAGAAGTAAAAGTAGTTGCTCTGAACCTTTCTTACTTCAATTTGCCAAGACATAAATTGTGAAACATTACGAGGTATAGTCATACCCACACGTCCTGGGTGGACGTGAGTCTGAACAGAGCCTTGTTCGAGCTCGTAACTCTTTGTTTCATTGGAAATGCTTGGAGGAATTGGAGGAATTTCCAATGAAACAAAGATTTACGTTCGAGAAACGAACATCACATGAACTAAAGTACAGTAATACAGGTGAAATTGAAAACGGTGGTGTCTTGATTAAGTCCAGCGCGCTGCATCCCCGGAGTACGATATCACCTTGTAGAGAACAGCGACGATCCCAAAGAATAGGAGGGCCATGACGGAGTGGTAAGCGCGCAAGACCCACCCAAGTCTGTGAGGAGAGAGAAGACGACATTCTAATCATATCGCTATTGTAACCATCGCACTGTGGCGTCATGTATCGTAGCATGGCACAAGAGTGCGATGTAACAAAAAGAGCTCTTAGGAGTGTTATGAAAGTTTCAGTCCATTTTGATGCGTCCAAATAAAAAGGGGTACTTGGGTTCGATTGTGTTTTGAACCGAATTTTTTAAGTGTGCTCGTAATTCAAAGCCCGAGAATGCTTCGCACTACGGAGTACTTGTCTTTGCAAGGTTTCAAGAGCGTACATTACCTACGCAATCTGGCCGAGTTTTTCTCGACGTTGAACTCCTCCTTTAGAGTGTAAAGAAGCACTCCTCGCATTTGGTTCACCATGGTCGCGACCATCTGCTCCTCGCTGTCCCTTCCATTGTAAATCTCGAGGAAATCGAGAGTCTTGAGGTCTGAAGGATGAATCATCTCCTGCAATGTACGTTGGTTCTTCATGATGAACGTGAACTCCCTCATGAACGGGGCTATGCTTTGCATACCGATCGCGAGTTTCCGGTAGAGGCCCAGTGCCCTGCAACAATATAGATATACCTAAAAGGGTCTTTTTTTTATTTTTTAAGCGGTCTTGCTACCGCTTCTAGCTCTGCATTAGTGCTAGCGGCACATCGCCGATTCTTGAAATAAACTGCAAATCGTGATACCAAGGTGCCACTTGGCACACTTGTTCCTAAGACCCATTTGGTCGATTTGATCCATGTAACACTCAATTTTGTCCCTTAGGGTAGATTTTTTAGGGGGGGTGGGGGAAATTTAACGTTAAAATTGCGAACGGACCTCATTTTAGCTACAGACCCAAACTGGGTGTCGATTCCGAATGATTTTGACCCAAGGAATCCGAATATGATCCCGGAAATGCATTCCGACAACCGGAAGTCGGTCAAAATCCGCCATTTTTAATAAATGGCCGACTTCTTGCTGTTTAACGCTTTGAACGAAAACAGAGCCATGCGAGGTGTCTATACATATGTTTTCGAGGTCGGCGAGACCAATCGTGGTACCGGAAGTGACCTCAGGCAACCGGAAGTCACTCTAATCGACGTCACTAACACGCACAATGATGCACGGGGTGTCCATTCCTATGATTTTGAGAGCGGCAGGTCCAAACATGGCACCCTACGTGACGTGCGGCACCCGGTAGTGGAATCCAGTCCAGGTGCTACCAACACTGAAAATCTACCGGCGTGACTTCGTGCCGCTGCAGGGGCGTGAATAAAGTGTCACGTCTAAAGACGGCATGACAGAAAAGTCACGCCCAAAATCGGCGTGACTCAAATATTCACGCCAATTTTTGATGCGAATCTCTTGTCATGCCGAATTTTGGCATGACTTCATGCCGAATTTTGGCATGACTTCTCTCATAAAACGCGTTTTCAGTCACGCCAAATAAGGGCGTGACTCACATGTCACGCCGTTTATCGGCGTGAATTTCTTGTCACGCCAGTTTTTGGCGTGATTTTTTGTCACGCCATAATTTGGCCATGTGTCCGACCATTACGTTTTCAGTGAAGCATTATGAATGGGGAGAAACTGAGATAAGTAACGAACATTTGTGAAACCGTAGTAGTTACACACAGAAAAAACTCTACGAAGAACCGCTTTGTAATACGAAGAAAATGAAAGCATTGTAAAATCTACGAAGAAATGCTTCGTATTACGAAGCAAAATCCTTCGTAATACGAAGCACTTCTTCATAATACGAAGCATTTCTTCATAATACGAAGCAATTCTACAATGCGTTCATTTACTTTGTAGTTATGAAGCAAATGCTTCGTAGGCTTTTAAGAGTGCATAATTAAAATTTTATTTCAGGTCAATACTATTTCAAACATCTTGTGCACCGTTGTGTGCACCGTCGTTTCTGTCAAATTCTGGGTCCCTTCCATTTTACGGACTGCCGAAACACCATGGGAGCGAGATCCGACTCGAACTCCGGATTATTTAAGGGTCGGTAACCCGCAAAATGGCTGTTTTGGGGACTTGTTGAGTTGGTGGGACCGGCTAGTCAAAAATTCTACCCGTTAGGTTAATCGTGCAGAAAATAGAGCGCTCTTTCGAATGGCGTGTCGCACGAGGCTCTACGACGTCGGGTTTCGACGCTACGGGCTCTCAAAGTAGCTTAATTTCACTATTTTCACTCGAGATTTGAGCATATCAGCGCCGTTCGAAGTAGACTATCGGCGATTTCGCTCCGCTCTGGTTTAAATAGTGCCTACCCATTAGTCAACTCTCCCACAAAATGCCAGCTATCTCAGGCAACTTTAGAGGAACTGTGAACAATTGAAGTTTTGGGTCATTTTACCACTGCACTGAAAATCAAATAGTGATACATCTCACTCTGAGGGGTGAGACCGGGTGTATCACCGAAAAAAACGGTCGTAAACGCATGTATCGCCGAATAAAAGGTCGTACACAAATGTATCACCGAGAAAAAGGTCGTTCACAAATGTGAACTGAAAAAAGGGTAATACTTCCCCAGGAAATCAAGGGTCAATCTCGCTGATGTCTCACCTTTTTTTCGGTGATACACCTCTTGAAACGCTTTTAAAACATAGTGTATCAAGACATTTTTTACCGTGACTGATAAAATGGTTGCCCTTGAGACTGTCTTGAAGCTTCGGGACTTTCTCGTGGAGAAAATATTTTGACGTTGTGGGGTACCATTTAAACCAGAGAGGAGCGAAATCGCCACCGATGGTCTACTTCGAACGACGCTGATATGCTCAAATCTCGAGTGAAAATAGTGAAATTAAGCTTCTTTGAGAGCCCGTAGCGTCGAAACCTGACGTCATAGCCTCGTGCGACACGCCATTCGAAAGAGCGCTCTATTTTCTACAAGATAAACCTAGTGGGTAGATTTTTTGACCAGCCGGTCCCACCAACCCAACAAGTCCCAAACCCTAAACTAACAGACATTTTGGGGGTTTTCGACCCTTAAATAATCCGGAGTTCGAGTCGGATCTCGCTCCCATGGTGTTTCGGCAGTCCGTATAATTGAAGGAACCCAGAAAGAACCGACAATAACACAGTAGTATCATTAATTTGACAGAAACGACGGCGCACATAACAGTGCACAAGATGTTTGAAATAGTATTGACCTGAAATAAAATTTTAATTATGCACTCTTAAAAGCCTACGAAGCATTTGCTTCATAACTACAAAGTAAATGAACGCATTGTAGAATTGAATCGTCTTACAAAATTGTACATAAACATTTAGTGTGTATTACGAAGGATTTTGCTTCGTAATACGAAGCATTTCTTCGTAGATTTTACAATGCCTTCATTTTCTTCGTATTACAAAGCGGTTCTTCGTAGAGTTTTTCTGTGTGTAACTACTACGGTTTCACAAATGTTCGTTACTTACCTCAGTTTCTCCCCATTCATAATGCTTCACTGAAAACGTAATGGTCGGACACATGGCCAAATTATGGCGTGACAAAAAATCACGCCAAAAACTGGCGTGACAAGAAATTCACGCCGATAAACGGCGTGACATGTGAGTCACGCCCTTATTTGGCGTGACTGAAAACGCGTTTTATGAGAGAAGTCATGCCAAAATTCGGCATGAAGTCATGCCAAAATTCGGCATGAAGTCATGCCAAAATTCGGCATGACAAGAAATTCGCATCAAAAATTGGCGTGAATATTTGAGTCACGCCGATTTTGGGCGTGACTTTTCTGTCATGCCGTCTTTTGACGTGACACTTTATTCACGCCCCTGCAGCGGCACGAAGTCACGCCGGTAGATTTTCAGTGTTGGTAGCACCTGGACTGGATTCCACTACCGGGTGCCGCACGTCACGTAGGGTGCCATGTTTGGACCTGCCGCTCTCAAAATCATAGGAATGGACCCCCCGTGCATCATTGTGCGCGTTAGTGACGTCGATTAGAGTGACTTCCGGTTGCCTGAGGTCACTTCCGGTACCACGATTGGTCTCGCCGACCTCGAAAACATATGTATAGACACCTCGCATGGCTCTGTTTTCGTTCAAAGCGTTAAACAGCAAGAAGTCGGCCATTTATTAAAAATGGCGGATTTTGACCGACTTCCGGTTGTCGGAATGCATTTCCGGGATCATATTCGGATTCCTTGGGTCAAAATCATTCGGAATCGACACCCAGTTTGGGTCTGTAGCTAAAATGAGGTCCGTTCGCAATTTTAACGTTAAATTTCCCCCACCCCCCTAAAAAATCTACCCTAAGGGACAAGATTGAGTGTTACATGGATCAAATCGACCAAATGGGTCTTAGGAACAAGTGTGCCAAGTGGCACCTTGGTATCACAATTTGCAGTTTATTTTTGCCTACCGCTAGCACTACATCCGATCCCCCCATCCCATCCACCCATCCATCCGTTCCATCAGCGCGCTCGGAGGGGACTGCATGGTCGTGTTGGTCGTCTGTCGTCGTCCTCGCCTCCCGCCGCGCCGCCGCCTCCCCGCGCCAGTCCTCACTCCTCACAGCCACCCCCTCCCTCCTTGCCCCCTCTCTGCCCGGCCTCCCCGGCCGGTCACGGCAAGACCGCTTTGCTAAGCTTGCCTTGGCGGAACTTTTTAAGCGGTCTTGCTACCGCTTCTAGCTCTGCATCCGATCCCACTCATCCCATCCCATCCCATCCATCCATCCATCTATTCAGCGCGCTCGGAGGGGACTGCATGGTCGTGTTGGTTCCGTCGTCCGTCGTCGTCCTGCGCCGCCACGCCGCGCCGCCGCGCCAGTCCCCACTCCTCACAGCCACCCCCTCCCTCCTTGCCCCCTTTCTGCCCGGCCTCGCCTGCCAGGCCACGGCAAGACCGCTTTGGCCACGGCAAGACCGCTTTGCTAAGCTTGCCTTGGCGGAACTTTTTAGCAGATGATACGTTCACGTATCAGCGTGCTTGTACTCTCGTGCAGAGAGTACCGAGTTTCCGGCTAGCCAGGCAGGAGTTGCCTCGTTGCCTGACTAGCAAGCCTAGAAGAGGCCGAGCGCCTCGCTGGCAAGGCAGCGGCTGGCTGGCCTGCCTAGAAGATTATGAGCGGAGGGCCCGCAGCGTGCCGCGCCGTCGCGCCGCACCGTCGCGCCGCACCATGAATCGGGGCGCCTGCGGGGGCTCGGGTTGCGCGCGCGGCGTATAACCTCGACACCCAGTTATCTCTAGTACTCATGAAGTGCGTCCCTCGCGTTGCGCGTCGTCACGAGACTCTGCTAGCACGCATCGCGTAGCTGCCCCCCTCGCCCATTCCCTTGCCGAGACGCCACGTCCCGCCGCGCCCCGCCACACCCCGCAGCAGTCTACACACACACGCACTTGAGCCTTGAGTGCGTAGAACGCATAGTGCAGCGCCCCCCCGAACCCCTGCCCCTCTCGAGAAGCGGCGCGTCGGCAGTCGGCAGTGTGCGCCACTCTTGCTTATCTATCTTGAGGTCGGGTTCGGGTGGCGCGCCGGCCGGCCCCGCTTGGATGTGGCTGACACGCCGCGTGCCGCAAGCCGCCTTGCCCTAGTACCGAGCACAACTTTTACGGGTATTGAGTATTTATGTGATTAGCCACCAAATTGTGCATCCTCGCGTTGAAACGACGAAAATGATACCCAACACAAGTGGTATCGGCACGTTAGGACATTCAAAAGTTATACTAAGATTGACATTTCCATAAATTACCATGTGTAACAAATTTGTCTAAAAAAGAGTTCCGAGTGTTTACTCTTTGAAATAAATTGACAAAATGTCGCATTCATACATTGAAATAAACATTCTCATAAGTATCATCTGCTTTCACGTTAGCGTTAACGTTTTTTTTGTTTCGAAAAGCGCACATGGCAAGAAAAAGTATTATCAGTACATCAAACAAGTAAAGAAAACTGGGAAAAAGTACAACGAGGACAAATGAATGCTTGGCTCCGCGGGGGAATCCATGTGGACCTGAAAGTTTGTATCTCCAGCTGCTTTGTAAATGGGCAGGCTTACGAGTACACTCTTTAGCGTGTACTCTTCACACTAAATGTCATAAGACCTGCTGATACAATTTTGTCCCTGTCTGGCGACGCATTTTGTCAATTTTCCACAATTTTTCACTAGGCAATTTGTCCCGCCTGGCGGACACAAAATTGCATCACAATTGGATGTGCGTAAAACATCATCATTCATGCGACAATAAAAAGTCCAATGACATTAAGTGTGTGCTTATCGCTCCGCTTTTTCTTGCAGGGTGGCGTCTCGTCGTGCGGCATTCCGGTATGTTGCTTCTTTTCGTTTTACGTGGGTTACGCTGTCGTGTCCTGTGGGTAGTTTAACTCATCTTACCTCGGCTTTTGGCCAAGTGCTCGAGCCAGGAGGTCTACGACGAAAGCGAAGACGAGGTGGTGGTAGAAGTGAAGGAGCGCGTACAAGACGGGGCATGGCTCGTACCGCAAAGAGGGTGGTCGGAGAGACCCCGGATACGGTACTTTGTAATCGACGCCATGCTTGTGCTGCAGATGTGCGGCTTCGGAGAAGTTGAGTCCGAAGTCAGTTCCCACCGTTGCGTTAACCACGTCCACCTGTTCGTCGCTGAGAGAAACATGGAATCCTTACACTCTCTATTTCTTACACACTAAATGTCATGGGACTTTTTTTGTCCCATGAATGATGCAATTTTAAGCGCATCCGGTGGTGATGCAATTTAGTGTCCGCCAGGCGGGACAAATTGTCTGGTGAAAGTACAATTTGCAGCCGGCGTCGGACAAAATGTGTCTCCGGACTGCAACAAAATTGTATCAGCGTTGGATGTGCTATAAATTGCATAAATCGTGGGACAAAAAAGTCCCATGACATTTATATGATTTCCCCTTCCCCCGGACTTTTGGCCAGGGGGGGAGGAGCAAGGAATCTAGAAGTGATGGCCAGATCCAAGCAATGTGCGAGTATATCTTTGAAAAAAGGTCACGGACAACCCCAAGAACTTCAAATTTTCTCAGCTCGCTTCGCTCGCAAACAATTTAGGTTTACCAACCTTAATATCCCTAAGAACCACAAATTTTCTTAGCTCGCGGACAAACGCTGACCATCCCAGAAAGTCGTAAGAACCGCAAATTTTCTCAGTTCACTTCGTTTGCAAACAAATTACGCGTTTGCCACTCTAATAAGTCTTAAGAACCGCAAAATTGCTCAGCTCGCTCGCAAACAAATAACGTTTGCCACCCTATAAAGCCCCAAGAATCGCAAATTTTCTCAGCTCGCCTCGCTCGCACACGTTTACCGCCAAATAACTCTTAGAACCGCAAATTTTCTGAGCTCGCTTCGCTTGCAAACAATTAACATATGCCACCCCTTACATTCAAACGTACGTTAACAACTGAAAACCCCCCGATAGGTAGACAACCCTCATTGCAGACAAAAGTTCCCCCACCCCCTGACGCGAAGAGACGGCTACGTCCCTGCATAAGCCGGCTCAGCATCGAGGCCAAAGGTCTTCATGGGACTTTTTTTTGACCCACGACTTATACAATTTTGAGCACATCCGACGCTGATACAATTTTGTTCCCACCTGGTGACACATTTTGTCCGACGCCAGCTGCAAATTGTACTTTCACTTGACAATTGTCCCGCCTGGCGAACACAAGATTGCATCACCAACGGATGTGCTTAAAATTGCATATGTGCTTAAAATTGCATCATTCGTGGGACAAAAAAAGGCCGAAGACATTCACTGGTAGAACTGAAGCGTAGTAGAACTACGCTCGGCTTCAAGCGTAGTTCTCCATTTCGCCTCTTTCCCGCCTATCTAAATGCATGGGAGAGTTTCTTCTCTACGCTTGACTCTAAGCGTAAAGTCCTCAAGCGTAGTTGTATGCTTGAATGAAGCATACAACTACGCTCCAGTTTTACCAGTGTTTAGTGTGTTCCCCTCGCTAGTAGTACGGCTGATTCCTTCGTATTACGCATGATTCTTTATAATACGAAGTGTATTGTGTACGAGTGTCCTGAGCTCAGTTTGCTGAGAAGTTCGTAACATGATAGCACAATTTTTTCGTACGCTACTCCTAAGTTACTGCAAGATACTTGAGTGTTAAAAGAACACATCTGAATTTACAGAGCACCCGACAATACCTGAGCTGCAGGCCCAGGCCCTTGGACCAGGATGCCAAAACAATGAGCTTGGTAGCAACATCTACCGGGACGGAGTCGAGGGCCATGTCAAGGTTAACGTTCACGTAGCGCATCACGCCTTTGAGGTTGGCCACCACAATACCGGCCGCTCCGTTCAGGTTGTCGATCCACCCCGGCAATGGGTCACTGTGTGAGGTTACCACTGAAAACAGCAAAACAAACAAAATTACTGGAGGAAACTGCTATAAAACTCAGAAATGAGTACACAAATCGATGAAATGTGACGAAATTCTTGCGTTTCTTCTGCCTAACATCGCTGGAGCGTCCGATACATTCATTCTTTTTGAGATCTACTCGACTTTTTTTCGACGTTTAGAGTAAATTAGACCGCAAGCATGAAGGAGTTCACCCAGGGAATGATTTACTTGTTACAAAAAAAATTGCAGAAAAGAACATTTTCTCAGTCTGAGACTAACATTCTTGTTTCTGCTGCGCCTGCGCACTTTTGATCTCTTCGACCAATGACAAGCAGAGCGGGAACTGCTTCGAACGATAACCCGGTCCCTGATTGGCTGGGGCCTGCCATACCGAAGAAGAGCGGCGCGTCCATGGCTCTCTCTCAAACGCGTCGGAGCAGCAACTGCTCTCGTAGCACAGTGGTAAAGTGCCAGCCCTCCTGGATAGTAACCCGGGTTCGGTTCCCACCGAAGCGCCACAGTTTTCTCTGGCAAATTTATCACGTAGCCACCCAGAGAATGGACGGGAGTGTCAAGATTTCCGAAAAGGAGGGGGAGCAGTTTTTTTTTCGAATTTTTTTGGTGGGAGAGAAGGGGCACTGGCAAAAGATAAGGCTGGCGGAATCGAACCCGGGACCTGTGACTTTCCAACGTGGGCCTTAACCCCCAAGACTGCCGGACATGCCGAAACGTGCTGCCTCACGCACTGCAAAGCACTTGCTTCGAATCCTAGCAGAGGCAACTTGTTCCCGGCGTGAATGGCTGTCGACGAGGCGGGCGCGTGTTGCATTGAGGTTCACGATTGATGTAGTCACCATCGCCGCTCAAAACACGGGAAAAAAATTAGCGCGGTGCCGGGACTCGAAGCTGGTCCGCGGCTCGAGGCTTGCCGTGGAACGCGGCCTGAGCATCTCGGACACAGTGGTATCAATAGGGTACTTTCGTAGAATCCTGAACCGGAAGCAAGCAAACCAGCAGACGCCAAATTGGCCGGAAACTAACCTCCCTTCGGATCCAAAACTATAGCCGAGCTGTACAAATATTGCTCGCGAAACACATAAGTACTGCAAACAAGTATCAAACGACTGTTTATGTTCAAGTGTGGCCGATACCTTTGACGAACGTCTCTTTCCCATGTCAAGTTTGGATCTACTTCCGCCAACATGGCGTCTGTGTGCTCCCGGTTCAGGGATCTACGAAAGTACCCTATTTGGAGGCTCGACACCATTTAAAAAATGAACCATCCAGCTGAGAGTCGAACCCGGATCCTTCGGAGTCAAGCGCGGGCGCCGTATCCATTGCTCTATGGAACGGGTTGACAGCTTGGCACGCAAAGGCGGCACTTCTTTGGAGTTGAGTGGCGGGGAGTGCCTACATCGCGAAACTAATAAAGCCGCGCGCCCAGTCACTTTCCTTCGTCGTTCCACCTTCGTGGCGAAGTGGGCAAGGCTACTGCACCCCACGTCAGAGGTTCCGAGTTCGAACCTTGCCGCCACATGCAAGCGTTTTGTGTCAGTTCTCTCGAAACCTGAGCAAACATTTGTCTCATCCATGAGACAAAAGGCGTGAGAAAAATGCTCAATTTGAGAATAAAATGTTTGATTCGAATCAAATATCATCAAAAGTCAGGTGAGACAAAATCAAGCATCGATGCAAGTTAATCGTTCCCTGGGTGTTAAGATAAATCAAAATGGACGGAATTCTCGTCCGGAGACCTTAAAATCACCGGTTCACTGAAAAACAATTAATTTTGATGAAAGTGCAAAAATATTTAACCAGCCCCTTGCCGTCTACACTACACTCTACACACTAAATGTCATGGGACTTTTTTTGTCCCACGATTTATGCAATTTTAAGCACATCCGACGCTGATACAATTTTGTTGCCATCTGGAGACACATTTTGTCCGACGCCTGCCGCAAATTGTACTTTCACTAGACAATTTGTCCCGCCTGGCGGCCACAAAATTGCATCACCACCGGATGTGCATAAAATTTCTTCATTCATGGGACAAAAAAAGTCCCATGAGTGTGTAGGGGCATAGCTGGGCATAGCTTTGGTAGACAGTTTATCAAAAACGATGCGGAAGTGTAGTGTACGGCACATCTTTTGGTGATGCTACGGAAATTGGTGAAATGCCTCACTCTCTGAAATTCAGTGGAATAAATAGAGATGGCCTCAGTAAATACACGCACAACTGATCCAAATTCAGGCGTGCGTGTATTTACTGAGCCATCCCCGAATAAATACACAACATTCAGTGGAATAAATAAACACGAAAGTAAAACGGGGCGCAAAAGAAAATGACTACACCTTCAGCCATAATCCCTGCAGAAGTCACGTACCAATGGATGGCCTGACGATGATGATTGGAAGATCCCGAGATGCTTCTTGCACGAGATGCTCAGCCAGACCCTTCGTAAACGTGTACGTGTTCGGCTGGGGACCACGCAACCTGAGCGGTGCCAGAAGTGTGAGTAAACGAGTCTCGCTCGAAACGTAAGTACTTGAGAACTTGCCCAAGCACGGGGCATGAAGTGAGTGCCTAAATGACATACACTGTTGACACTCTCATCCCAGGAACGTGACATCACGTTGAAAGGAATGTGACAAAATGTCACGTTCTTTTGGACGTGAATCAGCTAGCTTATTCGCGTAGAAACGAACGTGATACAATGCTCAAAAGAACGTGGCAGTTTGTCACATGCCTTTCAACGTGATGTCACGTTCCTGGGATGAGAGTGGAGTGTGTGCTTGTTTTGATACGCAGGCGCGTACACTCTCAGCGTCTTAATGACTTTATCGTCAGTAACCAGACACTATAGCCTACGGTATTTTCTTTGTCGTCACTAAAGTGTCCGAATGTAAAGCAACTACCTTAGGTATCAGATTTTCGTTGCAAGCTATGGAATTCAGCCTAACAAACATAGTTCATAACCTTCAAGTCCTTTCCCGTGCATTTAAAACTGAGATGCTCCGTTAACTTTGATTAGCCATGCGGTGATCACGCCACAGATATTTTAGAACACAATAGATTTTCGTACACGTAGTTTTTCGTGCATATAGCGTTGCACGAAATGGGGCATACGCATTGAAACGCACACGGTGAAAACGGTTCTTGGTTTTCCCAGGAACTCCCTGGAAAGCGCCTATGCTTCTACCATAGGCTTTCTGGGAAAACCAGGTAACGTTTTTACCGTGCCAAAATTCGTGCGTAGTATGATAACGTTTATTTGTTCCGCAGCACCATTTGCGATGTTACGCGCGAATAGGGTACTCTCGTAGATCCTGAACCGGAAGCAAGCAGACGCCATATTGGCCGGAAACTAACCTCTCTTCGGATCTAAAACTAAAGCGGAGCTGTACAAATGTTGCTCGCGAGACACATATGCACTGCATATAAGTATAAAACAACTGATAATACAAGTGTGGCCGATACGTTTGACTGTCGTCTCGTTCCTATGTCAAGTTGATCTACTTCCGCCAACATGGCGTCTGTGTGCTTCCGGTTCAGGATCTACGAAAGTACCCTATTGGTGCAGTTTACGCCTGCGCTCAAATTTGTGCAAACCTAAGCATATACTCAGTAATTTAGTGTGTGGTCCCCTGGTCTTACTTTGGTCCTAGGAAGTCGATGGCTTTTTGGTCTTTGGCGGGCAGCTCAGCAAGTTGAAGAGCTCTCCTCCAGTCCAGAGTATTCGAGTACACGTGCTCTTCGATGGGGTTCTGGTTGGTGTATGAGTAGGCCGTCGAAACGTGGACCAGGACCTGTAAATGGTGATTGTCTATGAGACGCAAAACCTCTTATTCGACAGTTGTTTTTTAGAAGGACAAAAGCAGTAGTTGCTCAGACCGATCGGAACGGGTTGGATGAGGAAATCTAGCCGAGGGGTGAATCACTCAGCGTTGTGGTGTACACATGAGTACATGAGTACGCGTGAGTACACCTCCCTTTACTCATATAAATTTTACATTTGTAAACAATTTGAGGCTTAATTTAGCGTTTAAAATGACAAATTGGTCGAAAAACTAGTAAATTTCACCCTTTTTAACCTTGTGAGTACACTGAGTACGGGCAAATTTGTACTCATGAGTACACTAGTGATTCACCCCTCGAATCTAGCCCTAGCGACCATTTTTATGATTGTTGGTCCTGATCATACTGATCTCGCAAAGGTGGTTATGGTCGATAGTCGATCGTGACAACTGAAAATTCGTCTGGTGACAGCCTATTGACGACCATTCTACACTCTCATCCCATTTTATCAATATTCATTGACGTTTGTAGGTACGCACAAGAGTTTTGTTGAGAATTTGTGAAGACGAAATTGATAATATTGTTTGTAGAACAAACAAGAATGTTAAGCGCACAAACGCCAATACGTTACTAAACAAACACTCAGTACGAGTCTGAGAGTGTACTACACACATTGCAATGTCCTTAACGAGCACAGCATGAATTTTTTAGATTTGATTTTTGAGTTTGTGTGGGTTGTAGGGTTACTGCCACGCTTCACTGACTTGGAAATTTACTATGTAAAAACTCAATGCGGTCCCAAGTTTCTTTTTTTCCCCACGCTACTTTTGAAGAAAGGGCATCAAAAGTTACCCTGCTCCAGATTTTGTTTTGTCAATGAACTTGATACTTTGTTCGAACTATTACATCTGATTAAAACTCAGCTAAGCAAAAATAATATAGGCGCTAAACTTCTGCTTTTCGAAGATGCCAAAAATAACCACCACATTTGCTAAAGACCGCTGAAACTGCTAAAACCGCAACAGGAAACCTATTTTAAAGTCAAGGCTCTCAGAAAAAGGTCACTCTCAGACTCGTTTTTGACTTTGAGTTGAGTTCATGGAATTGACAATCTGGCAATAGTACATCTGATTTTGATTTTTTGTGCAACAATACTATGTACTTTTCAGTTTTGCTCCTAATATCTGCATTTGTGTTAGTACTTATTGACAAAGAAGAATTCCGAAATAATTTTATGCAGTAAATTGTTTGTATCTAAGATGAAAGTACTAAATATTATAGTTGACACAAGGCTTTAGTGCCCGGTTACAGACGAGTCAATAAGAGTAGGAGAGTGTGGGCGAGTAAACCAGAGGTTTTCTGACCCAGATAAGGGAACCGAAAAAGGCCTTGCCGACAGGGCAACTGTAATTGCCAGGCCAAGTTTGGCGGAAGGGGCAGAGGGGCACTTGGAGGACGGCACCCTACAGTGCACATTGTGCGCATGAAAACTAGGCGCACTGCCCGCACTTGGCTTCCTTGCCCCGTCGCAACCCAAATTGACCGCAAGTAGCGAATACAGAATCTAGTGGTGGAAACCTCTTGCATTCCCACTCTCGACCATAAGAAACAAGTAGCTTTTAAACTGACGAAGTCTGCACTTCCAAAACAACTGGAATGACTTAAACTACACACTAAATGTCATGGGACTTTTTTTGTCCCACGGTTTATGCAATTTTAAGCACATCCGACGCTGATACAATTTTGTTCCCGTCTGGTGACACATTTTGTCCGGCGCCAGCTGCAACTTGTACTTTCACTAGACAATTTGTCCCGCCTGGCGGACACAAAATTGCATCACCACCGGATGTGCTTAAAATTGCATAAACAGTGGGACAAAAAAAGTCCCATGACATTTAGTGTGTAGTATTACTTTCAGTTGGTTCGACTAAATCGTACTTGGTTAGCTGGTTTTCAGCCAAATTTCAGTCAAAAAGAACCGAATTAGGCGGATTCAAGTGCAAATTCAAGTGTGAGACAGCCGCTCACTCTATGTAGCAGTTGGTTCGCCTGAATCGTACTTGTTGAATCGTGTTCGTTGAATGGTACTTAGTAAGTTGGTTTTTCAGCCAAATATCAACCAGCGCGAACCGAAGTTGTCGGAAGGGCAAGCTACAAATTCAAGGGTGAGACAGTCAGCGTGAACTACCATGCCACACGCTTACACACTAAATGTCATGGGACTTTTTTTGTCCCATGAATGATGCAATTTTAAGCACATCCGGTGGTGATGCAATTTTGTGGCCGCCAGGCGGGACAAATTGTCTAGTGAAAGTACAATTTGCGGCAGGCGTCGGACAAAATGTGTCTCCAGATGGCAACAAAATTGTATCAGCGTCGGATGTGCTTAAAATTGCATAAATCGTGGGACAAAAAAAGTCCCATGACATTTAGTGTGTACAAGTGTTGAGCCATACGTTCTTCGCAAATGAAGCCTAAGGTGTATGTATACCTTGAGCCTGGGCATGTCCCGGGCAAGCTGCACGATGTCCTTGGTGCTCTGCAGGTTGGTGCGCAGGGCCTTCTGGAGCGGGTCGTCGAAGCGCACCGAGGCCGCCACGTGGAACACGACGGACACCTCGGCGCACAGCAGCTGCCGGTCCGCGTCGGAGAGGCCTAGCGACGGCGCCTCGATGTCGCCGGGCACCGTGCGCACCTTGGACAGGGCGGCCGGCTGCTCCGCGCGGAGACGGTCGAACAGCTGCGGCAAGCAAGACTGTCTACTTGGTACACACTTACAAAGGCATGCTTTGCGAGTGCACACTTACAAAGGCATGCTTGGCAAGTGCACACTTACAAACGCATGCTTGGCAAGTGCACACTTACAAACGCATGCTTGGCAAGTGCACACCCACAAAAGCATGTTTTGCGTAGCATAACTCCATGCTTGCTGAGCATAGGCATTTGTAAGTGTGTACTTGCCAAGCATGCGTTTGTAACTGTGTACAAAGTACACAGTTACGTTTGTAGAGTAATTGTTTTACGTTGCACGGTGGACCAGAAGATCGGTTGAGGGGGCGAGAACTCTGGACGCGTTTTGAGCTCCAGAGTCGCTAAACAGGACACGAACCACTCCTGTGACCCCACTAATGGATTCCTCGTTCGTAGAGCAATCCATTTAGTGGGGTCACACCCTCGGCCCGAGTCCTGTTTGGCGACTCTGGAGCTCAAAACGCGTCCAGCGTTTCGGCCGCCTGCGCCTGTCTTCTGGCCCACTGTACTGCGGCAAGCAAGCAGCGCACTTTCAAATGAAAGTCTGCACCGACATTTCATAGTGGAGCTTTTCTCCACGACCCATGAACCAGAAGCGAGGGGGCAACCACATTGGATGTTTGGAGACACAAGATTTTTTAAAACTAAAGATTTCATCGGATTTCGCGCGAGATTTTAACCGATATTACGCCCAAAATTTGCTTGTTTTGGTCCTTTTGGGGGGCAATATTTCAGATTTCTAGCGCTCAAGGGGACACAAGATTTCTAGAGAGGTTGCCCTCTCGACCAGAAGTTTTGACTCCAGACTTCTGTCACGCCGATTTTGGGCGTGACACGTTGCAGTTCCATAATTTGGCCATTGTACCGGAACGTCCAGCAGCACACCGAGCCTGTCCTTCGGGTCCACGCCCTTCTTGGAGCGCATCAACAGGTAGATGGGGCCGATGTCGGGGCAGCTCCGCAGCAACAACTCGATCAGGACTCTGCCCAAGAAGCCTGAGCCACCCGTGATGAACACGCTGCGTCCTGCGTACCTGTGCAATATGTAGACCCGTTTAGATGCAAAAATTATGGACGAAAATAGTAAAAATTCAGAGGTGATAAGTAATAACTTTACACTCTTTACTTTTTGCCTTTTGTTGAAGATTATTTTACACAGCAATAAAAAGTACTATTTCCTCAATATCTATGTAAGATTTCGTACGTTATATTGACTTAAAGTCAATTTGCTATTGACAAAGAGTCAATACGCAATTGACTTTTAAAAAAGTCAATAATTGATGACAATTTGTTCTTTATAGTGAACAATATTGTACATGGTTACAAAGAAAATACTACATATTATTGCTGTTAACCACGTAAGCAAAGGACAAAAAGTCAATAATGGCGAGAAAAAAGTCAATACGAGTCTGAGTGTGTAGCCACCCTTGTGCTAGTGCCACGAAAATTCTCACCGTGGTTCGGCTAATATGATGTTTCTCTAAATTTTGTCAATTATTGTGACCATCAGGTACCATGGGTACAAGCCAACTAAGTTAGGGAGCCAGAAACATCTTGCTCTGGTTTGCTAAATGATGCTCACCACTCCGCCACACTGGGGCGGCTCGCCCTCTCGTTGGCGTGCCAGTCGCGCGCCTGCAGGATCCCATCCCGCACCGCGTGCAGGCGCTCCCTCTTGGTGCAGTCCATCTGGGGGCAGAATTCGAATTGGCAAATCGACTGCACTATCACTCCAGAAGCGTGACAAAACGTAGAAAAGAGCGTCAGGCCCCTTTGAGCATCCACTCTCAGACCCACATGGACTTTTTTCTCTCTTGCTTATTGCGTTTTTTGAGCAAACGTAAAATGTACTATTTTCTTCTTAACTATGCACAATTTTGATCGTAATAAAGATAAAATTGTCAATGGATCATGTAGAAATTGAAACGTACATTGCAAATAATAAAAAGTCCGGTTTAATGGACTAAGTACATTATACAATGAACAAAATAGTGCATAGATAAAAAGAAAATAGTACATATTACGTTTGCACAAAAACCTTTATGGCAAGAGATAAAAAGTCAATAAGAGTCTGAGCGTGTTGTGTCACGCTCATTTGAACGTGGACGAGCTGATTTGTGGTTGGTTCACATCCAAACGGGCGTGGCACTCTGCCGAGTGCACGTTCGTTCGAACGCGGAATGTGTCACGTTCGTTTGCACTGCAAGGAAAAGTGTGACTGGTACAACAGAAGTACAACAAAAACTGTTCAATAGAAGGCGTGGACCGCACAGCACTCGTCACGCCGGTTCCATTGTACTTTGTACAACAGTCGTTGTACTTTGTACTAGTACAATAAATTCCTGATAAAAAGAATTGCCAGGATTTTGTGTACTTTTGTTTTGGTTTTTTCTTGCGGTGTGGATGCCGCTGTACTTTTCAACAACTTTTGGGTTGTTCTTCAGGAAACGATAAGTAAGTATGCTTAAGCGCAGCCCGAAGCCTCAGTAAAATCCACCATGCAGCACACAAGTTACCTCTTCTATTCCGTGGCGGCGCTTGATTCTAGACTGTCACTTGCCTGACCTAGACTCTTTTCGCGCGACGCGCCGAGAAGGTCCGATGGAAATGAAAGGCCAGTCGGGGCCTTGCACAGTCGGTGCATAAAACAGTGGGGTGGGGTGCCACTAATTGTCTAGTTCAAAGTATACGGCTTCGTCTAACAAATGAATTGACTGACAAAGACTTCACCGAAAACATGTGCACTCTCAGCACGTTGCAGACTTTTATCTCGATTTGTATATGCAAGAAGTTTGTGCAACCGTAGTACGTACTTTTCGTTTCTTAAACAACTACTTAGGAACTATTAAATAGTGTAGGTACTGGCAATCTGTTTCAGTAAATAATTTTACGACGGAAAGTAGTGGGATTGTCTAGCAGCGGAACCCAACTCCAGAAATGAAAATACATTTAGACGCGTGTGGACTTTATTATTCACAGTCTACTGAACAGGAAGTGTGCAAAGAATTCGCAATACAATTATGACGATGAGGCATTATAAACGATGAGGCGTCTCGTGTACACTGTGGGAAAAAATCACAGTAAATCCTGTAGTGATTAGTACAGCTGTTACTGTGGTTCAAAGTACACGATTTACTGGACTTTTTTACAGGGTCTACTGTACTTTGTGCGGGATTTACTCTACCACGGGAGTGGAGTGCGGAATATCATGTACCAGGTACAGTACTGTAGCCAGGCACAGTAAATCCCGTGTTCTAAAGTACAGTAAATCCCGGCAAAAAAATTGACGGCATTCTGTGTTTTTTTCTCACTATAAAGTTGGTAATAACCGAGCTTAATAAGTAAATGTGAACGCCGGGCGTACTGTTCGAACTGGTGGAGCATCGAGCAGCCTGTCACGACAGGACCCGGTGTGGCGTACATCTACACTCTAACTCGTGCTAAGATTTTGTTTAATAACGCATTGACGTTTATGCACATCAATAAGCTTACTAACATTTTTATTTGTTCTACAAACTGTATTATCAATTTCGTCTTAGCAAATTCTTATCAACACGCTATTAATGCGCACAAACTTCAATAAATATTGATAAAATGTCGATTGAAGGATGAGAGTGTACCTTGTGATTGTTTCCTCTCTGGTGTGCTGAAGCTACGAGAACCCAGATGACCACCAACTTTAACGTTTTTAGCATAGGCACCACCTCTTTTGATATATGAACGTAACAGAACTAAGCGTTAAATTGTGATCATGAACCAATTTTTTCCTCTTTCGGGTGTCCGGTCGGGGAATCAGTGCGCATGTTCGTTCACTTCACATCCGACCATAGGTTCAAGTCCCTGAGAAAGAAACTTCGACTAAAAGTAATCCCTCCGTTCAGAGATTGAGGGCATTTATTTTTATTTCAGGATGGTTGCTTGCAGATGATGCTTGCGGGACCCAGCCGGGTCGGGAAACCGCCGTCGCCGTCCCGGCGGGCGTCGTTGGTGTGGGTGTGGTTCGTGGCTTCCTGGTTGTGTGACCTGGACACACAAATAAAAGATGTCCTCAAGTTAATGATCATGCACCGAAATTGCAAATAAAGGATTTTGGTAATTCGATGATGACAGAGAAAACAGCATCAATCAATGTCCCGGGACCAAAGTCTAAAGTCTTGCGTAAAGAAACTTTCGCGAATACAGTAATACGCAGAATACTATTTAAACATAAATTACAGCCATTTTTATTATTTCTTGATTTTAAGCCTTTCCTTTTGAACCCCGAGAAGAAAATCCAAAAGAGATCCGTGGAGGGGAACATATGGAGGTGCAATTGTACCCCCTTTAAACTTATTTTCTAAATGACACACACTCGGTGGACACATTAAGTACCGCCTTCTTCATGTGGGTTGAAGGGTGTGTAACTCATAAGTACACTCTCTTCAGCGTGTACTCACGAGTATACACTCCCACGAACGTGTACTCAGCTGCATGTATTGTACCGACCTAAGCACACTCTGGCTGCAGTGTACTCAGCTAAGCACACTCTCGTTAGAGTGTACTTAGCTGAGCACACACCGAACAGAGTGTACTGAGCACACTGTAGAGTTTGCAGAGCGTGCGTGCAAAGCAATGCACTTAAAGCTTCGAGTATTGTTTTGTGGCGTCGATTTTTTTCAAGTGCAGATTTTTTTTCGTTGAGTTGCGTCAGATAATGGTACAAGCGTACTAACAAGACGTTTATCTTTTTTTTTTTCAGTATCAATAAATGTGTGTCGACAATAAGTTCAATCAAGCCACTCTCATTCCAGGAACGTGACATCACGTTGAAACGAACGGGACAAAATGTCACGTTCGTTTGAGCATTGTGTCACGTTCGTTGGAATGTGAACAAGCTGATTTTTGGCCGATACACACCCAAACGAACGGGACATTTATTCAGATTCGTTTGAACGTGATGCCACGTTCCTGGAATGAGAGTGACTCTTGGCGGCGACGTGCTGCTTCACCTCGACGACACGCACGTGAACACGCGTTTCAATTTCCAGCAGCTGGTCGAACACACTCTCAATACTTGTTGCAACTTCATGAAGATCATCATGGATGTCATCTCGTGGGCGTCTCAACAATGTCATCAACAGGTTTCATGACTTTCATCTCAGAAAAACTACCCTTGAAAATGTTCAGTGATGACCAAAATTTTCACAGTGCAAGGGCGTTCGACCGCTTTTTAACAGGGGCGCGCAGCGAGACCCCTTCCTGATTCTGCGCTGGTGGCTTTATCGCTTTTTAATTGGTGGGAACCGCAGCAGACTGATTCCGAGAGTCGTTTTCGTCGCTCTGTCTCTCTCGCACTCGACAGGCGTCCCGCATAGGTGCGAGAAAGACAGAGCGACGAAAACGACTCTCGGAATCAGTCCACGAGGCGCCGTGAATAGGGTAAAAGGAAGAGGTGGCTTGCATCAAGAGAGCCTTGGTCGATCACGCACGCCAACATATCTGATGAGGGGTCGGCGGCGCTGCCGCCTCACGGTTCGGCTCAGGGATTCACGTCCCAGGTTCGGCGGTGGCGTGAGTGAGCGGTCTGCACGTTTCCTCAAAGATTCAGATTCAAGGTCAATAGGTAACTCACGAGGCAACTTTTTCCAAGTCCCATGTACTTCGTATCAAATGAAACGACAATGCTCGGTTGCCTCAGCAAACGGAGCTGACAAGGGAACATAATCAGGGGGTACACTCAGATTCCAGCCAAACTATTTTTTTCGGAAGAGTAACATATAAGATTAAGAAAGCACCTCAAAGTTGGTGCCAAGATATATATCTACACCCTTTCCCAATTTTTTAAAATCTAAAAAAGGGGTAAAATAAGCCTTTTTGCATTGTATGGGTCATTTTCGGACATCGAATCGGAAAATTTGAAGCCGAGTTTCTAATCATTTCCTTCAATGTTTGGTCCCCTCCTGACGAAAATGAGAGAAAATTTTGGTCTGTTTCATATATTATCATATTTTGCTCATATTTGGTTCGACTGCCCAATTACGACCGAAAATCTGCTCGTTGCATGTAAAAACATGGGCCATTTTACCCCTTTTTTCGGTTTAAAAAAATCAGGAGGGGCGTGGATATGTATCTTGGCACCAACTTTGGGGCGCATTCTTAATCTTATATGTCATTCTTACGAAAAAAAAAAGTTTGGCTGAAATCTGAGTGTACCACTTGAATATGTTCCCTTGTGAGTAAATTGTGATCTTTACTGTGCCTTACGTTTTTAAACTTCTACGAAACATTTGCCTTTCCTGACAGAATATCCCGGATATGATTGGCCTTCGCGAAAACCCTCCACCCGCACGAGGTATGTCACTCTCGTGTCACGAGACTTTTTGCTCTCAAGAATGATTATCTCTGTCAGAAGAAGTCCCAGTATGCCACATAGCTTTCATCAACTTTCATATAAAACTAAACCAAAAAACTCCGATCTCTGACATAGCCGCTGTGTTATGAGTTGTAGTAGACCCAGTCAGAGGTCCCGTTTCTTGTGACCGTTAAAACTGCCCCCTCCACCTCGAAAGTCCTCCCGCACCAGCCGCCGCGCTTCCCCCGGCCCTGTGGAGGGGATATTTGTAACGGTCGCAAGCAGCGAGACCTTTGGCTGGGACGACTATACCGCCCGCCACACAACCATGAAATCAAACGTGGGCTTCTTCACACTTCTTGGTGTGGAGTTAAGTCTCTCCACGCTTCAAGTGCAGAGTAGGCCTAGCTCACAGAACCCCTATCTCTTTGCACGGTGCAAACGTTGACAATCCTACACTTGAAGTGTGGAGACTGCAAACTCTGCACTTCTAAGTGTGGAGACTGAAAATTCCACACCGCCGCATTTCTAGTGAGGGAGTTCTCCACGTTTGGTTTCTCAGTAAAGACTCCTTTTTGCGCCTTTCTCGCAACACCGACGACCCCAGCGCAGCACTTTGATCGCTGTGCCTCCACTATTCAGCGCACTTTTTTTTACAATGTGGGCCTTCAGACCTACTACCAGATAAATTTTTAAAATTTCTGAAATTGACAGTATTTTTCGCCCTATGCGCCATGGCTCTAGTCACCAACGTGATGTTTCCAGCGTTTCGTTCCCAAAAGCAGTCCGTGTCGCTGTCAGTCGAAGAACAGATGAAAAGGACGGCTCAGTCACGGAGCAGGCTTCGGGATCAGATGGTCCTCGTGGGCGACTTTGGAACACAGGCAAGAATCATCCAGCCACATAGTAATTCGATGGGTCCTATGAACAAAGACCGCTATGCTTTGCATCGTTTTAACAAAGACCGCTATGCTTTGCAGCGGCCAAAAGCATGGCGGTCTTTGTTCAACGGATGCAAAGCATGGCGGTCTTTGTTCAACCGACGCAAAGCATAGCGGTCTTTGTTCATAGGACCCATCGAATTTCCCGTTCACATAATTATTCATAACTCACAATCACAATGCTGTTCTTAACACACTATTTTTTTTTGTCTCAATGGATGATACCATTTTTGGCTGAGCGATAGCGGAGCCTGTTTAACACTGTGAACTGATTCAATGCTTTGGGTTTTCTCATCTGTTCCAGCTCACAATAATACCAGCGTTCTGGATGAATGTGAAACGTGGCGACTTGGACCGGGCAGCGG
The DNA here is from genome assembly GCF_012932325.1 of Thrips palmi. Taxonomy (NCBI): domain Eukaryota; kingdom Metazoa; phylum Arthropoda; class Insecta; order Thysanoptera; family Thripidae; genus Thrips; species Thrips palmi. Next base: position 50,189 of record NW_023144631.1, on the reverse strand, counting down.
TGGGGCTGTACTTCATTGCTGGAATGACTTGCGTCATTTGGGCTCAAATGGTCCGTTAAACAGGAACACTACGCAATGCTAAATTTTAATGTTTCGCAAGGAAGCCTAAAGACCCGTCCTCCACTTTTACAAAGTATTTGGGGAAGTCGCAGTCGCTGCCTATCTCTGTTTAGATCTATAAAGTCAGGGACACTGAGATTCCAAACGCTATGAGTATAGCACGTATGGTGCAATACAGCTGAGATATCGCACCACACGTGCAATGCCTCAGCCATATTGCACCTTACGTGCAATGCATCCCGAAAATGCCCTATGCTAATGCATGGGACTGGGGAGGCATTGCACTTCATGTGCAATGCTTTTGCATTGCACCAATTGACGCTATACTCATAGCGTTTGGATTCTCAGTGGACATCGCATCGATTTTCAGTGCCTAAATTTCGTAAATAGAGGGAGTCAAAGTAATACAGACATAAGATTTTTCATGTTTCTAACCCTGAATTTTATAACGCAAGTAAAGTTTTAACTTTTGCAACACCGAGATTCCAAACGCTATGAGTATAGCACGTATGGTGCAATGCACCTGAGATATCACACCTACGTGCAATGCGATAGCCATATAACACCTTACGTGTGATGCGTCCCGAAAATGCCCCATGCTAATGCATGAGAATGGGGAGGTATTGCATGAGAATGGGGAGGTATTGCACTTCATGTGCAATGCTTTTGCATGGCACCAATTGACGCTACTCGTAGCGTTTTGATTCTCAGTGAATATTTTCTGTTTTGGTTATTTGTAAGTCCGCGGCAATAAAAACGCGACGGCAGTAAAACGGAGACGCGGATGAGTTCAAATCGATTTGCTCACTTACGGGCACGCGTGGGCCTGACCAAAAAAACCTAGTTAAACGTCTCGCAACACGGAAAAAAAATTGTTTGCTGAATCAGCAAATTTGCGTTTGCTGGAGATCATTTAGCTAAAATAACCAACGTGTTCGCTGTCACATGGTCCCGTTCGCAACATAAGCAAACCCAACTGTTAAAGCAACGAATAAGCATTAAGTCTAACATAAGACGAAATTTCGCAAGAGTACACAAGTAATTTGTTAATGCAGCGCAGTAGGTTTGCCAGGTGAGCAAGCTCAGAAACCATCGGATGGGTGCAAGCGAAGGCGATTCATGAGGGAAGCGGAACCACCGGCTTCCAAGATGTCTGCGTAGCGTAGTTGATACAGCTCTGGTGTTCAAGGTGAAGGGACGGTGGTTCGAATCCCGGTCCCCCGACAGTTTTTTTAAACCAATTACTTCATCTACACGACGATGGAACAGCTAATTTTGTTAGCTAAAAACAGGCAAAACCGTTTGCTGAAACAGCAGCGATTTCACTTTGGAAGAAAACCGTTTGTTGCTCAAACGGGTTAGCTGTGTCATTACCTACAGACGGATGTTTGCTGAACCAGCAAATTATTTGCTAAATCAGCAAACGTCCTTTTTTCCGTGAACCGCTTGTTTCATTTCGGTTGATGTTGCCAGTAAGTCCAGTAAAACTAAAAGTGCAACTGTAACTTTTTGTCAGGCTTAAACTTACGCTTGAAGATGTGAGACGAAGCTTGGACGAAAGATCATTCTACCATGCATGCAAACTCTCATTCCAGGAACGTGACATCACGTTGGAACGAATGTGACAAAATGTCACGTTCGTTTCAGCATTGTGTCACATTTGTTTGAATGTGAACAAGCTGATTTTTGGCCGATTCACACCCAAACGAATGTGACATAATGCTCAAACGAACGTGACATTTTGTCAACTTCGTTTCAACGTGATGTCACGTTCCTGGAATGAGAGTGTACATGTACATGCATGGTAGAATGTTCGTCTGTCAGGGCGTTTGAGCCTGTAAAACGCTTAAGAGATTACGCTTGCAAACGTGTGTTAGGCTAACGGCGCGTTTCACCGAACTTGACAAAGGGTCTACATTATTACTCATGAGGAACGTGATGTTTCCCCCAGAGCGTCATGGGCAAGTCTGGCGCGCTGACGCGCAGCATGCAGCAACTGCTGCAGGCATCTCGCTACATCGAGGAGGACGCGCTGCTACGCGGCCCAGCTGACACGCGTGGTTTGCTGCGCCTCGGGAGGACGGCCAGGTGGTTGAACTACCTGAAGATGGCAACGAGATGGCAGGTACATTACAAATCAAACTGTCTGTCTACTTCAGACTACTTAAACGCAGTTTTCGTCCCACGATCACTGTCACTCCAGGAACGTGACATCACGTTGAAACGAACGTGACAGACTGTCACGTTCCTTTGAGCATTGTGTCGCATTCGTTTCTACGTGAATAAGCTATTTTATGTCTGGTTCACGTCCAAACGAACGTGACACGATGATCAAAGGAACGTGACAGTCTGTCACATTCGTTTCAACGTGATATCACGTTCCTGGAATGAGAGTGGAGTTATGCAATTTAAAGCACAACCGACGGTGCTACAAGTTTGTTCCCGCCTGATGACATATTGTCAGATACGAACTGCAAATTATAATTCCTTTAGACAATTTGCTAGGGTGACACAAAACTGTATAACCATCGGCTGTGCTTAAAATTTCTAAATATCTTAGGCTTTACAGAGAGAAGTAATGGAGGGTGAGGCAGTTGACGCTTTTTCACGTCACCTCTCAGATGCCTAAAAAATAACACTTAAACCCGTTTCAGCCTAAAAGTCTGTTTGAACCTTCTACTTCACGAAGTCCTGCGTGGATAAGTTAAATAACAGGAAAAGTAGCGATAAACATCGGCAACTTTGGCCCGTCCCGTGCATTAACAAATGTGTGAATTTCGCCTTTGTTAACCCTGACGGGTTTGAACCTGAGTCTGTGGTCAAAATAGATGTTATTTTCGTCATCAGCGCCCTCAAAATCATAAGAAACAATGCAAAAGCTCGAATAAAAAGAATGTTCAAAATATACCCCACTGGGATTTGAACCCGGGTCCAAACTTTTACGATTCGCTTGAAACTGGCACCGTTGGTTTTGTCTCGTCGCCCCGATTCCAAAAATACCCTTACATGCCCTGCTAGCTGTATCCGTTGCCGAAATCCTCCTCGACCCCATGTAGACCATGATGCACCTGCAGCAGCGCCCCCCGGGGCTCGGATCGGATTTGCTGCCACCGAGCGGTTGTTAGGGTCACCCAAGGAGGCTGCATACCAAATTTGGTCAAGATCGGACCACGGGAAGTCCTCGGACGAACGGACGGACGGACGCACAGCAGGGATCATATTATATGCCCGTCCCTCCGTCATTTTTTTTACAAAAAATAAACGGGACGGGCCAAAAAGAGGCTTTGTTTAAATTTTATGACAAAAACGAAGTGTGTTGTGACTGTCCGGCCCTACGCTTTCGTTTTATTTTGCCTTCGAATTAGTCTCGGAGTGTTTCAACGCCAAAACAAAAAGAGCCCGTACAAAAATAAATGCCTCTAGAGTGTCTCGAGCCGAGACAGTGTGGAGACGTCCTGGAGACGCTGTGGAGACAGTCTAGAGACACGCTAGAGACGGAATTGGAGACACTGTGGAGACGCTTTGGAGACACCGCCGAGACACCTTGGAGACATTGCGAGTTTCTCGACACTGTCTCTATTCTGTCTCGAAAAGGAGACACTCTGGAGACGTTCTGGAGACACTTTAGGGAGACGATCTAGAGACAGCGCGGAGACACTGTCGAGACACGCGATGGGAGCGCCGGCACTCCCCCGAGCACTCCCACGAGACAGAATGGAGACAGTGCCGAGACCATCTCGAGGCAGCCTGGAGACACTTTGGAGACGCGCTGGAGACGCTCTTGAGCCGGGCGGACGGCCAGCCGCCCCGCCCCGCCCCCCGTCCGCCTGTGCGTGAAGGGCTGCCTACCTCCGGGAGCTCGCCCCGCAGAGCCGCGCGGGTTGCCTGCGCACACGGCGCCCTGTCACCGCGGCTAGGCGCCCGGGTTGCCTACGCCAGCCTACGCCTACCCGCAGGGGCTTGGAGCACTTCGAATCTGTTCTCAAATTGTGGAGGAATGACTTAAAAAGACTGCAGGTGTTGTATGAACTTTTATATAACGTTATATTTCATCATTTGTCAGGGTAACCGAAAATATGTCGATTTTAACTTAAGACAGATGAAAAACAAACTTCAAATTGATCTTGAACGGAGTCACATCCTCCAAAACAGTAACGAAAAATCATTATAAATTTCTCAATTTAAACAAAAACAAAGGGGAGCACAAAAGTTGAAGTGCTGTAGAGATCTAGTTCATGTAGCGTCAGCATCTCCGAGCCCGAAAATATGTCAATTTAAACTTAAAGCAAATGAAAAATAAACTTACAATCGATATTCATCGTTATGTGAACTGAATCACGTCCTCCAAAACAGTAACGAAAAAACATAAATTTCTCAATTATTTAAACAAAAACAAAAACAAAAACAAAGAGGAGCACAAAAATTTAAGTGCTGTGCTGATCTTGTTCATGTAGCGCCCGCATCGCATTCCCGAGCGTGTGCCATGGTTCCTCAACAGGTGTGGCGGCTGGCCCTGGCGGTAGGTTCATGGTGATGTCGCCCGTGAATGAACCTTGTGCATCGCCGCCCTCAGCGTAACCAGGGTGCTGCAGTGGTGGTGGAGCTGCAGTCACTGTGGCTTGAGCGTGAACAACTGCGCCTTGGTGGTTTGGTACTGAAAACGTAAGTGCTTAGTTTTAAACTGCATGAAAGCTAACGGACAAAAAAAAGTGAAGATGAAAATTCTTTTACCGGATCGCCGAAGCAGCTTTTCCAGAGCCGCGCGCACGCTTGGGTTTGCCTTCGTGTCTCTGATGAGGTTCCATGCGCTTTTGGAGGGGCTTTTGATGCAGCCATCAGTTTTGGTTCCAACATAATCTGCAACCCGAAAATGAAGACTATAATGAAAAGGGAATAAAACAGTTACTTTAAAAGTAATTCAGTGGCGGGCTTTAGGAAGGAAGTGGGGGTGATTCCCCAGATTTCCCGTCACATCCCAAAAACGCCTGCTGGTAGGCAACCCGTAGCACATGTCGCTGTATCTTCGGAATCCCCCTCCCCCTCTTGTCCTGGCCCGTGGAAATCGCCATTGATGAGGTTTAATACACTATTTAAATTATAGCAAACACTCTTGTTGGTTTGGGCCCCCTTGAGACTCACATGCAACTCCCTTCAGAACGTTCCTTGGCAGTCCAACGGAATTCGCTGTCCCTGCCGCGGTGATCCAGGGTAGAGCCAGTACCGTTGGAGGTACGCAGCGAAGCAGTAATTCCCGGAACAGTACGTTAGGGTCACCTTTGTGGTTCTTTGTGACGCTGTAAACCGTTTTGGACGGTAGATAAACGGGGTATGTGGTTCCACCTAAATTCAACTGAAAAACAAAAAAAAATGAACACAAATAAATTGAAATGCCTCACCAGTGCGCTGAAAAACTTGCCGTCGCCGTACGTACCATAGATTCATCTCCAGCTTGTGGTTCGCGCAAACACGGAAGTCGTCGAACGATTTCCCTTAGGTTTTCCTTCGTCAAAGGTAACGGAACCAAACGCAGCATTTCCTCTGGAGAAGCATTCGGAGGGAAGAAGAAATAGTTTCCGAGCGCAGCAGGGGCCGGTGCGTCATTGTTCTGGGCCGCATCGGCTGGAAACCATACAGAAAATTATTTCGCAAAGTGAAATGACGCACATCGAACGTCGAAAGACACCCCCTCCCCCTTTTTTTCAGTGGGCTGGCGGCGGCCAAAACTCGACGCGTTTTGAGCTTCTGCAGGCTGATTCCGAGAGTCGTTTTCGTCGCTCTGTCTCCCTCGCACCTACTCGGGACGCCCCATGAGTGCGAGAGAGACAGAGCTACGAAAACGACTCTCGGAATCAGCCTGCAGAGTCGCTAAATGTGACCCGAACCGAACGCGTGACCCCACCAATGGATTGCCCTCCGAACGAGGGGGAAGGGGGGGTCACACTTTCGATTCGAGTCCTGTTTAGCGACTCTAGAGCTCAAAACCCGTCTAGAGTTTTGACCGCCTCCACCGGCCGTCTGGCCCACTGTGCCCGCCCCCCTCCCCCTCCCCCTCCCCGCACGATCCCGCCCCCAACCACCTGCCCAAGCCCGCGGTCCTTTTCACTTTATTTTATAAGTCACTCACCTGTAACTCCGTACAAGAAGTGTGCCCTTGCAGCTGTCGCCGCAGTGCGGTGTACGACTGCCCGCCGCTGTCGCTCGTCGAGCAGGTCACGCCGCCGCTTTGCTACTTCTCCATTTGGTCCTCGCGATGGGTCGGACACCTCTCCGTCCACCGTCACCACAATTTGTTTCAAAACCGGCATGGTCCCTAGACATAAACGACGTGTTATGTTTTGTTTTTCCAATAAGAACCTTAAATGGTCATGCAAATGATAACAGCTTTCTTACCCACTCTAAGAATTTTCCCTTGGATCTGCTCCTTTCCCCACACAATAAGCCGCAAAGCACCAATCAGGACGCCGCCAATAACTTTGGACTTGTGGACGATTGAAGTTGAAGGGGGCTCCTCCCAATAAACCAGCACGTAAGACATGTTAGATAGCACGCACACCGGCCACACACACCTGTACGTCAATCCTGTTCTCCTGTCAATCAGCTGTCAAATGAGTATTTGTTGTCTGTTTGCTTTGATGGTTGTTTTTGCTGCCTTTCAAGGACTGAAAACCTACCACTTAAAACTGCTGAGACGGCAAGTAACTTTTTTTCAAAATGGAATCGTATTTCCAGCACGGAACCTTACTAAAATAAAAGATGTTTTTCTAACAGGCCGGTTTTATAGATTCTTTCAAGTTTGTTTGGCCAAATTTTTAAAAGTTCGGATTTTTTTTAAAGGTTGAGGTTGGCAGTACTTGGTCTTGCCGCTGCCTTGTAGAAACCCGCTGCGAAAGGCTATTGTTGAGGCGAGTCAAGCTAGGAAACCGACACGCGCTAAAGGTCACTCCAACGAATAGAAAATCTGGGAATGTGGCGCACGAGGATCTTCCTGTCCGTCTTAACTGAACTGCAGTTGTTATCAGGAGAGCCGTGTACCGCATGGTGAGCGTGTAAAGTGTGACCGAAAACTTTATGTCAGCGCTGCGTTGACAATTGATTGGTTTGGTTTCCATTGACAACACAGCAGCATGCCTCGGCGAAAGCGATCTTTCTCGGAATTTTTAGAATCTGAAGACGAAGGAGACTCAGGCCAGGAGAGCTCGTAAGTACATAAACATAACCTCAATTGGGCTCACTACTTTGTCAATGTTTCTGTTTGGATAAATTTTGTCATTATAATTTAGCCGCATGTTTATGATGCTTCTTTTTAATGGCTACGAAGTGTTTTACTTTCAATTTAAACGTTGGTTTGTGTTATGCGGTACTTGAACTCGTGTTTGTATTTTCAAACAGTGTGGGAGCCCAAGAACCCTTGCATCCTTTGATTCTTGCGGATTTATCTTCAACCTCGCACCCAAGCTCGCTGTCTGCACCTTCAGGACCGGCTCTACTCACACCTCACCCCAATTCTGAAAACAGTAAGGCATTTATTCATCTTTTTAGAGATTGCACTGAAACACGTTTTAAATTGACAACTTTTATCGAAATTTATTTTTCCACAGTTCCACTCTTTGAGGCTGGAAGTAGTCAGCAACTAGAAGCAGAAGATCTTCCAAAAGACAATGCAGAAGCAGAGGAGCAAGTTCCTATTTCTGACACTAGTTTGCTGCCTATAACAAGTGATGACAGTGCAGAGCCATCAATTTCACCTAGTATGTATCTTTTTACCTTCAAAAATAAATATTGTTTGTGGTGTGCCATTGTGTTAAACATACTGTTTTCTCTTCCGCCACTAAGGTGCTGAAATCCAGGGACAGGCGTGTCATGTGGAAATTCCCAGTTGCTCAGATGAAGAACACCATAAATATACAGATGACAATGAGATGATATGTGAGTGATTACATTTCGTGTTCTTCTTAGTGTGGGTTTTTAAATAATTTTATAGTCCTGCTTTATTTTGATTTTAATTTTACAGGCAGTAATGTATCTGATGTCATTAGCGAGGATGAAATGGACACCTCTGTTTGTGACGATGAAGAAGACAGGAACAGTGTCATCTCAGAAGACGGCAGCATTTTTTTTGATGCATTATCTGACAGTGAGGACTTCCGTGACTTCTGTAGTGATATGCCATCTGGAGAGGATCCTCTGCACCCTGAATCTGAAGTTTCCTTTCAAATGGCAATGGTGGCCCTACTGACTTTGGTGATGACTCATCGGCTCACAAAGGAGTGTGTAGGCGACCTTCTTTCCCTTTTAAAATTAATTTTGCCAAAAGGTAACATTTTAGTAGAGTCGGCCTATTTGTTTTTCTCTCACTTCAACCAACATCAAAGTACATTTACTAAACACTTCTTTTGTCGTGAATGCTCTGAGTCTGTTCCGTCATCTGATGCTGTCTGTCCAAGATGTGGTTCAACGAAAGGTGCTGACTTTTTCATTCAGTTCTCAATTTCTGATCAGCTTCAAAAGTTGTTTGAAAGTCCAGGTTTTTTGGATAAACTTAAGCACCCTGAAACACGGGTTAAAAAAAATGAAACAGCTTATGAAGATATATATGATGGGAATATATATAAAGAGGCTAAGAGACTTTTCTTTTGTATTGGTAGCTGGATTTCACTTATGTGGAATACCGACGGCTTTGCTGTATTCAAATCTTCCACTTTTTCTGTATGGCCGTTTTTTTTAGCAATTAATGAACTTCCACCTAATCTACGCCTCAAAAAGGAAAATATGTTGCTCGGTGGATTGTGGTGTGGCACTGGCAAATTTGACCCTAATTTATTTCTCAAGCCTATTTATGAGGAGTTGTGTAAACTTAAGGAAGGATTTGAGTTCAAAATTCCTTCCTCTATAAATCCTGTCAAATTTAAAGTTGCTTTGCTCTGTGGAACCTGTGATACTCCTGCCAAGTCTACTTTCTTTTGCCATACTAATTTTAATGGATGCTATGGGTGTTTGAAGTGTTTGAGCCGCGGCTTGAAGTCTGCTGAATCTGGAAATGTGTTTGTCTACCCTTTTGAAGAAAGGCTCTCTTTACGTTCAAATCAAAATTATGAGAGGCATGTGGCAGCCACACAAACATCAAATGGCAAAAAAGTTAAAGGTGTCAAAGGTCCATCATATTTATATAAAATGTTATTGGTCTCACCCCTTGCTTCTACTTCTATAGATATTATGCACTGTTGTTTCCTTGGAGTTGTGAAGACGTTAATGCAATTGTGGTTTCACAAAGGGTACAGGTCATCAAATTTTTCACTTTATAAATGTACTAATATTGTTGATGATTACCTCGGTTCCATTAAGCCCCCCCATTTTCTTCAAAGATGTCCTCAATCAGTCAAAAAACTGGCATTCTGGAAGGCCTCAGAGTATGAGTCATTTTTCTTTTTTTATAGTTTGCCTATTTTGTGTACTATCATGGACAGTGTGTATTTTAACCATTACATGCTTCTGTATGAAGGACTGTATCTGCTTTGTCAAGAAAGTATAACTGAATCTGATATTGACTTAGCCCAGGAGCTTCTTGACAAGTTTGTTATGCAATACCAAGAATTGTACGGCTTGCGCCATATGACATACAATTTGCACTGTCTTCGGCATTTGCCAGGTGTCGTAAGGGCTTTAGGGCCACTGTGGACCTCTACCTGTTATTTATTTGAAGGTTTGAATGGTACTTTAAAGCATTTGGTTCATGGCACACAGCATATTGGTCTGCAAGTGCAGACATATTTTGGTTTAGCAACAAA
>NW_023144631.1:30375-39844 GCF_012932325.1 Thrips palmi | reverse complement strand
GAGACCGGGGTTCGAATCCCCGCCGGAGAGGTTCCTATTTCCTTATTTCTTCTTTAGTCAGAATGGTGACGCAGTCAAATAATCATAAGTTACGAAAAAATAAAAATAGGGTTTCAGTTGATGCCAACTCTCCCTTTTGAGAATCTAGTCCAGCAACACAGCTTAATTAGCAATTCATATTACAAATACAACTTAAAATTTAAATTATCGCCTGTTTAAGTTGGCACTAGCTATTTCAGTTGATGCCAACTCTCCCTTTTGAGAATCCAGTCCTGCAACACAGCCTAATTAGCAATTCATTTCAATAATACAACTTGAAATTTTAATTATCGCCCGTCAAAGTTGGCACAAGCTATTTTAGTTGATGCCAACTCTCTTTTTTGAGAATCCAGTCCAGCAACACAGCTAAATTAGCAATTTATATCAAAAATACAACTTGAAATTTTATATATCGCCCGTCAAAGTTGGCATAAGCTATTTCAGTTGATGCTAACTCTCCCTTTTGAGAATCAAGTCCAGCAACACAGCTTAATAAGCAATTCATTTCAAAAATACAACTTGAAATTTTAATTATCGACCGTCAAAGTTGGCACAAGCTATTTCAGCTGATGCCAACTCTCCCTTTTGAGAATCCAGTCCAGCAACACAGCTTAATTAGCAATTCATTTTACAAATACAACTTAAAATTTAATTATCGGCCGTCAAAGCTAGCACAAGCTATTTCAGTTGATGCCAACTCTCCCTTTTGAGAATCAGTCCAGCAACACAGCCTTAATTAGCAATTCATTTCAAAAATACAACTTGAAATTTTAATTATCGCCCGTCAAAGTTGGCACAAGCTATTTCAGTTGATGCCAACTCTCCTTTTGAGAATCAGTCCAGCAACACAGCTTAATTAGCAATTATTCAAAAATACAACTTGAAATTTTAATTATCGCCCGTCAAAGTTGGCACAAGCTATTTCAGTTGATGCCAACTCTCCTTTTGAGAATCAATCCAGCAACACAGCTTAATAGCAATTCATTTCAAAAATACAACTTAAAATTTTAATTATCGCCCGTCAAAGTTGGCACAAGCTATTTCAGTTGATGCCAACTCTCCCTTTTGAGAATCCAGTCCAGCAACACAGCTTAATTAGCAATTCATTTAAAATACAACTTAAATTTAATTATCGCCGTCAAAGTTGGCACAAGCTATTTCAGTTGATGCCAACTCTCCATTTTGAGAATCCAGTCCAGCAACACAGCTTAATTAGCAATTCATTTCAAAAATACAACCTAAAATTTTAATTATCGCCCGTCAAAGTTGGCACAAGCTATTTCAGTTGATGCCAACTCTCCCTTTTGAGAATCAAGTCCAGCAACACAGCTTAATTAGCAATTCATTTAAAAATACAACCTAAATTTTAATTATCGCCGTCAAAGTGGCACAAGCTATTTCAGTTGATGCCAACTCTCTTTTGAGAATAGTCCAGCAACACAGCTTAATTAGCAATTCATTTAAAATACAACTTAAATTTAATTATCGCCCGTCAAAGTTGGCACAAGCTATTTCAGTTGATGCCAACTCTCCCTTTTGAGAATCAAGTCCAGCAACACAGCTTAATTAGCAATTCATTTCAAAAATACAACTTAAATTTAATTATCGCCGTCAAAGTTGGCACAAGCTATTTCAGTTGATGCCAACTCTCCCTTTTGAGAATCCAGTCCAGCAACACAGCTTAATTAGCAATTCATTTCAAAAATACAACTAAAATTTTAATTATCGCCCGTCAAAGTTGGCACAAGCTATTTCAGTTGATGCCAACTCTCTTTTGAGAATCAGTCCAGCAACACAGCTTAATTAGCAATTCATTCAAAAATACAACTTAAATTTTAATTATCGCCGTCAAAGTTGGCACAAGCTATTTCAGTTGATGCCAACTCTCCCTTTTGAGAATCAAGTCCAGCAACACAGCTTAATAGCAATTCATTTCAAAAATACAACTTAAATTTTAATTATCGCCGTCAAAGTTGGCACAAGCTATTTCAGTTGATGCCAACTCTCCTTTTGAGAATCAGTCCAGCAACACAGCTTAATTAGCAATTCATTTCAAAATACAACTTAAATTTAATTATCGCCCATCAAAGTTGGCACAAGCTATTTCAGTTGATGCCAACTCTCTTTTGAGAATCAGTCCAGCAACACAGCTTAATTAGCAATTCATTTCAAAAATACAACTTAAAATTTTAATTATCGCCGTCAAAGTTGGCACAAGCTATTTCAGTTGATGCCAACTCTCCTTTTGAGAATCAGTCCAGCAACACAGCTTAATAGCAATTCATTTAAAATACAACTAAAATTTAATTATCGCCGTCAAAGTTGGCACAAGCCATTTCAGTTGATGCCAACTCTCTCTTTTGAGAATTAGTCCAGCAACACAGCTTAATTAGCAATTCATTCAAAAATACAACTTAAATTTAATTATCGCCCTCAAAGTTGGCACAAGCTATTTCAGTTGATGCCAACTCTCCCTTTTGAGAATCCAGTCCAGCAACACAGCTTAATAGCAATTCATTTCAAAAATACAACTTAAATTTTAATTATCGCCCGTCAAAGTTGGCACAAGCTATTTCAGTTGATGCCAACTCTCCTTTTGAGAATCCAGTCCAGCAACACAGCTTAATTAGCAATTCATTTAAAATACAACTTAAAATTTAATTATCGCCCGTCAAAGTTGGCACAAGCTATTTCAGTTGATGCCAACTCTCCTTTTGAGAATCAGTCCAGCAACACAGCTTAATTAGCAATTCATTTCAAAATACAACTAAAATTTTAATTATCGCCCGTCAAAGTTGGCACAAGCTATTTCAGTTGATGCCAACTCTCCCTTTTGAGAATCAGTCCAGCAACACAGCTTAATTAGCAATTCATTTCAAAAATACAACTTAAAATTTTAATTATCGCCCGTCAAAGTTGGCACAAGCTATTTCAGTTGATGCCAACTCTCTCTTTTGAGAATCCAGTCCAGCAACACAGCTTAATTAGCAATTCATTTCAAAAATACAACTTAAATTTAATTATCGCCCGTCAAAGTTGGCACAAGCTATTTCAGTTGATGCCAACTCTCCTTTTGAGAATAGTCCAGCAACACAGCTTAATTAGCAATTCATTCAAAAATACAACTTGAAATTTTAATTATCGCCCGTCAAAGTTGGCACAAGCTATTTCAGTTGATGCCAACTCTCCCTTTTGAGAATCCAGTCCAGCAACACAGCTTAATTAGCAATTCATTTCAAAAATACAACTTGAAATTTTAATTATCGACCGTCAAAGTTGGCACAAGCTATTTCAGTTGATGCCAACTCTCTCTTTTGAGAATCAGTCCAGCAACACAGCTTAATTAGCAATTCATTTCAAAAATACAACTTGAAATTTTAATTATCGCCCGTCAAAGTTGGCACAAGCTATTTCAGTTGATGCCAACTCTCCCTTTTGAGAATCAAGTCCAGCAACACAGCTTAATAAGCAATTCATTTCAAAAATACAACTTAAATTTTAATTATCGCCCGTCAAAGTTGGCACAAGCTATTTCAGTTGATGCCAACTCTCCCTTTTGAGAATCAGTCCAGCAACACAGCTTAATAAGCAATTCATTTAAAAATACAACTTAAATTTAATATCGCCGTCAAAGTTGGCACAAGCTATTTCAGTTGATGCCAACTCTCCCTTTTGAGAATTAGTCCAGCAACACAGCTTAATTAGCAATTCATTTCAAAATACAACGAAATTTAATTATCGCCGTCAAAGTTGGCACAAGCTATTTCAGTTGATGCCAACTCTCCCTTTTGAGAATCAGTCAGCAACACAGCTTAATAGCAATTCATTTCAAAATACAACTTAAATTTTAATTATCGCCTGTAAGTTGGCACAAGCTATTTCAGTTGATGCCAACTCTCCTTTTGAGAATCAGTCCAGCAACACAGCTTAATAGCAATTCATTTCAAAAATACAACTTAAATTTAATTATCGCCCGTCAAAGTTGGCACAAGCTATTTCAGTTGATGCCAACTCTCCTTTTGAGAATCAGTCCAGCAACACAGCTTAATTAGCAATTCATTTAAAATACAACTTAAATTTAATTATCGCCTAAAGTTGGCACAAGCTATTTCAGTTGATGCCAACTCTCTTTTGAGAATCCAGTCAGCAACACAGCTTAATTAGCAATTCATTTCAAAAATACAACTTAAAATTTAATTATCGCCGTCAAAGTTGGCACAAGCTATTTCAGTTGATGCCAACTCTCCCTTTTGAGAATAGTCCAGCAACACAGCTTAATTAGCAATTCATTTCAAAAATACAACTAAATTTGAATTATCGCCCGTCAAAGTTGGCACAAGCATTTCAGTTGATGCCAACTCTCTCTTTTGAGAATCAAGTCCAGCAAACAGCTTAATAGCAATTCATTTCAAAAATACAACTTAAAATTTAATTATCGCCTAAAGTTGGCACAAGCTATTTCAGTTGATGCCAACTCTCCTTTGAGAATCCAGTCAGCAACACAGCTTAATTAGCAATTCATTAAAATACAACTTAATTTTAATTATCGCCGTCAAAGTTGGCACAAGCTATTTCAGTTGATGCCAACTCTCCCTTTTGAGAATCCAGTCCAGCAACACAGCTTAATTAGCAATTCATTTAAAATACAACTAAAATTTAATTATCGCCCGTCAAAGTTGCACAAGCTATTTCAGTTGATGCCAACTCTCTTTTGAGAATCATCCAGCAACACAGCTTAATTAGCAATTCATTCAAAAATACAACTTAAATTTAATTATCGCCTGTCAAAGTTGGCACAAGCATTTCAGTTGATGCCAACTCTCCCTTTTGAGAATCCAGTCAGCAACACAGCTTAATAGCAATTCATTTTAAAAATACAACTAAATTTTAATTATCGCCGTCAAAGTTGGCACAAGCTATTTCAGTTGATGCCAACTCTCCTTTTGAGAATCAGTCCAGCAACACAGCTTAATTAGCAATTCATTTAAAAATACAACTTAAAATTTAATTATCGCCTTCAAAGTTGGCACAAGCATTTCAGTTGATGCCAACTCTCCTTTTGAGAATAAGTCAGCAACACAGCTTAATTAGCAATTCATTTCAAAAATACAACTTAAATTTTAATTATCGCGTCAAAGTTGGCACAAGCAATTTCATTGATGCCAACTCTCCCTTTTGAGAATCAGTCCAGCAACACAGCTTAATTAAGCAATTCATTTAAAAATACAACCTAAAATTTAATTATCGCCCGTCAAAGTTGGCACAAGCTATTTCAGTTGATGCCAACTCTCTCTTTTGAGAATTAAGTCCAGCAACACAGCTTAATTAGCAATTCATTTCAAAAATACAACTTAAATTTTAATTATGCCGTCAAAGTTGCACAAGCATTTAGTTGATGCCAACTCTCCCTTTTGAGAATCCAGTCAGCAACAAGCTTAATTAGCAATTATTTCAAAATACAACTTATTTTAATTATCGCCGCAAAGTTGGCACAAGCTATTTCAGTTGATGCCAACTCTCTTTTGAGAATCATCCAGCAACACAGCTTAATTAGCAATTCATTTCAAAAATACAACTTAAAATTTAAATCATCGCCCATCAAAGTTGGCACAAGCTATTTCAGTTGATGCCAACTCTCCCTTTTGAGAATCAAGTCCAGCAACACAGCTTAATAAGCAATTCATTTCAAAAATACAACTTGAAATTTTAATTATCGACCGTCAAAGTTGGCACAAGCTATTTCAGTTGATGCCAACTCTCCCTTTTGAGAATCCAGTCCAGCAACACAGCTTAATTAGCAATTCATTTCAAAAATACAACCTAAAATTTTAATTATCGCCCGTCAAAGTTGGCACAAGCTATTTCAGTTGATGCCAACTCTCTTTTTTGAGAATTAGGTCCAGCAACACAGCTTAATTAGCAATTCATATCAAAAATACAACTTGAAATTTTAATTATCGCCCGTCAAAGTTGGCACAAGCTATTTCAGTTGATGCCAACTCTCCCTTTTGAGAATCAAGTCCAGCAACACAGCTTAATAAGCAATTCATTTCAAAAATACAACTTGAAATATTAATTATCGCCCGTCAAAGTTGGCACGAGCTATTTCAGTTGATGCCAACTCTCCCTTTTGAGAATCTAGTCCAGCAACACAGCTTAATAAGCAATTCATTTTACAAATACAACTTAAAATTTAAATTATCGCCTGTTAAAGTTGGCACTAGCTATTTCAGTTGATGCCAACTCTCCCTTTTGAGAATCCTGTCCTGCAACACAGCTTAATTAGCAATTCATTTCAATAATACAACCTGAAATTTTAATTATCGCCCGTCAAAGTTGGCACAAGCTATTTCAGTTGATGCCAACTCTCCCTTTTGAGAATCAAGTCCAGCAACACAGCTTAATTAGCAATTCATTTTACAAATACAACTTAAAATTTAAATTATCGCCTGTTAAAGTTGGCACAAGCTATTTCAGTTGATGCCAACTCTCTCTTTTGAGAATCCAGTCCAGCAACACAGCTTAATTAGCAATTCATTTCAAAAATACAACTTAAATTTTAATTATCGCCCGTCAAAGTTGGCACAAGCTATTTCAGTTGATGCCAACTCTCCCTTTTGAGAATCAGTCCAGCAACACAGCTTAATTAGCAATTCATTTTAAAAATACAACCTAAAATTTGAATTATCGCCCGTCAAAGTTGGCACAAGCCATTTCAGTTGATGCCAACTCTCTCTTTTGAGAATTAAGTCCAGCAACACAGCTTAATTAGCAATTTATATCAAAAATACAACTTAAAATTTAATTATCGCCTGTCAAAGTTGGCACAAGCTATTTCAGTTGATGCCAACTCTCCCTTTTGAGAATCAAGTCCAGCAACACAGCTTAATTAGCAATTCATTTCAAAAATACAACTTGAAATTTTAATTATCGCCCGTCAAAGTTGGCACAAGCTATTTCAGTTGATGCCAACTCTCCCTTTTGAGAATCAAGTCCAGCAACACAGCTTAATTAGCAATTCATTTCAAAAATACAACTTAAAATTTTAATTATCGCCTATCAAAGGTGGCACAAGCTATTTCAGTTGATGCCAACTCTCTCTTTTGAGAATCCAATCAAGCAACACAGCTTAATTAGCAATTCATTTCAAAAATACAACTTAAAATTTTAATTATCGCCCGTCAAAGTTGGCACAAGCTATTTCAGTTGATGCCAACTCTCCCTTTTGAGAATCCAGTCCAGCAACACAGCTTAATTAGCAATTCATTTCAAAAATACAACCCAAAATTTTAATTATCGCCCATCAAAGTTGGCACAAGCTATTTCAGTTGATGCCAACTCTCCTTTTTGAGAATCCAGTCCAGCAACACAGCTTAATTAGCAATTCATATCAAAAATACAACTTGAAATTTTAATTATCGCCCGTCAAAGTTGGCACAAGCTATTTCAGTTGATGCCAACTCTCCCTTTTGAGAATCAAGTACAGCAACACAGCTTAATAAGCAATTCATTTCAAAATACAACTTGAAATTTTAATTATCGACCGTCAAAGTTGGCACAAGCTATTTCAGTTGATGCCAACTCTCTCTTTTGAGAATCAAGTCCAGCAACACAGCTTAATAAGCAATTCATTTCAAAAATACAACTTAAAATTTAAATCATCGCCCATCAAAGTTGGCACAAGCTATTTCAGTTGATGCCAACTCTCCCTTTTGAGAATCAAGTCCAGCAACACAGCTTAATAAGCAATTCATTTCAAAAATACAACTTGAAATTTTAATTATCGCCCGTCAAAGTTGGCACAAGCTATTTCAGTTGATGCCAACTCTCCCTTTTGAGAATCCAGTCCAGCAACACAGCTTAATTAGCAATTCATTTCAAAAATACAACCTAAAATTTAATTATCGCCCGTCAAAGTTGGCACAAGCTATTTCAGTTGATGCCAACTCTCTCTTTTGAGAATTAAGTCCAGCAACACAGCTTAATTAGCAATTTATATCAAAAATACAACTTAAAATTTAATTATCGCCCTTTAAAGTTAGCACAAGATATTTTAGTTGATGCCAACTCTCCCATTGGAGAATCCAGTCAGCAACACAGCTTAATAGCAATTCATTTCAATAATACAACTTAAATTTTAATTATCGCCCGTCAAAGTTGGCACAAGCTATTTCAGTTGATGCCAACTCTCCCTTTTGAGAATCCAGTCCAGCAACACAGCTTAATTAGCAATTCATTTTACAAATACAACTTAAAATTTAAATTATCGCCTGTTAAAGGTGGCACAAGCTATTTCAGTTGATGCCAACTCTCTCTTTTGAGAATCCAATCAAGCAACACAGCTTAATTAGCAATTCATTTCAAAAATACAACTTAAATTTTAATTATCGCCCGTCAAAGTTGGCACAAGCTATTTCAGTTGATGCCAACTCTCCCTTTTGAGAATCCAGTCCAGCAACACAGCTTAATTAGCAATTCATTTTAAAAATACAACCTAAAATTTGAATTATCGCCCGTCAAAGTTGGCACAAGCCATTTCAGTTGATGCCAACTCTCTTTTTTGAGAATTAGGTCCAGCAACACAGCTTAATTAGCAATTCATATCAAAAATACAACTTGAAATTTTAATTATCGCCTGTCAAAGTTGGCACAAGCTATTTCAGTTGATGCCAACTCTCCCTTTTGAGAATCAAGTACAGCAACACAGCTTAATAAGCAATTCATTTCAAACATACAACTTGAAATTTTAATTATCGACCGTCAAAGTAGGCACAAGCTATTTCAGTTGATGCCAACTCTCTCTTTTGAGAATCAAGTCCAGCAACACAGCTTTATAAGCAATTCATTTCAAAAATACAACTTAAAATTTAAATCATCGCCCATCAAAGTTGGCACAAGCTATTTCAGTTGATGCCAACTCTCCCTTTTGAGAATCAAGTCCAGCAACACAGCTTAATAAACAATTATTTCAAAAAAACAACTTGAAATTTAATTATGCCGTCAAAGTTGGCACAAGCTATTTCAGTTGATGCCAACTCTCCCTTTTGAGAATCCCGTCCAGCAACACAGCTTAATTAGCAATTTTTCAAAATACAACCTAAAATTTAATTTTCGCCCGTCAAAGTTGGCACAAGCTATTTCAGTTGATGCCAACTCTCCTTTTTGGGAAAAGGGCCAGCAACACAGCTTAATTAGCAATTCATATCAAAAATACAACTTGAAATTTTAATTATCGCCCGTCAAAGTTGGCACAAGCTATTTCAGTTGATGCCAACTCTCCCTTTTGAGAATCAAGTCCAGCAACACAGCTTAATAAGCAATTCATTTCAAAAATACAACTTGAAATTTAATTTCGCCGTCAAAGTTGGCACAGCTATTTCAGTTGATGCCAACTCTCCCTTTTGAGAATCTAGTCCAGCAACACAGCTTA
>NW_023144631.1:0-29875 GCF_012932325.1 Thrips palmi | reverse complement strand
TAAATTTAGTCTGTGTTAGAAACGTGTCTGAAATCCTGAACAAAATTCGCGCCCTCTGCAAGCTGAGATTCTTAACCAAGTGAAAACTTCACTGCTTTTCGGAAAAAGGGGGCTTAAGTCCATTTCCGTTAATTTTTTTTAGGAGGCAGTTTTAAGTAATTTTAAGAGGGTGACCCCACGGAAAATGTAAATTTCTAGATGCTGGCATTTGGCTGTATGATGACCTTTGTTTTATGTTCTGAAGAGGAAAACTGACAAGAACGTGTATTTGGGAATTTGAGGGCTGAAAGTGCTCTGGGTTTCACAAAAAAACCATACGAATTAACCATAGGCGTGCCCTAAAAGTACCTTGTGACGATATTTTTTTTAATCCAGCATTTTTCTGTGTTTTTTAAAGCATATCCGACAAAAGTTACTTGAAACAAATGTTCTAGCAAACCTGAAAATAATTTTTAGAAAATAACAAAGAATTTAAAACAAAAATGTCAAACTTTTGCCAAAGTTTTGCATGAAAGTTGTGAAAACTGTACAAAGGAATTGAAATACAACATCCGTGCGGAGTAAGTTCGATGGAGAACTAAATTTTACTCCCGGAAACCCAAGGGCTAATGTTTTCATCGAAATGTTTTCATCGCAGGATTGTCTTGGATCTGCTGTGACAGTTAGGATTATTCTAGTAGGACGCGTCGAAAAATCGCTGCATTTCCCCCATAAAAATCATGGATCCGCGCCTGATTCTGTACGTACACTAAGGTTTCAGAGTGCTTTCCTTGCCACAGGGACCGTATAGCGTATGCGCATCGGTTCGACGCATGCCCTTCAGCAGACGGCACCTTCGTGTACAACGTGCGAGTCAGCCACTTCAATCCCGCTAAGCCCTTCGAGAGGCAGACTCTCACAGGAAACGCGACCCTTAAAGAGGAAATAAACGATTCAAATTGGGTAAGAGCAAATTGTTCAGGGCGTATGTGGGTCATTGCATCTGATGCCACCTGACGACCGGACCGAGGTCCTCAGATCTTAAACCGAACTTTTTTCCTCATTAGGGTCCGTCTATTACGATGCGAGTAATCGTGTACTTTTCCTAAGTGGTATAATGACTATCTTGCAGATAAGTGACATTTTGATTAAAATTTGTCCAATTTCAACATTATTCACTGCCAGAAAAAACCACGGAAAAGACCACGGAAAATGTCAGGTCAATTAATTACCCGGAGGGTCTGTACTTTCACCGTACCTGAGTACGGTGAAAGTACAGAAATTCTGTACCCACTTCCGTACCATAGTACAGAAACACCACAGACAATCTGTGTACGGAAAGTTTCCGTGATTTTCCTGATATCCTACGGAGGGCCTGGTGTATCCAGTATATATTGGTATGCACTACGGGGCGGAAAATGCCCATGCCTTTAAAGACTAATCGTATTCAACAATGGCCCGACAGAAAAACATGCAATAAATTACAATTGGCGTTAGAGCACATTTATAGAATGCACTGCTGACGCAAGGCATGCAAGTTAACATTTCGAGTATTCCTACTTCACCTATTTGTAACATCCTCTGCCTGACCTATTTCACTGCTGCACTTCTCCGTCGAAATGTGGAAATGTTCCAATGCCGATGACATGATGAATGTGTAGGGTTGGGAGGGAAATTGCGACTTCAGGTGCCACGGGATGTCTCCCAGAGCACAAAAGAAAACCATCATAAAGAAGAGTTTGAAGTGCTTTCCAGCTTATATTTGCACCATGCCTAGACTTTAATGCTACTGTTGTCTTTGTTGCATGTTCGACACTGGTTGCTTGAGTACCTCTTGCACTGCCTGCCTGCTATCAGCCTCCCTGCCAGTCTTCAAAGAAAGTCTCTCCAAGTCACTCCGTTTGGATTGTGTGCTAAAAAAAAAAATTTAAAAAAATGATTACATTTGTTTTATTATTCCTTTCCTTAATATATTATAAGTTACTACTGTAGTTACCATTTCATAGATGGGATGTGTTGGAAACAAAACCACACCCCCTGCTGCAATGGAAGTGTCTCAAAACATGACAATCCTGACCCTTTGGACTTAATATGGCTACTGCCATACATGGATGTTTGCTTGCGCCTTGCCAAGCAACCTGCAAAGCAACCTTTCTCCAATGATACCAGAGGCAATTATTTAAAAAATGCAGATCATCCTGTAAAGATTAAAAAAAAATTTGTAGCATTGTTGTTGCACTAATAACATTAACTAGTTTAGTCAGCAAAATAAGATAATTTAAAAAAAAAAACTACCTTGAGAGCATCTCCTACAATGGCACAATGCTTTGACTAGAACATTTTTGTTTCGTTTGTATCATGTATGATAATATTTGCTTCTTGCTTGGCTGTCTCTTGCCTCTCCTGCATCTAAGTGTGTGTGTCCACAGGACTGCTTTAATGCTGGCGAGCCTGCCTTCTTGCCCGCCTCCCTAGCCAGGTAGCCAGCCAGCCAGCCAGCCAGCCATCTTCACTCTCTCAAACTTGTCTAATTTGTCGGTCTTCTGCTTTACTAAAATTCAGACAACAGTAAAAAAAAATTAAATAATAAAAGTTAAGGACAGATTAGCTATAAGACCCATGGAATAATGTCAACTTACCACTACAGTTAATCAGCAAGAATACAGGACCAATTGAAGAAATGATATTGAAGGGATGCTCTCACCTTGGGGACTGGTTTGATTCTCATTAAACCCGAAAGAACTGGGACACCTAAATGGAGGAAACCAGATCAAAATAAAAAGACAAAACGTACAAAAAGTTTCTACAAAAAATTGACATATTAGAAAATAGATAAAATCTAATACAGCTTCTGGTGATAGTCATAATGATAATGCACACGGAGATTTGAATTTCTTGTCTCAACTGCAGAATACAGGGGACCACAAGAAAATAAATTTAAAAACTAGGCAGTCCACATTCCAGCAGAACAAAGGTATCACCACACCAGGCAAGCCACTTGGAAGCTTCAACTATGTGTTAAACCACAGAGCATCCAAAAAGATTGCTGGCTTCATTACTTGTTGAACCATACAAGAACTTTCACACCTAAAGAGAGAAAACCACATGAAAGTTTGAAGGCAAAAGCAACAAAACAGTTTTATTGAAAACTGAAGCCAGCTTAGGGCACATTCATTAACTCACCTTGACAAATGATTCATGAGAATCTTGCAAAATATTGAAGCCTCCATCTAGGTAGGGTACGACGCATTTCAGACCAAGCCAGACATTGAAATGAAGGGAAGACACTCAAATGGCAGAGCTGATTACAACATGTGAACTGATCTCTATATATTGTAATGACAGATTGATTGTCTGATTTTTTGTATATTGTTTGGCAAAAGTTAAAAGATCCTTGCTGCAAAAAAAAAAAAAAAAACAAAAAATCTAGGCACTGAAAACATTTTGTAAAAATGCAACTAACAACAGAACAGATTTTAGGATTGTTTCACAACAAATTATGGTAAATTACCTGGCAAGCAGTCACTTAAGGAAACGGTTATTGCATTCAATTAACTTAATAAAGGGAAGAATGAAATTGTAGAGCCAATTAATCTGCTTTTCTTCTGCTGACTGATGCCAAGTCTTGATGAAAAATGAAACCACACACACTGTAAAAAGAAAGAATGCAATCAAGAACAAAATTGATGTTTAAAAGGTTTTAACACAGATGTTAGTAAGTAGCTTACCTGGCAAGCTCATCACCTCTAATGGAAACAGTTGTTGTGCACTAACATTGTAATAAGGGAAAAATGATTGAAGTTGTAGAGTCAATGACAACCAATGAATCAATGTCACTCTGTTGTCATGACTGATTATCTGATTGAGGCCAAGCCATTTATTACACAGATTGTAGCAAGAATAATGATATCCTTGATAAAAAATAGAAACACCATACACTGTAAAAAGAGAGATGGCAATTAACAACAAGAAGAAATGTTTCACACCAGGCTACAATAGTAACGTACTTGGAAATAAGCTGACATCCACTTGATTGATTTTTATTCCATTGTGATGAAAAAACTACAAAGAATGTACAATACACTAACGGTGCTTTCTGCCAGATTCACTTGAATAGAAAACTGCACTGAGCTTTTGGACTGTTAATAAAAATCATCTCAATAACACCAACTTTCAAATTTGTGCCTTCGCTGACAGGGCGATTTGATTTCTTGAGTTAGAAATGCAGAATGCTCGTAACCGCAAGAGAAAGAAAAAAAGAACTGCAACAATAAGATAAAAATTAGGTCACAGTGAAGTTAATGTTAACTTTAATAATAATTGTAGCGTACCAATGATAACAGAGCAGTCCCACCTCCAGCAGAGCCGTGTTGTGGTCAGACTGACCACTTGGCAGCCTTCTACATAGCCAATTAAATTACTCGTCAACCCACAGAGCATCCATAAAGATCATTGACTTTATAATGTAAGGCTACAGAAGAAATTTTTTTAGTGACCAGGTCACAGCGAGGCTGGTCAAGAGAAACATTAAAGAAAAGATTAAAATATGGACCTGTGTATCAATAATCCATTTGGCAGATAAACTCACCTAAACAGAAGATTCATAAAAGACTTGCTGAATCTCAAGGGTGCTTAATGACATAATACATCAAGGGATAATGACAGACAATGAAGCCCAAAGTTTGCAACAAATTGTTCACGGCTGGCTGCCAGTGGCAATGGAACTAAAGGAGAACCGTATTCCGAAAAAAGTTGTCTCACTTCTTGACCTACAAACCAAAAAAAAAAAAACAAAGTTAGCAGAATGAAACAAATTTGTAACCAACACACCATTAACTTAGGGGGGGGAAGTATTTTACATGACTGATACCTGAGTACAAATTCTTCAAGTCCCAATTACAATGCCAGCAACACATGGACAGGACTTAGCAAAAAGTAAGACAGTCAAAATGATTTTGAGTATTATAATGTGCCTATCCAATTGAGTCTTACAGTATATGGCAAATAACGGAATAGACAATCTTGATCCTTGAATTCATTAAAGGGAAGCTGAGGACTAAAATATTTTATCACAGATTAACATGGAAACTTACTTGGAAATGAACAGGTGACAACCAAACTTTTTGTCATACTCACTCCAATGCGATAACTGAGTGTTTCAGCACTAGGCTCCAAATTCACCCGCTTGATTTTCTTTAATGAAGAACTGCATAGTACAGTAGAATCGTTGCAAAACTCATTTTCAATAGAGCCAACTTAGAGACTTGTGCCAGACTGCCAGGAAAAAAAGAAACGATAAAGACCAAAAGACAAAACCTAAAAATGTTTGTAATGAAATTTTAGTTACCATGAAAATTGATACCACCAATCCAATGCATCTCTTGGTGCTGATCATGATGCACAAGAAGAAAAAAACTTCTTAAATTAAAAACGCAGAATACTGGTTACC
Source organism: Thrips palmi (assembly GCF_012932325.1). Lineage (NCBI taxonomy): Eukaryota > Metazoa > Arthropoda > Insecta > Thysanoptera > Thripidae > Thrips > Thrips palmi. The sequence continues at coordinate 24,447 of NW_023144631.1, read as the reverse complement.
ACGAGAAGAAGAAAGAAAAGACCTGTATCAAAAAGGTAAAGATTAGGCCACATTATTGGCTCACCTTGCTCACCTAATGACTCACATTGGCTGAAAAAAGTTTTTGGAATCGTTTCCAACAAATTAGGATAACATACCTTGCAAGCACTCTCTCAGGGGAACAGTAATGAAGGAAGTAAAACAAAATCATTCAAATCAAGGAGCCAATTAAGCCTGAGTTGTGTGGAGTCTGATTAAGACCATGGCAACGATAGAGAACATGTATAAGGAGCAGAGATAACACCCCACACTGTAACAAGAAAGAACACAATTAACAACAAAACTACTGTTTGAAATGTTCATTCAAGTTTATGGTAACTTACCTGGCAAAGTTGTTGGAAAGTTGTTGTATACAAACATCTTAATAGATAAAATAAATTGAAATTGTTGTGCTGATGACAACCAGAAAATTTGGATCACTGATTGAAGGAGCACACTGAAAACAACAAGAAAGAATTCAACTAATACAAAAAATAGTTTTTAGAATGTTTCACAAGAAACTATGATAGCTCACCTGGCAAGCGCACTCTCATGGATACAGTAAAAGGATTCAAACATTTTAATGAAGGTAAAAACATTAAGAGGTATATATCTGCCTGCATTGTGTCAATCAGGCTGTCTGATTGAGGCCAAGGCATTACACATAAAAAGAGTAACAATATACCGTGAAACGGGGTAATTTCGGACACTCGGTGTAATTTCGGACAACTCTGCCCGGAAGCATTGCAATGATGCTCCCATCTAACGGCCAACTTGGAGGCTTGTCCCGTTGCGCGCATCGCATCGGCCACACTAAAAACTATCTGATCAATCACCCGGAGGCCAAATTAGGGGCAAACTTCAGGAGAAATAGTGGTTTTTGTATTCAACCATTTTTACCTAAATTTGCTTTATGCGTAAAAACTTTGACTGGCAAGCCGAAACTGTCCATGGCCGGTTCATGAGGTGATTGTTTGTCGATTCGATCATGTTAAGAGCATACTGTGTCAAATTTTCAATCACCTGGGTCAAATAGTATGGTTTCTATGGCCTCAAAACTGAAAAAATGTTACTTTACGGGGTAATTTCGGACATACAAACGTCACGCCAGGGAGAGGGGGTATGCCTGAACACTTTCAATTTTGCAAGGTTTGAGTGGTGGAAGCTGAAGAGCTCTTCTGAAAGTTGAAGAGAATCCAATAACAACGATAATCCCCAATTGTTACAGCGGTTGCTTTGTAAACTTCCAATTTCATAACAATGGGGCAAAGCTACATCTTTCATACTTAGTTTTATGTGCATGTCCTACCTTAGTGTCAACGACTGTTTTGCGATTAATTTTCTTTCATGTGACATGAGAGTTGCCCTTGGCGAATGGCTGCATAGCTCGCCGGTTCACTACAATTGAAATGCAAAGCTTTCCACTGAGCCCCTGTATCTTTCTAACCGTACATACGACACGACTACTTGCCTTTCATATGCATGTATGTTATCGTATGTAATCTTGTAGAGGAAGATTTAAGATTCACTTTCGCGTAATAAAGTATGGCCCGAGTTGCCTATGAAAGCTAATCATCGGTCAAAAATTAAAAAAATAGAAGCGTTCTAAATGGCTCTGCTAGTTCCACCCACTATTCCTGAAATCGAACTACATATGAGTGCAAAAATATGACTTCAAGTTATGTATGACCACCCCTACCTTACCTTTACATCTCAACCCTTACGAATTTCTCGTATAATCATATTGGCACTTTAGAAAGAGACAGTGATCGATTTTGGGACCAAAATCAGAACGAAAAGTCGTTTTTTCCAGGGGTGTCCGAAATTACCCCAAAACACGGGGTAATTTCGGACACTGCTTCGGACCCTCCACTGTAAAAACGGTGAGGTGCAGATAATTGAAATAAGCGCCAAAACGAAGCTAAAGGTGGGTAGATGATAAATTTTAACCCTCAAGTCCATGACATCACCACAACTTTCATAATTTCAAAAAAACCTATCAAAAGTGTCCGAAGTTACCCCGTTTCACGGTACTTGATAAAACACACACTGTAACAAGAAAAAAATAAAATCAACAACAAAACTGAAGTTTGAAATGTTTAATAAGTTTATGGAAACTTACCTGGCAAGCTAATAATCATTCATAGAATCAATCACAAGAAGAAAAAAACTTCTTGAATTAAAAACGCAGAATACTGGTTACCACGAGAAGAAGAAAGAAAAGACCTGTATCAAAAAGGTAAAAATTAGGCCACATCATTGGCTCACCTTGCTCACCTAATGGCTCACATTGGCTAAAAAAAAGTTTTTGGAATTGTTTCCAACAAATTAGGATAACATACCTTGCAAGCACTCTCTCAGGGGAACAGTAATAAAGGAAATGAAACAAATCATTCAAATCAAGGAGCCAATTAAGCCTGAGTTGTGTGGAGTCTGATTAAGACCATGGCAACGATAGAGAACACATATATGGAGCAGAGATACCTCTGACGAAAGATGGAACACCCCACACTGTAACAAGAAAGAACACAATTAAAAACAAAACTACTGTTTGAAATGTTCATTCAAGTTTATGGTAACTTACCTGGCAAACTCATAACATTGTATGGAAAGAGTTTTTGTATACCAACATCGTAATTAAATAAATCGAAATTGTAGAGCCGATGACAACTAGTGAATTGATCTCGCTCTGTTTCAGAGCTCATGGACTGATAGAGAAGACAGCATAATTTATGGCTCAAATTTGCAATCAACAACAAAGCTGAGGATTAAAATATTTTATCACAGATTAACATGGAAACTTACTTGGAAATGAACAGGTGACAACCAAACTTTTTGTCATACTCACTCCAATGCGATAACTGAGTGTTTCAGCACTAGGCTCCAAATTCACCCGCTTGATTTTCTTTAATGAAGAACTGCATAGTACAGTAGAATCGTTGCAAAACTCATTTTCAATAGAGCCAACTTAGAGACTTGTGCCAGACTGCCAGGAAAAAAAGAAACGATAAAGACCAAAAGACAAAACCTAAAAATGTTTGTAATGAAATTTTAGTTACCATGAAAATTGATACCACCAATCCAATGCATCTCTTGGTGCTGATCATGATGCACAAGAAGAAAAAAACTTCTTAAATTAAAAACGCAGAATACTGGTTACCACGAGAAGAAGAAAGAAAAGACCTGTATCAAAAAGGTAAAGATTAGGCCACATTATTGGCTCACCTTGCTCACCTAATGACTCACATTGGCTGAAAAAAGTTTTTGGAATCGTTTCCAACAAATTAGGATAACATACCTTGCAAGCACTCTCTCAGGGGAACAGTAATGAAGGAAGTAAAACAAAATCATTCAAATCAAGGAGCCAATTAAGCCTGAGTTGTGTGGAGTCTGATTAAGACCATGGCAACGATAGAGAACATGTATAAGGAGCAGAGATAACACCCCACACTGTAACAAGAAAGAACACAATTAACAACAAAACTACTGTTTGAAATGTTCATTCAAGTTTATGGTAACTTACCTGGCAAAGTTGTTGGAAAGTTGTTGTATACAAACATCTTAATAGATAAAATAAATTGAAATTGTTGTGCTGATGACAACCAGAAAATTTGGATCACTGATTGAAGGAGCACACTGAAAACAACAAGAAAGAATTCAACTAATACAAAAAAATAGTTTTTAGAATGTTTCACAAGAAATTATGATAGCTCACCTGGCAAGCGCACTCTCATGGATACAGTAAAAGGATTCAAACATTTTAATGAAGGTAAAAACATTAAGAGGTATATATCTGCCTGCATTGTGTCAATCAGGCTGTCTGATTGAGGGCAAGGCATTACACATAAAAAGAGTAACAATATACTTGATAAAACACACACTGTAACAAGAAAAAAATAAAATCAACAACAAAACTGAAGTTTGAAATGTTTAATAAGTCTAAGGAAACTTACCTGGCAAGCTAATAATCATTCATGGTATCAATTTTTGTGCACAATATTAATGAAGGAAAAAAAATAAATAAAAATTGTGGAGTTAATGAATAGTGAGTTGATCCAGAGTTGATTGAGGTCTGAACATATTCATTACTTAAGATAAGAGAAAAGTAATGATATTGTGGATGAAAAATGAAACACCACACACTGCAACAAAGAAGAAAGCAATCAGTAACAAATTTGATGAATTAAATGTTTCACAACAGATCATTATTGGAACTTACTTGGAAATAAACAGGAGACACCTTTTTTTAAAAAAAACTCTTATTTACATTGTTACTCTTCTTACACGCATTTTTTTTCACTCCATGGTGGTGACTGTATGTTTTAGAACCAAACATTCATCCCCTCCAAATTCATAAGTTGGTAGAGCATAGTAATCAGGAAGCTGAGATAGAGTAGCAACTCCAAAAGAGTTGCTCCTTTTCTTAACAATGTAGAATCCATTAAAGGTGTTTTCAGCCAGTTTTTCTTGAAGGAGGAACTGCACTGTACTGTTTGATCGTTGCAAAAAAATCTTCTCAATGCAACCAACTTTGAGATTTGTGCCTTCACTTCCAAGAACAAAAATAAACCCACGGCTGTAATCAATTCCATTGATAAAAACTCTTGGTAATTCCTCTACATCCGACCAGTCATAATCCTTAGGAAACTCTTTCTTCACAGGATCAGTAAGCAGGTCTGGATTTACACCAACAGTAAAATTACTGTTATACACAATATCAAGTGGCAGGAGATCTGCTGATCCATGATCGTATGCAAACCTGCAAACATACTTATTGGCCATGGTATATGTAACATTTTTGAAACTCTTGCAAGCTCTCATGACAGTCTTGAAGAAAGAGTGTTTACTCTCAAACCTAAGGGTAAAAAGTCTTATCAAAGGGCCAAATATCATCGTCAATTCAGGATAGTGGGCTAAATAATGATTTTTTTCTGTGAGCAAACTAGGTAGTAAGTCCTTCAGTTTGGCCAAGTAAAGCTCAATAATGTACTGTAGATAAGACAGCTGACGGAGAGTGATTCTGGGTGCACAGACAAACTCAACAATTTGTTTCAGGAGTAGGAAAAGCTGCCACATAGGGTCATCAGGGTCTTCAATCAGATCAAAAATCATTAATGGGAGAAATCGCAGCAAATTCCAATTTTGAACAGCGTTGCCACCCAACTTGTCCAGAGTCTTCATTTTGGCAGGGGCATCCTTGGCATCAGCACCTTTGCATTTAAAACTTTTTATGCGCCTGTTCAGACATGCTAGATCAAACCACCCTTTGGTCTCAATAAAGTATTTTAACACATGGGCAACAACACTTTTCACAATTCCTTCGAAAAGATCATGCGCAAGACAAGGTGGTTGGTGTCCAACAACATGAAACCCTAAGTCATTGGAGTTGAAAGCAGATGGCCGATACTTCACACCTCGAAAACTTGATCTGCACATTTTCAGGTAAGCAGTCTTGCTGATCAATCCTTTCAGGTCTTTCTTTGAAGGGGCTGATGAACGGTTGGCTAGCTTCTGAGCTCTTTTCTTAGCCTGTTGCTTAGCTTTCTTCCTGGCTTTGAGACCTTCTGAACGGAGTTTGCACCACTTCCTCTTAGCAACAGTCACATCATGATTGTACTCATTTACAGTCCTCAGAGGTTTCGTTTCAAAGGGCACAGTTTTAAAATCATCTCTTGACATTGGGCAAAAGCGACACGAATATTGAGAAGATGAAAAATTCTTGACATAACCACCAATAGTGTTTTGACCAAGGGAATCGCCAAGAAGAAACATCAAACATACAGGAATTTTTTTACCATCGATTTCAATACCATTTGTCTTGAGGTCTCTTAATTCATCAAGCAAGGGTTTTAGGGCATGTTTCACTTTGTCAAAATCTTCCAGTTCTTCCTTTTCCGTAGGTTTGAAATCATTTTCCAAGATCATGTAAACTAACTGAATAAGATCAACCTTAGACCTGTACACTGCAGGAAGGTTGCCTAAAGAGAAATAAAACCCAACAGGTTTGTAAACACCTGAGGATGGTCCAAAGGGGTTAAAATCGAAAGCATCTTGGAACAAAAATACCTGTAGACAAGGATTGCCACCATGTTGTTTCAGGTGTTCTTTGTAAGCTGTGCCATCCATATAGTCAGATAAGATTTGGTCATCAGAGCTCTTATAGTCAAATGATTGAAGTACAGCTGCTTTAACTTTAGGATCCTTAAGGAGAATTTCCAATGACTGGCGAATAGAAACATAGTGGGCCTTACTGCTTTTGCCTGTATCCGATGATCCTTGATTTATTTCCTCCACTTCAACAAAAGGAAAATACTTCCGCCAGAATTGCGTGCGTGACCAGTGTGTTCCAAGCTGTTCTACATCCTCATGCTTATGGTGAACATTAAATACAGTGTCTTCTTTGAAAGCTCTCTCCACAATAGAGGCTATTACCTCCTTCTCGAGGTTGGTCTTTTTGAGCTCTTCAAGAGCTGCTTTTTTCAGACGATAGTGGCTCAGCTCAGTCAAAACTTTAACTTCATCAGCTATAGCCTGAACTGTGGAAGAAGCTAAAACATGGATTGCCTCAAGCTTCAGATAAAACTTGGCCACTGATTCTTTTATCAATGAGTCAGGATATAGATCAGTTTCTTCATCCATATTACACGTGTGAGAAATGTCATCATCAGAGACCATATCATTTTCATGACTAGTATCATCAAATTCATTGATAACAGTGTCACTTTCATGAGACTCAGGTGCAACATAAACAACTTCAACATCACGGTGATACCTGGAGAGATGAGTTCGGAACTGGCTGATGAAGTTCATTTTAGTTTCACATCCTTCGAAAATACATATGAACGAATAACCTTTCTTCAGGTGCTCATCAACCATGTGCTTGGAATAATGCTGTCTTGATGTTATTCTTACAGTGCACGTAGAGACCGGACAAGGAAGGCTTGTTGAAGTTGAAATGGGTGGCTCCTTTGGCATGGCTTTAGAAACATGCGACCTGCTAACATGGGTTCTGTAAGATGCTACAGATGAGAGTCGAGCGGCACAATTGGGAAAACCACACAATATGGAAAAGTTCTTGGAAGATTGATGAATTTTAGAATGATCACAAAAGAGTCCAATATCTTGAAATGACATGTTGCAATATTTGCACAACTGCTCAGGACCAGGGTTAGGCTCGACACCAGCAATAAGCAATAGCATAGCTATTACTAGAGCAAACTTGGGCGAAAGAAAGCAGGTAGATGAGGTGGGACAGGTGGGATTCTTGCGTAGCACGGCCTTGGGGCCACGGCAGTTGTAGCACCCAATTCGCTGACGATACACTTCAATGGTGGTACCCATTATCTGAAACAAAGAGAAAAACGCCAAATTAAACACAACCATTACGGCTTACGACCAAAGTTGGTGTGGCATCGCCATAGGGAAACGGTTAGGGTCCACTTACGAATGGGGAAGTAGTTCAGAAGTTAGACGAAAATTTCCAAACAGAAGACAACTTTGAAACCTATGTACATACGACAGACAAAGATAAACATTAAATGAAATCCCAGTTACTTTAATTTTTGAGGTACACATCGGAAACTACTTACCGGTGAACTCGCACGCCGACAACAGGCAGGAGAAATCGGCACTACACGATTCAGCGTTGCCATGCATGCCAGCTTTGCGGAGCCGCCGCTAGATGGCGCTGAAGTCGCCCAAAACTCGCGCGCGCAGTGAGGTTGGCAGAATCGACAGGAAGCGACAGGGAAAAACCGAATGAGATCTGAAACATGAAATAAATACCAAAATTAATGATGTTAATATTGTTGAAATACAACCGGGCCGCTAGTTTTTATGGTTTTATTCTCTCCTACACTAGTTGGGCAGGTTCCGAACACAAACGATTCGGTCCCATATTTTCTTACAGTTGGCTATCCTTTTCCATTAACGGCTGTTTCCGTGCCCGCAACCGAAGAAAGGTGTTCAAATTTGCTTTCAAAATTCAAGTTTCAGTCTACTTGTTGATCAATTTCGAAAAAATGAGTGTGAGTTACACATCCAGAAGGTGTTTGCTTGACTCTGACAACAAATTTAAGTAATAACTGTCTTTCTTCCAGTTGGTTCACAAGATTTACTCCCTCATCAGAGGTGTTCTGAACAACAGTGATGAGGACATAAATTTGATAGTTAATCATTTGATTTCGGACGAAATTGGCGTCACACAATTGTCCGAATTGTCAGAAGTGACACTTGATATTCTTCCTCAGAGTGTGAAAATACCCTTCATCAAAAGGAAACCATTGTTGGAAGCTTTTGCTAAGTGTGCCTCAGGTGAGTGACGCCACTGTATGACCAGTGTACTGGGCACTAGACACAGGAGTAACCCTATTTCTTTTTAACAGATAAATCAACTGACACCACAGATGTTCCGTCAACCTCCTCAGGTCAAATTCATACCATAAGCAATGTCACAGAAAATCCGTCAACCTCAACTGCCTCATACATTTTCAGAAGCATTGAGAATGTAATCCCAGACCATTCGGTGTTCACTTTTAATGTGCCTTGGGCACAAATGCCAAAGGAAACAGTAGACAATCTACGTAAAGCAAAGGAAGACAAAGTAAAGGCTAACCCAAAAGATTTAGAGGCTCTCAAACTAGCCATTGCTAAGAAGCTTAAAGCCCAGTATGAAGGCCACAAAGCGATTTATCCTGGGTTACAGAAATTTCCTGGCCGCAAAATTTATGCAAAGGTGACAGAGCAGGTGAGATTCAACAGTAAATTTTGGATTATTACAATTATTCAACTGAAGTATTCACGTTTAAGTCTCTTTTCTTTCTTTAGGTTGAAGAAAAATTTGGAGATTCTGTCAAAACCATAATTAAAAACGTAGTAATGAAGTCTGGAACCTCAAATTTCTGTCGGTCATTTGAAGTATGTATTGAAAACCTGATGAAAGGAAGCAATATTGTTCCCAAGTCACATGTTACTAAAGGGAAGAAGGTCGTGGGAGTCGACCCTGATTCGTATCAACCAATTATGACCAGTGCCTCAAAAGAAGTTCAACAGGGCATTAAGGAACACCTGGCCAACATCAAATTATTAGAGACTGATGAAATAGACTGGCCTCTCATAATTAAAAATATGAAAGAAACTTATGAACTACAGAGGGAGCAAATTGTACTTGGTACAGTTAAAATGACAAAACAAGCTGATGACCCGGATGACGACCTGCATGAGCAGAAATTGCTCACAAAGCTAAAGGAAGAGTGGCCTTTTTTATTCGAAATGCAATGTTTAGAAGTTCATCATAGAACACTCACCAAAAGAGACTTGGCCCAAAAGATGAAGACATTCATAGATGAATTAATGGATATATCTCTTGCTTTTATGACGACTTCCACCAAGTGCAACGTGGACAACTTTATCATCCGGATGAAATTGGAACTTAAGTATGACGCAATTCCCACTGATCTCAAACTTATTTCCTTCATCCACATGGTTGCAAATCATTTCGGGGAGAGCTTTGATCAGCTCTACCTTCCTGCTGAGGTGAGTCATGACAAATATAATACCTCACAAATGTGATTTAAAACAAGCAAAAAGGAGAGTATGTTACCTTGTATTTCCTCTTACAGAGAACATGTCAGCCAGCAGAACTTCCTCACACAATTCTGGAGGAAAAGAAAGATCCATGTGTAGTGGCCTTGGGTAATTATTTTCAGCCTTAATACATACAACAGCACGTAGCAGGTTTTAAACAAAGTCATGCAATTCTTCAAGTTCAATTCCTTTATGTTAACAGATAGCAACATATATGCCGCACAAAAGTATTTTGTTTGCGCTGATCAAGTACCATTGGTAGAAGTCAGCAACCCAAAGGATGCTTTTATAGCACTAGTGGAAGTGTGCTTTGTGTTCGATCTTGAATATCCACCTATGCTGCCACTCACCATGGAATTTTTTGAGCGGTAAGGTTGCATGATGACACACAGCAATTACTCCCCATTAGCAAACCATTATTTCAATCCACTCAATAATTTTTACAGGTATGTTTTTGATATGGGTGTGCTTGACACCAAATGCAAGAAGAAAGGAAGACAACTTATAGTTATATCTGAAGCAGTAAAAAAATTGATAGCAAGCTTAGAAGAGTTTGGTGAAGTAATAAATAAGTCAATAAACTTGTTATGAGTTCTTAAGTTGTATCTTCTATGTTTTAGATTGTATGTTAATCAAAATTCAATTGATAATTATTATTCAAATATTATAAATTTTGAATTGATTGTAATAATATAGATTCTTGTAAATCATACAAATAAACTTTGTGCAGAGAACTGAGTGAGAGCCTATATTCACACCTTTCATGGCACCATCACACTTCATCATCTGCCATCCACACAGCCTTCTCTCTGGGCAGCAACCACTACACATCAAACATACTCCAGTTCATCAGCTAAAAGCCCACATCCTTAAAGAAAGCAAAAAGAAAATGATCAGCACAGGAACAACCATAACTTGGTAATAAAACAAGGGGCAAAAACAAAACGAAAAAGATTTAGTAAAAAAGTGGTGCATTGAAATAAACTTGATAAAGATAGGGTTCTTGCCAAAAAATACTTACATGCTAAGCCAATTATACCTGCTCTACTGCAACACTTTGTTGAAACTTAATTCTTTCCAAAAGTCAATCCTCATGACTCAACCCTGAGGCCTTGGGAAGGCTAAGGTACTCACACCTAAAATCACACACAAAATAAGAGAGATTAACACAATGGGTGGCACAAATTCAAATCTACCAGCCTAAACTTCAACAAAAGAGACTAGAGTCAGAGAAAGTGATACGGTGGAGAGCACCTTCCACCAGCACCACTGCTACGACTGTATCCAATCTCTCACATTTCAGTCCCAAGCACTCTAAGATAATGCACATTTTTTGATGAGGCAAATGAAATACTTACATAATTCAAATACGGAAGTGATGATGTTGGCACCTATTCCAAAATTGCTGTTACATCACTGATGACACTGTGTAATCGTTGAGTCCACCTTTACGCTGGGCTGATATCTTGTGTGGCTGGGTAACAAGATCCATAAGATATTATCATACCTGCAATAAAAGAAACTCACACCACTCACAACAGCCAAACATTTGACACACCAGCATTGACTTTTTTAAATTTGTTTTCAATGTTGTTAGGGTAAGTTACCAAAAAAAAAAAAAGAACAAAAATAAGTAACAGTCATGCACAAGAAATTGCAACTTGATTTAATTTGATTGCTATCTAATGAACAGCAAAATAATAAAAGCAGAAATGGTTTTGGGGTAAGAAGGCAAGCAAAAGTGCTGTGGTGAGCTTACCTACAAAAACATGTGAACTAGAATCGGATGTATCTTTAGCCAAAGATGATCCAGAGTCTGCCACGTTCATATGGAGCATCAATCCGTACAATTGGAGGAACGGTGATTGTTTTCCCTGCAAAAATGAAATGAAACAACATTTAAGTGGCCACACATTTATACAGCCCTGTGACTTTAGAATAAAAGATTGTTTATAATTTTTGAAAAGGCCATGCGTATGACACCTGATTTACAGAGACAAAAACAATTAGTCTTATTCTAACACATTTAATTAAAACAAAGCCATCTATTTGTCCGATTGACGGCACAGAATAATGTATTGCTCAAATTAAGGAAAAATCCAGATATACTAGATTTAGAATAAGATGACTGTAAAAAGAAAGAATGAAATCAACAACAAGGTTGGTAAATTAAATGTTTCATCACAAATTGTGATGGTAATTTACTTGAATAATATGAATAGTGACAACCACTCTATTTGATTAACTTACTCCATTGTGACAGTTGAGTGATTGAGCAAAAGGCAACTGTTCCTCCCTTACAGATGTGCGGGTAGAGAATAATATTCTGGCTGATGGGTTATTTGATTGATTTTCTTAAATTAAGAACTGCATTGTACCATTGAATTGTTACCAAAGATACACTCAACATACCAGCATTAAGACTTGTAGGTTTCCTGGCAGGAAAAAGTAGACATTAGTAAAGGGCAGAAGACCAGGTCTACACAATGTTTCAAATGAAATTTAACTTACCAAGAAGTTGATAGAATCCCATTCATCTCAAGTGCTGGTCATGATGCATATGCAGATTTTATTCCTAGAATTAAGAGGGGAGAATACTGGTAACCACAAGAAAAATAAGCCTGCAAGAGAAAGGCGATCTCTAGGTCACAGTGAGTTTACTCTCAAATCTATCACAGAAATAAAATTAGCATACCAATGACGTATGCTGAGCAGTCACACCTCCAGGACAGGCAAGATGTGGTCAGGCTAGCCAGTGAGCAGCCAATTAAATAACTTGGTAGCCCACGCCAACACTACCCACAAAGGTATCTCTTCTAGTGAGCAGATCACTGTAAAAATATGATAGGACTAGAACATGGCCATAGGTATAAAAATTACAAATGTGTCTTTGACTCACCTAGACTGTGGATTCGTGAAAGAGCATGCAGAATCTTATACTCTTCCACCAGGAATAAGGGTACAAATATACTCCACATTAAAACAAAGGGGAGGAAGACAGAAAACAATACAGTTAATTGAAACGTGCAAACTGATGTCACAATATACTTTTGACTGCCAGTATGGTTGTTTGGAGAAGCACACTGAAAACAACAAAAAAGAATGCAAGTAAAAAAAGAAACAGTCTCAAAAATGTGTCCCAAGAAATTTTGAAAGCTTACCTTGCAAGGACTCTTTCATTGAAACAAACACAGTATTCAACCATATTGATGGAAAATTTTTTTATCAGGCAGCCAATTGATTCGCATGACAATAATTACTCGTAGAGTAAAGAAAACTTCGAGGAAAAGTGAAATCGTTCACACTGTAACAAGAAACAAAGCAATGAACAACAAAACTTGAGTTTGAAATGTTCATTTTAGATTAGTTTAGCTACAGACAATCGTTTTGATTATACTCACTTCAATCCAAATTAGTACATCAATGCTAGTCCAGTTCAGCTAGGGCTGGCAGTCTCTCCACTCGGCACTGCGCCAGTTTTTCTGCAAAGCACCTGTTCCCTGCAACATGAAGACAAAAAATTTTAAGGCAGCTGAAACAAAGATTTGGAAAACTCAGCTTAATAGTACAATAAAGCCAGCCCATTTGTCTTAGTGTTAACTTTGCATCAAATGAGAGAACGCCAAATGTGAGACCGCCTTGGAAATAAAGAGAAGGAACCATATGGAAAACGGTTTAAAAGAAACAGTCATGTATAAGCAAGACATTGTATGAAATAAGTCCTGGGGTATTGAATCAATTATAAAACTGACTTGGTACCAGTCCTTGTTTGGAAAGTAAACATTAAACAGCTTCCTACATTTTTCTTCAAAATGGCATCTGGCAAGACCTAAGACTAAAGCTTGCCCTGTAGTGGACATTGTCTGGACAATCACTACAAAAGCTAGAAGTTCAGTTGACATTCGTAATGTGATTACGAGTTGACTTGACATTCGTTAGGTGATTACATATGAATAAAACTTCTAGCAGATTATATCTGACTTAGCGGAATCCTGTATGTACTCACATGATTATGCCTACAGCAAATCAACGGGCCCATCCTGCAATGGTCGGATGATTCATGTAGTTTTGAGTAGACAGTGTTCTGTGGGTTCCTCTCATTTTGAGCACCTGAAACAAAAAAGGAAGATTTTAATTGTAAGGCATGGGTTAGGTTATGATTGAAGCATTATGCTGTTGCACGTAGAAGACAAGACAAAGTTTTGAGACATGCAAGTCAGTGCCTAGTCATGCATGCAGTAACAATTTAACACATCAATTAAAAAGCAAAACAATGCATTACGGAGTATAAGAGAGAAACAAAGCAGAATGAATCGAATAATGTGACCGGTAACATTGCCGAGCATGAACTTCGGAAAAACATATTTGACGGCAAAATCGAACTTATGGATAATAGACAACGGGTGAAAAGACTAGTTGAGGAGCATAAAGCAAGTACTATTGCGTTCACCGAAAATGCAGAAAAATCATACAAAATTGTAGCGGAAACTAGCGCCTAATTCGCATAGGAAACACCAGCAGCCAAGAGTTTGTTTACAAAACAACAAGTTGCCCACGGAGCAGAATGGTATGGAGGATCAGCTATGCACGAAAACCGAACTACCTTTCGCGGCGGCAGTTGGTGCTTGCTCCGGCCGCCACCGCGCGGCGCTCGCGTCGTTATGGCTCTGCCCCGGCCGCTGGGCGCCTCTGCCGGCCACTGTGAGGCATGGACCGGGGACGGTTTTTCGGCTGTAAGTCCTAAACCGTTCAAATTAAATGGGTAGAGTAAGCGAGGCGATTGTAGGTCTCAGTCTAAGCTACAATCCGCTCGCTTAGTATACCCCTCTAACTGCAGCGGCCTAGGAGCTAGGACTAAAAAACCATCTCGCGCCGGCAGCCCCAGGCCCCAGCCCCTGTCTATGCTTTTCTCTAGAGATAAAGAAAAACATTATACAATCCATTAATTTCTAATTAAATTGCATGATTGTGGTTGAATATTGTTCAGCTAAAATATGTTTAGGAAATGGTGTCATTACAATTGCTGGAATGCACATTGTTTTAGAAATCGAGTAGTCATGATATTTGACGGAATTTACTTTATGATGCCTGGTTTAAAAGCTTAAGTCAAAATGAAGACTTTTGAAACAAATCAGTGCAGTAGTCGTGACTTAAAACTGAAATCATTAAAGATGTAGTCAGAAGGTGACTTTACGTTTGCTTTTCAAGTATTGCCTGATGGCACATGAAGCGTCAATGATTCTTTATTTTTTAATTTTTCTAAAAATCTGAGTATAATGCTACTTTATGCTTTCAAGCACAGTTATTAAATTGAAGCCAATTTTATTAGGTTCCCACAGTTTTCTCGCTTGCCAAAGCTTTTGAGCCAGGCATTACAAATTAAGTTACGTCAATTACTATAGGTTCTTGATTTCTAAATCGAAAAGGCTATGCAGCCACTGTTATGGTCTTATGTCCTGATAACAATTAAACTATGCAATACCGAGACGCAATTATGCAGTTTTATTGAAAGCAACTGGATTGTTTTATATTTTTGTGATTGTAGTATGGACCATGGGGCCTGGGGCTGCCGGCGGGAGATGGTTTTTTAGTCCTAGCTCCTAGGCCGCTGCAGTTAGAGGGGTATACTAAGCGAGCCGATTGTAGCTTAGACTGAGACCTACAATCGCCTCGCTTACTCTACCCATTTAATTTGAACGGTTTAGGACTTACAGCCGAAAAACCGTCCCCGGTCCATGCCTCACAGTGGCCGGCAGAGGCGCCCAGCGGCCGGGGCAGAGCCATAACGACGCGAGCGCCGCGCGGTGGCGGCCGGAGCAAGCACCAAGTGCCGCCGCGAAAGGTAGTTCGCCGGCCCTATGCCGCTGGGCCTGATCCGTTGCTCCATACCATTCTGCTCCGTGAGTTGCCTGATGGGGGATTCGGCTGCTAGGATCGGCTCTCGGTTCCGGCGGTTCGGGTCGCCTTCGGCCCTCATGTTTCTTTAAAAAAATTTGTGATTACATCCGAGTTTGAGCAGGAAAGAAAGGTTAGAGGTTTGAAAATTTGCAACTTAACCGTTCGCAACAATCACTTTCTTAACAGATCTAAGCTCTTATTGTTATTAAAATTAAAGAACTTGTTTTCGTTCGGCATCTGCTCGACTCCCGAACTTTCCCGAAGTGTCCGAACGCTAAGGCCGAAGCCGACGATGAGCCTTGGCATCTTCCCGCATGAGGCCGTTTAACAGGAAGTGAGAATGAAAAATTCCTTAACCAAACTCTAGCAGTAGGCACACTCCCGACGAGAAATCAAAGCACGCAAAAGATACAAAAGAAGCAAGTAAAATGATAAAAATGAGATCTATACAAGTTTTCTCACCGAATCGTACGGAGTGCCTTCTTCTTTGGCCAGACGGAGGAGACGCCCTCTGTAGCCGTTCGTAGTGCTCTCGTATTTCTCATAGCGCAAATCCCAAACAAAACAAGGACGATGTTGTTGTCGTCTGCAGAGCGCAGTCACTTCAAAACGATGTCTTTGGTTTGGTTGAACGTTGCACTACACGCTTTATTTAAGTTGCAAACTCCCTCCATCTTTGTTGATCGGAAAACGAAAGTTTGATCGAAAATATTTCATTGTACTATTTTGTACACCCCATCGCGCAGCTTCGCCTATCGTGATAGGTGCTCACGGAGACACAATGGATGCCAGAGGAGGTTATCATCAACTCATTTTGTCCGGACTGGATCGACTGGATCTCATATGCCCGACCTTCAATGCAATTCAAGGGCGACTCGGTAAAGTTGAGGTAGTAAATGCAATGACACAGCTATGCACAGAATTTGATCCAGTACATAATCAATATGCCAGGCTTCTAATGCTTTATGCTGCTGCAAATGGTGTTTGGCAGATAAGTGACATGTTAGCAATGGACCGAACAATGAAACTTCATTTACTTTTGTCAACTGGCTTCTTTGCTAGAGCTATGCAAGACAAAAGTTTTGTTACTTTATTCTTATTTTTCCTCAAGAGTTAATCATATAAGCTAGTTAAATTTGTAATCCACTACGGGATCAGGTACGGATCTTCTGTACACAGAAATTTTCTGTGTACGGAGAGTCTGTAACATTGAAACTACGGAACATCTCTGTAACGGACTGACATTGAGGATTCCGTGCACTGAATATGTCTGTTACAGGAGTGCTCTGTAGTGTGTCTGTACCTATCCTGTTCCGTGGAAAGTCTGTAGGTGAACTACGGAAATTTTTGCAGTGCACAAAGTGTGCAAAATCTCACCGAGATCGGCGGATCCGTTCAGGAGTAGTTCGGACAGACACACACGCAGGCAAAATGTTTCTACCCCACTGGAGTGACAGGCTTCGCTATCGCTCAGCCAATTAATTTTTTGCACGGAAATTCGAATTATAATCGAGTGGCTTTTGATCCTGCCTACTTCATTTTAGTTTTCAAGTTCTGTGATGGCACCTTGTTCATTCTCACGGAAAAAAAGAATTTGTTGTGACAACGAAAATGTATGTTGATTTTGGGATAGCAAAAAAAAAGTTGTTAGACGTACTATAAATGTGTTGTGAGAACGAACACTTTGCTCTCACGACAAATTATTCGTCAGGAGTACAAACATTCATTTTTATTGTGTTTAGTACTCCTGACGATATAGTTCGTTGTCAGAACGAAATGTTCGTTCTGACAACAAATTGGTAGTACGCCCAACAACTTTTTTTTAGCTATCCCAAAATCAACATACATTTTCGTTGCCACAACAAATTCTTTTTTTACGTGCTTATGTATTCTATTTAGTTGGCGACAAGCAGCAAAGACGGTACGGGGACAGCTTCCTGAGAGATCCGCGAAGACGGTCTCGCGAGCGCACAGCACAGCACACGCCTCCTCTCAGTGAAAAACATTACGACGCGGTCAGCGTTTCCTACAGAAACAAAAACTTATTTTAAAAAAATAAGGGACTAAACTTAGCTTAATTTACGGTATTGTAATGCCTTGTCTTTATCTCTGGTTACGCACACTTCGCGTGCATCACCAGGACCTGGACTGGACGACTGGTTTACCTTTTGGGGCTCGTACGGGTGCTCCTCGGCGCGCCGCTTCATCGACTGCATTACCTTCTTCACCTCCAAGGCTTGCAAATGCTTCCAGTTCTTCTTGATGGCCTGCGTTTCAAACCGCGCGCTCCTCAGTGAGCACCCCTCTAGAGGCGCGTGATCTGACCACAACCGAGGCATCGCTGCTCCGTGTTTTCCTGTCCATGGACAGAATGTCTTTAAACTTAATTGATTCGCCTGTGCGACAAGCTTACGACAAGCTTACCTGGCGTAGAAACGCTAGTGTGTATGTGGAGGTCAGGCATTATGACTAGCGAAAAGCGAAGAGTCAACGGTAGGACGGCCTCTCTTACAATGGCGAAAATAGGCGTTGTCTGCGGTGTGGTGTATAGACCAGGTACCGCGTTTGCACCTCCGGTAAATTTTCAAGACCTTAAGGTTTTACGATGAGAAACCTCCGCGACACAAGGTCAACTTTGCCCTTGTTTGAGCGCACCAACTATGTCGTCGCCACTGACGCCTTTTTTGCCGCATTGTGCCGCCAACACCAGCTGGTTGCCGAGTCCCGAGTCAACGGCTGTACTGTTAGAAATAGTGTCGTAATTTAGCGGCAAATATGTTGCTTATTTTCTGAATGACCAAAAGCTGTAAACAGATGACCTAAGTTGTTTACGGATGGCCTACGTTGTTCATCAACAAGGTGTTTGTAAACCAGTAGACAGCCTTACGAGCATTAATTTTGATTGCCGATTTAGTCACAGATCCAGGAAAGTCCCAGTGACCCGCAAAAGTCCCGAGTTAGATTGTCCAGGTTACAGCAAAAGATGGCTTTAACAAAGTTTAAGTCAGAAAAATAATTAGCAACAAATTCGTCGTTTTAAAAAACAGAAAACTTGTTTTTAATCAACAGCTTTGTCGAGGTGGGCCCTTTATGAACAAGCCAGTTTGAGTTTGGCCTGACCACTCCATATGGTGTCCTCAGAACGGTCTCACCAAAATAAACCGATTTATTTATTGCTTCAGGAACTACTACTGGTGCTACGGTCTTTGGCATTTCCTCTGGCGGTTTCTCTGGCGGTTTCTCTGGCACTTGTGGAAGGTCAGGGTTATCCATCTCCATCGAATCATTAGGTCTACATTAAAAAATGTGTCGTTTTGCTTGCATTTACAATGACACCATTTCATGAAAATAATCATCTTTTTTCTGCCTCAAACTCAGGTCGTTGTCGCTTTGATTAACTTGAAATAATTTTTTGAGGAAATTTGCGTTTCTTGGGCAGAGGCTTTTTTAAGTGGGATAGCCATCAAACACTGTTGGAATGGCATCCTTGGTCAGGGTTTTCTTTTCCCTCCTGGCTCTAGTTCGTGCCATCAATATAAATTTCATGGGTCTCAATTTTAAATTTCTTTTCAAAGTGCAGTTCACAAACTGTTTTGACCCCCATCTTCCATCCTCCCCCTCTTGGTATTTTATTTTCCCACCTGTCCAGCATTTCCTGAAAAGGGGTAAGAAATGTTAGCCTATTCCTGTTTTAATTGTATTAATTGCTCTGTATTCATTATGAAGTACTCACTATTTTTTTCGGGAGGACCTCATGAGTTTGTGATACTTACCAAAGATCCTACAAGACCTTCGCTCTTGATGAGATGCCTTTGCTAGATAAATTTTAGTGCAGTGAAAGCGAAGTGACAGGAAAACACCATGAATTTGATCGGTGTATGAAGGAGGGTATTGAATTTTGCTCCCTCATGCTTGATGGCGGCATGATGCTTCAGGCAATTTATGTAGGTATCTCCTTCGATCTGTCATCTCTCTCCATTTATCTGGCATTCGCATCCAGTCAATTGCATCTGACATTTTGTTGTTATGAATATTAGAAAATTAATCCATGGGAAAGGCGGTAGGGAGGGCAGCTTAGGTCTGAACTATCGTGGCGCTATTTCGCGCTACAGTATTCTCCCGCATTAGGTCGATTCGCAATAAGTCGTTTTCATGTGACGGCCCCCGCTTACGCACGGGGGTTTATGGCCCGGCGAGCTCGACCCTCGGGGATGATTGACAGGGGTCCTCCGTGCCGCCAGGTAGAACACGCGCGAACCCGGGCGCTGACGGGACCCCGAACCGCAGTGCCGACCTGGCCAGGTAGCGTACACCCGTAAGGCGCCGGTCGGCACTGCGTTTCGGGCCACTCCAGTGTAGGACCCAAGGGCCGGCTAATTGTTTTATGGCCTCCCCCGAGCTCGGAGCACTGCCGGAGCCTGGCCTTCGCACCATGTGCTGGTCGGTTTTCGTGTTCGTTATAGTCCGAGATCCGGTCCCGAGCCCTCGACCTATTGCGGGAGAATACTGTATTTCCTGGGGATGGGAGTGGCATGTGTGTCATGCGTGTTGCTTTATGCCTGGCTTTTTTTTGTAAATAATTGCCTACCTCAGCCAAGCGCCAAACGCGTAATGCATGACACGTAGCTAAGCTAGTAAAGTGTGCAGAACTAACATGTGTTTTTCTGTTACATGAGCGGACCCTGCGGATAAATGACACGAAGAACTACAGAGAGAAATACAGTGTATTTAAACTCTATATATCATGAGGCACAATGGACAGGAGTAGCTGCTCCTCACAGTACAGCTCGTACGACAATTCCATCCATTCTCACCAAACTGGATCAAGCTCACTCACCTCCTCCTCTACTGAAACGGTGAAACAGAAGCAAGGGTTGTCTAGATCGAACACGTCGCAATCGTCATGGTAATTCTTGCACTTCGAACAGACCATTAGGGGGGAAACACTGGATGGATGGATATTAGGAGGGAGATTATATAAAAAGCGCCAGCGCCATCTTGGCATGGAGAATAGAGGGGATGGAGGACCGGCTGGGCCGCCTGGCGCCTGCGTTTTGGACTGCCGGCCGCGTCCGGGGGTTGGGAGTACGCCGCGCGGCCACCACGCGGCGCTGCGATCGCTATGCCTCCACTTTGCCGCGCCACAGCACAGCGTAGAGCCTTCAGACCACTATCTTTACTCACTAAATTGTCCGAAATCGACCCCTTTCTGGAATGTCACTTTGAGTTAACATTTTATATGGGCTCCGAAAAGGTCCAGGGACAAGGCCGAATATACTTTTCCAGCGTACAATGTAAGTTTCTTCATGATAAAGCCTCATTGTCTTGTGGCCAAGTGCATGGGATCTCTGATGCAAGAAATTGGACAAAGTATTTGACTGAATTTTTTGGGTAAACTTATTGATGAGATTAAATCAGGATGCACTTCAATTTAAAACTATTAGTACCTCACTATTACCAATGCAAACATCCACAAACTGGAACATGATCTGGTGAGGTGTTTTTTGGGCTGATAAGACAATATTAGTACTCTCAACCAAAGTTTTACTTAGAACTTTCAGACTTCTCTTCCTTCGATTCTCTTGGAAAACTCCAGATTGGATGTAATATAACTGGAGGATAAATGATCCAGGAAGCGGAAGAAGGGGATAACTCAATTTTGGCCATTTTCCAGGAGAAACCAAAAACTGTTAGGAGGGAAAACTAAAACAAAACAAATGAATGTTGCAGATGTTAATAATTTCAAAAAGCATTAGTAAAATTTTGGAAAAAAAATAAAAAGTGTAAGGTCACTCCGTAGAGGATTTCTGCAACTTATCGCTTTCCGTTGAAATGGAAAACAGAGTCAGCTCACCTTATATTTCCTAAACAAAGAGGAATTTGGAGACAAGTCAAGTGGAACAATAGTCTGCATAAAGTGTATGTTACTCTGGTGTATTTTTTGGACTTAGCTCTTTTTTCCAAATTAAAATTTTAAAAATTTAAAGGGGGGGGCTAAGTTGAGTTGAATCTTTTTACACAAGCTTCATAAAAATACAAGTTGAGTTATATCCTTTTGCCAATTTGTCAAACGGACTCATGTGGACTTCCGTTGAGTTATCTCCATTTTCCAATGAAATTTAGACCGTAAAAGGGGTTAAGTTGAGTTATACCCTTTTTCCATGTGGATTTTCTCCTAAACCGCTTGGAATTCAGTCAAAAAATTTTGGTGTAATGATGGAAACCATTCTAAGGCACAATATTAAAATACAAACTCAATTTGGGGATAAGTCAAGTTATTCCCTTCTTCCGCTTCCTGGATCAAATAGGCTGTTTAGCGGAAGAGCAAGCTAAGTCAATTTATACCAACGCTTCACTTTCACCAGGACCCTATTCTCAAAAATATTTAAAATAAAGTAGTGTAACATTTTTTATTATTATGATTGCCATCAGAGGGCTTGGTTACATGTGCAAAATTAGGCCACTCATAGAAGAGCTTAGACTAGCCTTTTAAAGCCAGAATTCTGATTCGTTCTTAAGTTATGCATATTTACGCAAAAAATAGGTTGTTGCGTAAACCTTTATAACTTATGAATGATTGAGAGTTCAGGGTTCAAACTGCTGGTCTGATTCCAACTGATAGAAGGCCATTCCATCAAAGTCAAACAATTTTTTTGGTGGGATAGATAGCTATCTGCACAGAAATATTTTGAAAAACCCAAATTATAGGTAATAGTCCCCAAAAAAGTGAATACATTTTAAAATTTACTACTTTGGTGATGTATCTGAAATTTTACTTTGTTCAAAATATATTTTTAAAATTTTCCCCAAAATTTGTGAGGCCAAAAGCTTGCTGTAATTGCATGCACGCTGGAGCCGCTGACTTCAATGCGGGAATATCCAACTTACGTGGCAAAATATTGCATTTATATTGTTCCCATATTGTTATTTTCCGTAATTCTACTCATATTAACTGGGACAAAACGGGATATACTCTGATAAACCTTAAAAATGCAGCCATTCCACGCTGGTTTACATGAGTTTTCCCCTAAGGACCGGGGGGAAACCCAACCCAGAGTGGAGCATAGCGATCGCAGCGCCGCGTGGTGGCCGGGCGGCGTACCCCCAAACCCCCCGGACGCGGCCGGCATTTTCATTTCTGACTCGCAGCCGATCCTCCATCCCCTCTATTCTCCATGATCTTGGACAACAGCTGAAAGCAGAGCTGCCAACAGATATACAGACAACTGCGCTCAAGTCTTGGCTCAAGTTGACAACACTCGTGATGCTGCCTGCCAATAATTTCAAACGCAATGGATCGCAAAAGTGCTTCGTCTTTATGGACTCGAGTAACGAGTGCGGCGAGTGCGTATAAGCGACGTTGGAGCCCCGTCCATCGAGTTGTGACGTAGAGGAGTGCACTGTTAAAAATAGTCGTAAATTTACGACATTTTGTAGAACAATTTTGTCGTTTTAAAACGACATATTTTGTTACGACTCAAGTCGTAAATATACGACTTGAGTCGTAAATTTACGACACATTTGTCGCTAATTTTGATAGCGAGACGTTCCGTTTTGAAACGCACTCCCAAGATCCTACTGAGCTTTTTCTTCGTAATACGAACAAAAAGCTTAGTATTATGACAGCACAGCGAAGGTAGTAACGTATGGTGAGGGGTTCTCAGTAACTTATGACCAGTTTCTTAGTATTGCAAAGAAATTTCTTTGTATTATGATAGATTTGTGTCGTAGAGTACTGAGAATTAGCTTAGTATTATGACAGCACGGCATTTCTCAGTAGAAAATTGGGAGTGCGAATTACGTCGTAAATTTACAACTTAATCGTTAGTTTACGAACGATCGTAATTTATCTATTGAGTATGTCGTGCAGTTATGACTTCAGTCGTACATTTACGAATCTTGTCGTAAATTTGTGTAAAGAATCGTAAATGAACGACACAAATCGTAAATAAGCGAGCAAAATTGCAACTTTTCATCAACTTTTCGGGGATTTCAGATTTCAAAATATGTAATCGCGATTACGACATTGTCGTAGAGAAATGATTATTTTGTCGTTCAGTTACGACCAAGTAGTTTCAGAACGATTTCCGTCGCTATCAAAATTAGCGACGTTTTTGTCGCTAATTTACGACAAAATTTCTGACAGTGTGGAACGCTACAGACAGACGGATGACCGATGTACCCCAGCGCTATCGCTCAGCCAATTAGATGGTGACACCTTGCCGCCGAGGGTCGTTATCTGCTTATTAGCCGAAGAGGTCCACGCCACTCTAAGGAGCGTAGAGTTCATATCCGGGGTGGCGGAGAGCGATACGGGGAGACGCGATGCGGCGTCCACCCATCGGGTGTGACGGGTGCAAGCGGAGTGCGTCAGTCCCCTGGGATGCGGGAACTCCTGACGGGAATGGGAAACTTCTTACAACAGTAAATCGTCAAAACCTACTAGGTAGGTCTACGCCGGAGCGTGGCTTGTCCAACAGGTTTTGCGATGCTGCGTGAGTTTCCCACAATCCACGCCTGGCGTTTTCACCCACCTTGGTCTCCCGCGCTGTCCTGCCTTCGGCAGGCTCCTTTGCCACACATCGGCACTCAAAGAGACGTGATCACAAGTCGAAAAGCATTCTGTGTCAGCATTTGTGCCCCCCTTTTTTTTCCCAAGTATACGTAGTGAAGGGATTCCCTGTCACTGCATGCCATCTTTAGTTTCAGCCTCGGTCTTCTGGTTATGCCCTATTGGATTCTAACTTTCGGAGGTCCAAACGGATTCCAGTTTCGTCATCAGCACCCTCAAACACTCAAGAAAAGATGTGGAGGTTTTTGTGAGAGGTTCCCCTTCCCGCATCCGGCATAGTGGCCACCCTACCATGTCGCCACCCCCTCCGGTATCCCTGGCAACCCGCCAACACTCCCAATTTTTACTGAGAAATGCCGTTGTCATAAAACACT
>NW_023144630.1:13506281-13508960 GCF_012932325.1 Thrips palmi | reverse complement strand
TCAGTTGTTTCCGCCTGATACTGGTTTGCGGACCACTCGTGCGAATTTAAATTGACAAATTTGTCAGAATGTCAGACACGTCTGAAACCCTGATCAAAATTCGCGCACTTCTAAAATCTGAAATTCTGAAAAATTCCTGTGATACTGATGGCCTGAGTTCTACAGAATGTCTGGAGAAGTTTTAAGCTTTCAGAGGTGCGCGAAGTTTTATCAGGTTTTCAGACAGGTTTCTGACATTCTGAAAAAATTTACACGAGTGACCGGCGTCTTATCGGCCACGGTTAGCATCACGCTGCCACGCCGCATCTTGGTGTTCTGCCAAATTGCGCGTTCCTTTGGCGCGCCTGCCGCTGGCAGCAAAGCGCCTGCGTGCAGGCAAGCCCGCAACGCTCTGGTGCTTGATGGGCGGCCTGCCTGAAGTTCACAGGCGCCCTTGCCCCGGTCCGACGGGCCGTAACAGAATAACAGGCAAAGAGGTGATACAAGTTGGCAACTTTACCTATCCTGCACTTTTAAATTCGCGAATTACGTCTATATTTACTCTAACGGGATTCGAACATGAGTCTTAAGTCTGAGTCAAAATAGACGTCATTTCGACTCGCCAGGGTAGACCCAAGACAATCCTCTCGGAGCAGATCCAAGACAATCCTAAGTTTTCGTTTCAATTCAGAACTATCCTAACTTCACATCACGTGACAAGCGGCGTTTTCTCGAAGTCCGTGACGCCAACAAACTCCATAAAATTTACTCGCCGAAGAGCTTGATACAAAGTTTCATCCTTAAATATATCCGTGGACATTGTATTTCAGATATATCGAGATTCTCTTATTTGCAGTGAAGATACGTCATGAACACTTTTAGGTACCTTTGCAGTTAGGATAGTTCTAAATCTGCACTGACATTTAGGATTGTCTTGGATCAGCTCTGGCAGTTTGGATTGTTTTGGATCTGCTCCGACAGTTAGGATTATTCTATCAGGGCGCGCCGATTTTTAGCATCAGCACACTTAAAACATAAAAAAAAACAACGCAACACTACAAATCCAAAGGTCAGGCTTCTCCTCGCCATCCCTGAGGCGAGGCATAAAGTCTCGCCAAGTTTTGGTCAGACCTGAAAGTCTCGCCAAAGTTTGGTCAGACAAAAAAAAAGTCTCGCCACAAAACGGTCAGACACAAAAGTCTCACCACAAAATGGCGAGACTTTTGTGTCCGACCACGGCCTTTAGGCCGTAATTGTCTGGCGCGTTACGGTCTTCGGGCGGCGCGGTCAGACACGAAAGTCTCGCCATTTTGTGGTGAGACTTTTGTGTCTGACCGTTTTGTGGCGAGACTTTTTTGTCTGATCAAACTTTGGCGAGACTTTTAGGTCTGACCAAAACTTGGCGGGACTTTTATGTCTTGCCTCTGGAGTGACGAGAAGTCTGACCTTTCCCCATGGGAACAACCACGTATCATCCACGTAGAATCCACGTGAGATAGGTGGAATAGGTGGATAGCATTTTTCTACCTTAAATCCACGTGACTTTCACGTTGATTTAACATCGATTTGGGCGTCTATAGTGGTCCATTGTAAATCAACGTTGACTCTACGTGGATAGTCCAACGGATTTGAGGGACGTTGTGTCTACGTCGAAAATGCGGTGACCTTGTGACGAGTATCCAGAGCGGTCCTATCGATATCAATGGTATGAGGATTGAGCGCCTTAACTTTTCTACACGATCTCAATGTCGATCACACGTATCCAAATTCATTGTAGCATGGTCGTCTGTCTGAGCCGGATTCATCGCAGAGGATTCGGACTTCCACGTGGGTTCAACGAAGATTATGCGAGGACTTTGGAACAAGATTAGTTTTGAAAGCTACCGACAGAGGGCCTGCTGATATTCCTGTCTTTCCTTTCCCTCTCGACCTGCAAGTAGGATGCCAATTCACCATATCCCAGAGCCATAATACAATGCTCATCGGACAACTTAGGTGGACTTGACGTGGTCCTCATAGGACATGTCTCGATCGTAGTGATTTTTTGGACGTCCTCACGGTGATCAACCTCTAGAGGACTTTCTAACATGAATGCAGGGAAGGTTAAGACATAGATTTCACATCGATTATCGACTCAATCGAATTATGCTTCACCAAGCTCAGAATGACCGGTACGCGCCTCGATGTAACATCGATGGTAGGTGGATAGGGCGAGTTGCTGAATCCACGTTGCATCCACGTAGTTTGACTTGGACGTTTCTACTCGATTGTCGAATCGACCATCCACGTCGATTCCACGTGAAAATTAACGTTGCGTCCACGTCTCATCCACGTGGATGTTCCCATGGGGTTGGATTTGTAGTGTATACACTGCAAGAAAAAGTGTGGACAGTACAACAAAAGTACGACAAAACCTGTACAACAAAAGTACAACAGGGATTGTAGAAAGTGCAACGAGGATCGTACCAACCACAACGAGCCCTGGACTGCACAGCACTCGTCATGCCGGTTCCATTGTACTTTGTACAACAATTGTTGTACTTAAAAAGTACACTAAATTCCTGATAAAAAAAATTTGCCAGAAATTTGAATACTTTTGTTGTGGTCATATCCTGCAGTGTACTTACAAGGAAAAAGTGGGGCATATATGCGCCACCGGGACTCGAACACAGTCCAAACTTCTCTGATTCGCTCGAAACC
>NW_023144630.1:13484920-13505781 GCF_012932325.1 Thrips palmi | reverse complement strand
TCTTTTGAGCATTCTGTCACATTCGTTTGAATGTGAACAACCTGGTTTTTGGCCAATTCACACCCAAACGAATGTGACACAATGCTCAAACGAACGTGACACTTTGTCACGTTCGTTTCAACGTGACGTCACGTTCATGGAATGAGAGTGCACCCGCAGGGCCCGCAGGCTGCGTGAGGCGTCCCAGGCGTCCCCGATTCCCCGCCCCGCCTGCGTGTGTGAGAGAGAAAGAGAGAAGGCTCGTGCCAAAATATAGGGAAACGGACAGTGATCCTCGCTCGCCCCAAACAATTCCCCAGCAGTCAGTCAGTCACAAAGCCAAGCCAAAGCCAGACGACTATTCATTTCATGCTCACAGAGTGAGTCTCACAGCGAGAGGGAGAGAGGGAGAGGGAGAGAGAGAGAGAGAGAGAGAAAAGAGAGAGAGAGAGAGAGAGGAGAGAGAGAGAGAGGAGGAGAGGGAGAGAGAGGGAGAGAGAGGAGGAGAGAGGGAGAGAGAGAGGGGAGAGAGAGAGAGGGAGAGAGAGAGAGAGAGGGAGAGAGAGGAGAGAGAGGGAGGGAGGGAGAGAGAGAGAGGGAGAGAGGGAGAGAGAGAGAGAGAGAGAGAGAGAGAGAGAGAGAGAGAAGAAAGAGAGAGAGAGAGAGAGAGAGAGAGAGAGAGAGAGAGAGAGAGAAACGAAGAGACCATAAAACAATCCGGCCCGTTGTAAACAAGGTAGGTTTACGCCAGACCGCGTCTTGTCGTAACAGGCTTCGCGATGTCTCGCGGCCTGTTCCTCCAATCCGCGCCTGGCGTACCTACCTTGGCCTGCGGCGCTAGCCTGCCTTCGGCAGACATTGGCTTGTCCATCGTCGGTTACTTCTTACGTGATGCATGCTGAGGGGCTCCGCCCCCCAGACTCCCCTTCATTCTAGAAAGAGTTGCTTCATCTACAGATAACACAATCTGGACCCTTGTCACTTTTTAACTTGTCGGGGCTGGGGGGCCCCGCCCCCCAGACCCCCCTTTCTTCAGGGCAGAAGTGATCTGCCTGCAGAAAATTCGATTTTTCGCCGTTTTTTAGGTGTTTTCGGCTGTAATAACTGAACCAGTTGAGCTAGGATAGTGAAATTTCGCGTGTGCCGAGCCAAGAACATACCTAATAAGCCTGCAAAATCTCAGCCAGATCGGCCGAGCCGTTCAGGAGGAGTAGTGTACACACACACACAGACAGACACACACACACACAGACAGACAGACAGACAGACAGACAGGAAAAACTTTTCAACCCCACTGGAGTAACAGGCTTCGCTATCGCTCAGCCAATAATAGCAGTGCCGTAGTACTGTCCGTCCGTCCACCTGCCCGCGGCAGCAGGCGATGCAGGCGACCTGGGCGACCCGGGCAGCTGTCTGGAGGGCTGCAGGGCCAGTGAGCCTGTTGGCCTGGCTGGTCCTGGCTGGGCCACCCTCCACCCTCCCAGCAGACTGAGAGTCGTTTTCGTCGGTCTGTCTCTCTCGCACTCATGGGGCGTCCCGTGTGGGCGCGGGAGAGACAGCTCTAGCGACTCTCGCCATCGGTCCGCCGCCTCTATTTTACCTTCCATTTTACCGCCAGTCCTGGCCGTTTCGGCGGCCACCCTGCCAGTGCCGCAGCGTGGCTGCCGTCCGCCAACTCCCTCGCATCGCCACCAACCGCCACACTGCCAGGGCGCCAAGCACCGATGTCCCGCCTCGTCCTGCAGACTGAGAGTCGCTCTGTCTCTCTCGCACCTGTACGGCACGAGTGCAAGAGTAGACGGCGCGACGGAAAGGACTCTCGGAGTCAGTCCGGCGCGCGTCCCCTTGATTCACGACACTCGTTCCCGCGAATCGTGACACGACGACGTGGCTGCCTCTGCGAATCCCGCAGCGCCACCCGCATGCCGGGGCACGCCGGCACGCCGCCTCGCCGCCAAGCCACCACACTGTCACACATCCCTCTGTCTCTCTCGCACTCGTGGGGCCTCTCGGGGGGGTGCGAGAGAGCGGCGACGTCATCGGGGTCACGGGGGGGGGAAGGTGCACCGCCAGCACCGCCAGCACACTCATTGAAAGTGGCTCGCGTCGCTCCGTCTCTCTCGCACCCATACGGGGCGCCCCCTGAGTGCGAGAGAGACGGAGAATGGTGCGGACGACGGCGACGTGCACGCGACGCGCGGCCGATCGGCCACTCGCAATCGACGCGCCGAATTTGACACACGCCACTCACGCACCGCGGGGCACTCGCGGGGCACTCGCGGGGCGCACCACTGGAACATCACGGAACGGAACACCGCCGCAAATTTTTCAACGTTTATTTCGCCACGTTTTTTCTCATTTGCCACTCCACCGGTCCGGCTGGCCGGGCCGGCCGCTTCAACGGCGCTCGCTCGCTGCGCTCGTCGCGCAGGATAAAAGCCGGTCGCGAAGATGACCGACCGCGCGCGTCACGAGGCGACTGTGAGGGGAGGGCAGCTCCAAACAGCAACGAAGCGCCACCGACGGCCAAAGAGTAAACAAGCCAAATCGAAACGAAAGCGCCGCGCCGTTATAGTCCCGAAACGGAGGAACCGACTGCTGCTGAGAGTGGTTCTCGTCGCTGTTTCTCTCTCTTTCGCACTCATGGAGTGTCCCATATATAGGTGTGAGAGAGACAGAGCGACGAAAACGACTCTCGGAATCAGACTGCTGCCTGCCCTGCCCACCGGCCCTTCGCGCAGCGTACTTACGCACAGGCAGGCAGACGCACAGGTAGACTATTGTGACTTTTGCACATTTGATGATGATGGCTGGAAATGGCAACACCAATAAAACGGTCATCACATCAGGTAGAGCAGAAGGGCCTCGAAAACGAGGAGACGGGACGAGGCAGGAGACACGCGGAGGTAAAAGGCGAAAACAAGGACCGAGAGGAGCAGCGGGCAGGCACTGATGGGGGGGGCGGTACCGATCCCCGAAGGGGGGGGGGGGGGGGGGGCGTCCCCTCGCTGTAGTAACTCACGGGGATGTCAGGGCAGCAAAATGGCGAGCAAACCGCTGGGCAAGGCGAACAGATTTGGCAGCGGTCCCGGCCTGAGCGGAATGCCCCTGCAAGAGCGCGTGCCAGAGAGAGAGAGAGAGAGAGAGAGACATGAAAGCACTGCTCGCGTTCGCTGCGTCTCTGTCACACCCGTGGCGGAATGCCGCGCGAGTGCACCGGTAAAACTGAAGCGTAGTTGTATGCTTGATTCAAGCACGTAGTTCTACTACGCTTGAAGAAAGGCGTAAAACTACGCTTGAGTTCTACCAGTGTGCGAGAGAGAGAGAGACAGGACCTCGGCCGCCCACCGCGGCCCAATTAGCATATCAAAACACGGCGCCGCCCCGGATTGATGCCTGGCCGAGCGTGCTGTCTCCGTCGCACTCACGGGGCGTGCCCCGTGTGGAAACCAATGGCTGAATGTGAGCTGAACGGCGTCTGAAAATTCAGACGGCGGTCAGGGCTCGGTCAGACCTTAGGCAGACCACAGTTAGGCCAAATTCAGACCGTCGCGTGAAAAAGGGCCCGTCTGAATTGTACCTGGCGAGCGCCTGAGTGCCGTCTGAAAGCGGTCTGACTGAGGACTTGAAACGGTCTGAATTCGGTCTGAAAAACCGCTCATATTCAGACCGGGTTCAGACCGTTTTCAGACCGACGACGGCGAGCGGCAAAAAAACGATCAAAACAAGGAGGCCGGCCGCCGTCGGGTGTCGAACACCGAAGTCTCGTACGGGATGGCGGAGCGCGAACCCGCTGGGCCAGAGCGACTTCGAAGGAAGGGGGCGCGCACACAGAGTGTCTCTGCGCCGACCCGTGGGTGACACTCTGTCTTTCTCCGTGCACACTGGACGGTGCGATACGGGTTTTTAGTGTTGTATTGATTGTCAGAAAAGGTCCAAGTGGCCTGACACTGGTCAGGCTGAATCTTTGGCCGAGTCTGATGACCATTTTTCATTGACATTATTTGTTGCTTTCGGCCACAGAGGAAATGAATCCATCCATTGACAATTTGACTATCACCCACGGGTCGGCGCAGAGACACTCTGTGTGCGCGCCCCGTTCCTTCGAAGTCGCTCTGGCCCAGCGGGTTCGCGCTCCGCCATCCCGTACGAGACTTCGGTGTTCGACACCCGACGGCGGCCGGCCTCCTTGTTTTGATCGTTTTTTTGCCGCTCGCCGTCGTCGGTCTGAAAACGGTCTGAACCCGGTCTGAATATGAGCGGTTTTTCAGACCGAATTCAGACCGTTTCAAGTCCTCAGTCAGACCGCTTTCAGACGGCACTCAGGCGCTCGCCAGGTACAATTCAGACGGGCCCTTTTTCACGCGACGGTCTGAATTTGGCCTAACTGTGGTCTGCCTAAGGTCTGACCGAGCCCTGACCGCCGTCTGAATTTTCAGACGCCGTTCAGCTCACATTCAGCCATTGGTTTCCACACGGGATGGCGCGAGGGCAGTGCCGCGAGGGCAGTGCGTGTGAGAGAGAGACGGAGTGCGGTGCAGCAGCGGAGGCGTCGTCAACAAGTCCGGCAAGGGGCACTCCCGGCCTACTCGCTCCACCGCGGTCCAGAGCAAGGTCCCCGTCGACGCGCTCGCCGCGCTCCGAGACCCTCGTCTCCACTCCGACTCCAGTCTCCGGTCCGGGGTGCGGTCACACTCCAGACGTCTCCAGACTATCAACAGGCGAGGGGGAGTAGAGGCCCGAGGTGGGCTCTAAATGCAGGGCCGCTTTGTGGGCTTATTTTCAGCCTTGTTAAGCTCTAGAGAGGCAAAAACTTGGGCTTGGATCAAAGCTAGAGGCTTGAACTATGCCCACGTGGATTTATTTTAAAACATCAGGGTAAAAAATATTTGCAGTCTCCTTACAAAGTCGTCACAACACCTTTCTGACCATGGTCGGTCATTCGAAGTCACCGCCTGCTAACGGCTTAAAGAAGTCCGACTTTGTAAGGAGAATGCAAATAATTTCTACCCTAATGTTTTTAAAAAAATGCACGTGGTCACAGTTCAAGCCTCTAGCTTTAATCCAAGCCCAAACTTTTGCCCCTCTAGAGCTTAACAAGGCTGCAAATGAGCCCACAAAGCGGCCCTGCACATAGCACCCGACGCGGATCTTCGCCAGACACTGCAGTCGACCCCCGCCGCTGCTTCCTTTTTTGTCATTTTGAGGTTTAAAACCGGCTAATCCGTGATAAAAGGTGTTCGATTTACTCAAAAATGTCTTACTGAGTGCGCCTCAATATATATGTTTGCTTACATATCCTTTAATTCTGAGTATTTTCGTTTCTCCAAACTCCTACCGACCATGGTCAGAACGCCAGGCCCAGCGTCCGTTCCCGAGCCGAAGGCATTTATAATTCTCCTGCTATCAATGCCCTGCCCTGCCTGCTATAAATCCCAAACCAGTGTCGCGACGGCCGAGGCGTGCACGGGGCGGCGGTGGGTGTGGCGGACACCTCACCTCTCCCTTTGCGCCGCGCACTCACGGGGCAAGTCGTGGAGGTGCGAGAGAGACGGAGCGGGATCAAAACTGCTGCTCGCCTCGCACAGCGACGCGTGGCCGCTGCTGCACGCTGCGCGTCAAAAGCTGTTTTGTCAGGCCTCGGTCAAGCTCCCTGTCGGGACGCTACTCCCTAGGAAAGCATGGCGTTTCGATCCGCGGGCTACCGCTGGCCTTACGGCGCGTAGATAGTCCCGCGGGGCGTAGCCGCTACGCTTGCCGACGCCGTGAGCCGCGGCGGGCCAGTACCACTGGCCGGGCCTTAAGGCCCGACACGAAGATAACAGGCCGTATGCTCTCACATGCGTCGCAGCTTGTTGGACCCTGGTACCACTGGCCGGTTAAACCGACACGAAGATATCCGCGGGATATGTAGCGTAGGTGGGTTATGTCACTACCATTGGCCCGTGGGCACGAAGATAGCGACGTGTATTTTGGGTTCAATGAAGGTCGGTCACGTCGGAGGAGTACTCACTGTTATGGTGGTATTTTCTCTATTCCAGAAGATAGGGGGTTTCCCCACGCACAGTTACAAGGTTGCTTACTTTTGCTCACGATTTTGCTGCGTCGCCGGACAGAGCTTCGCCCTGCTGGTTCGGACACGGAGTGTGTCTGGCTGGACCGTGCACCCTGAATGTATCCTACGCGGCAGAACGTCGGCTGCGACAGGGTGCGCGTCCGCCGGGCGCTGCCGACCCGAAGGCTCCAGATTCCAGGAATCCTAGACCTTCGGCCGGACTTCGGCAGGCCGCTGCGCGCGCCAGCTCCGGGGGTGCCGAAGCGGGGGCGCGCAATTCAAAACACAATGTAGAGCGGCAGAGCCTCTCTACACTCCCCCTCAAGCACCAAGCACCCCCGGACCCCTGCCGTCGCCGTGTCTTCGTCTCTCTCGCACCTACAAGGGGCGCCCCGCGAGTGCGAGAGAGACAGAGCGACGGGGGCAGCGCTCGGAATCGAATCGGCCTGCAGTGTAGCGCCCGCAGCGGCGAAAACGCGACGCGGAAAAACGCGGAAAAGATAGGCGGATCGCTCAGATAATTACAAACAGGGAAAAGGCTGCTCCGCTTTGGCCTAGCAGCACTCGGCCCCCTGTCTCTCTCGCACCCGTCCGCAAGGCCGGCAAGGCCGGCAAGGCCACGCGAGTGCGAGAGAGACAGGGAGACGGGCTGGCCGTGGGAGTGGCGCTGCAGCGCTGCAGCTAGCGCGGTACAGAGTGCGGGGCTGTTTGCAGCCGCGTCCTCGCCCAGGGCGGGGCGGGGTAGAGCCCGTCAAACGGCAGGCCAAACGGGCCAGACGGGAAAAATCTTATTTTAACGCGTGGCCCGACCGGCCTGACCAAGTATGAAAACGTGTGACCCACGCGACCTGTGCCCTTTTATCATGGGCCAGCTGGGCCAAATCTCCTTTAAGTCGGGTCGGCGCGGCCTGCCGCTAGACCTGCAGACCCGGCAGGCCCATTCTTTCATATTCTGGCCCGTACGGCCTGCGCTGTCAGAAGACGACCTGACCGACCAGCGACCTGGGCCAGCAGACCAGCTGCCGTCCCGTAGGTGTCGCAGCGCTGGCCGGCCGGGCGGAGGATCGATACCATCCAGAGGCAGGCCTTTTTATCGGCTTTCTGACTCTCCAAATTCTGGAAACGCGGAAGAAATGTCATTCTGAGACCACGATCCGTCTCTGCAGATATATATTTTCCGTTTTCGTGCCAAAAAAAATTACCGCTGGCTGGTGTTGAACCTCTGTCACTTTCGACGCGTCAGCGGTACACCGGCGCAGCGTCGGCTGCGTATGAAACGTTTTCGCATGAGGAGACAGCCCGTGCTGGCGGCCCAGGTCGGGCAGGCCACAGCAAAATCACGCCGACCCAGGTGACCAGGAGATTAAAAAGATCGACCTTCGTGGCCAGAGCGGGCCGGCCACACCTGCAAAGTTCGTTTCTTGGGCCGAGATGGTCCGCTCTGGCCAGCCAGGTCGGCCTCTGCATCAGCTAGTTCCTTAGAAGCTGTTTTCCGCCCGTACTCTTGGCTGGCCTGATCGGCCTGCCGTTTGACGGGCTCTAGGGCGGGGCTAGCCACGATAACGGGCCGGCCGACGAGCCCCAGCACCATGGGCGGGGGGGGCGGCGTGGCGGCGGGGCGCGTGGGACCGCCGTCGACGACCGTCGTCTCAGCCAGCATCGCCTCCAACGGCCACCACCACGGCGTCGTCGTCGAGCCTCGCAGCAGACTGATTCCGAGAGTCTCGCTCTGTCTCTCTCGCACCCACACGGGACGCACCATCAGTGCGAGAGAGACAGAGCGACGAAAACGACACTCGGAGTCCGCAGCGTCGCGACGCCGAAAATACTACAGCCGCGGCAAGGTCGCCGCGCGTCAGGCCGGCAGGCCGTCAGGGGGCAGCGCGCTGCAGCGGGGCGTCGCGAAGGACGAGCAGAACGCGCAGAACGCGCAGAACGCTTGGCGCCGCGGTACAGTACGCGGACACACACACACTCACACAGGCTTGCCGAGCGGGAGTCCGCACGGTCCTCAGTCCGCACCCAAACACACACTCACTCTCTAGGCCACGGAAGCGGCGGAGTCGCAATCCCGAGCCTTTCTTTCGCCAAGTCCCCCGATTCAAGCTCGCCGCCGCCTTAGCCACCCCTTGCACGCCGCGAGCAACACGTGGCCCGAGGGTGGCGTCCTTGGCGGGCCCATTCGTCGCTCTCTCCCTCCATGAGTGCGAGGGAGACTGCTGGCTGGGCGGTCCAGGGGCGGCCCAGGGGCGGCCCAGGGGCCAGCGCGATCCCCTTCCCCGCCGTGGTCGCAGTTGCAGTCGACTTTGGCGCGCGACTCCGCGTTCCCAGAAACGGAACGACGTCGACAACAACACCAGCGGACAGAAGGGCAGATGCTCGACACGCGGAGGCGAGATGGCGCCGCCGCAGCTCGACGGACGGACGGACCTAACCTAACCGACAGACTGCGCGACACACATAACCAGTCCAACTCGACAACCGCTTGATGAGGTGCGAGGCAGAGCGAGGCGCCGGCAGGCCGTACTAAAAAGCGCGCCGGCGTCCAGCCCCGTCCAGCTCCAATCTCCGCACTCTCTGCACACTGACTTCTTTCGTCGCTCTGTCTCTCTCGCACTCGTCCCGTGTGGGTGCGAGAGAGACAGAGCGACGAAAGCGACTCTCGGAATGAGTCCGCTGGATGTGCCCGTCGCCGCGGGTTCACGGCCGCGGCGAGCAGGGCGAGCAGCGCCACCGCGGCGGCGCCTGTAGGTACACTGTACACTCATGCCGAAGGACCGCCTCGTCGCTCTGCCTCTCTCGCACCCCCGCGGGACGCCCCACGACTGCGAGAGAGGCAGAGCGACGGATTCAGTCCGCTGCCCGCGGAGTGCACACGTCATACTCCCCGGCGTTATAATAGCCGTCCTGCCGGCCTGCCGCGGCCTGCCCAGGAATTACTCAGAGATTGCTGCCGCGCTGGAGTCCGCTGGAGTCTGCTGGAGAGCTGGAGACTGATGGCCTCCAAGTCCCCCGGACGCCAGCCCGCCCCCAGGTAAAAATGGGTTTTATAAAGTTGTACGGAAAATTTTATAAACAGATATAAACTTTTATAAAGGCGGCCTTTATAAAGATTTGTATAGTATATACATGCTATTTTATATACCTATATGAGGACATATAAAACCCTTTATAAAGGTGTAAAAAAGTGGCTTTATATAGTTGTATATATAGTTGTTTATATACTTGTATATGGACCTATGAAGAGGAGCTTTTGGCCAGAAATGATATAAAGACTCATTGGTATATATAAGCTTGTATAAAGCTCCCTTTATAAAAACCGTGCAGTTGTATAAAGCTCCCTTTATAAAACGCCGTGCAGTTGTATAAAGGCCCTTATAAAACCTTATATACGAGCCACTATAAAACTTTATAAACCTGGATAAAAAATCCTTATAAATCCATATAAAAACTCATAAAGGCCTTTATAAAACCCATTTTTACCTGGGCCAGCCCGCCTCGCTGCAGTGCTGCAGCGACCCTGTGGACTCGTTCAGCTCCCATTCCCAGTGTCCCAGCGCTGGGCGTCCGTCCCACTTAGACATTCGTCGCTCTGTCTCTCTCGCACCAATACGGGACGCCCCACGAGTGCGAGAGAGACAGAGCGACGACTCTCCAGTGTGCAGGCCTTGCCGCCTCACGCCCCGGACGGCGTTGGACGGCGTTGGACGGCGTTGGGCGGCTCGACTTCGCTTCGCTCCGAACAAATGCAATCCATCCGTCACTGCCCACTCGATGCATTTCTAGTTCTAGGTGGGGCGGGCGGGGCGGCGCGGACACGCGGCACGCCCCACGAGTGCGAGGGAGACACAGATAGAGACGCCGGCCGAGGTTCGAAACTGCCTTCCGTGACAAAGTGCTCTGCAAACTCAAGTGTGCGCCAGGCATGCACTTCTTGGTGCATGCCTGCAGGCACACACTTCCTGGTGCATGGCTGGCAGGCACACACTTCTTTTCTGCATGCCTGGCAGGCACACACTTCCTGGTGCATGCCTCAGGCACACACTTGCCGTCGCTTATGCATGCATACAAGCAAGTGTGTGCCTGAGGCATGCACCAGGAAGTGTGTGCCTGCCAGGCATGCAGAAAAGAAGTGTGTGCCTGCCAGGCATGCACCAGGAAGTGTGTGCCAGGCATGCACCAAGAAGTGCATGCCTGGCGCACACTTGAGTTTGCAGAGTGGCGCTCCATTAAGCACGCACTTTAATTGGCGTTCTAGATCACTGATAGTCGCCGGCCGAGCCGCCACTTGGCCGTCGAGCCGCGACCCGAGCCGCGACCCGAGCCGCGACCCGAGCCGCGACCCGAGCCGCCACTTGGCCGTCGAGCCGCGACCCGAGCCGCGACCCGAGCCGCGACCCGAGCCGCGACCCGAGCCGCGGGTCCCCAGGCGCGTTGATGTCCACACGGCGCGGCGTGGCTTGGCTTGCGCCCACTCACGCATAATTAGGTGGGGCAATGCGGCCCCACGCCCTGCCCACGCCCCGTCCGCCCCGTCCGTTCGCACATGCCGCCTCGCCGCCCAGTCGCCTCGCACCTCCACAGACACATACAAAGAGGAAAGGATTGTTTGAAGCGCCGTTGGCGTCGCCGTTGCCGCGCCACGCTGCGCGCTGCAGCGGCCGCATCTTCGTCGCTCTGTCTCTCTCGCACCCCTGCGGGACGTGCGGGACGCCCCATGAGTGCGACAGAGACAGACGGTACGAGGCGCGAGCCTCACGTGTCGCGTCGCGTCCATCCCAGTGCCCTACCCGGAACACGCGGCGGCAGCAGCAGCCTCCGAAAAGCGCCCTCGCTGCAGACTGATTCAGAGGGCCGTTTTCGTCGCTGTCTCCGTCTCACCCGACGCGGACGCCACATGAGTGCGAGAGAGACAGTCTGCTGCACGCGGTCATACAGTGCAGTGGCGCCGCGGACGCTGTACGGACGCAGCCTCCCGGAGAGTGAGATGGCCGCTATCTTATCTCCGGCCGCGGCCGGGGCAGCGGGTGTTAGCGTTCCGAGAGTCGGGTTCGTCTCGCTGTCTCTCTCGCACCTACGCGGGGCGCCGCTCGAGTGCGACAAAGACAGAGCGACGAAGACGACTCTCGGAATGGTTCCTGCAGCGTGCATCCGAGTGCACCGCGTCGAGGACCGCGTCGAGGGCGTCACCGCCAGCGTCACCGGCCAGGCCAGCCGTAGGCCAGCCGTAGGCCAGCCGTGGGCCAGCCCTAGGCCAGCCCTAGGCCAGCCACGCGCCGCGCGCCCACCTCCCGATGGCAGCCCTGCGAGTGCGACAGAGACGACTCTTTAGAATCGCTCACCTGGACGGAGAAAGCGGAGGGGCGCAGAGGTAGCCAAGGCCTCGTCGCGGTGCCCGCTTCGGCGCTCGCCCCCTCGGCCTCGGCCGCCAGAGGCGCCTGCTATCGCGCGACGCATCGCGCGACGCATCGCTGGCCCTGGATGACGGCTTTCGCCAAGGCCTTCGCCGTGACCTCGGCCCATGGTGGCGCGCTCGGTGCGCGCGTGCCGCCAGTGCCGCCAAACTGCACGCTCTCCCGGAGGCGGAGGCCCGCCTGCGCCAGCCTCGCCGGGAAATCGCTCGCAAGTCGGGCCGGCCGGCCGGGGCACTTTGCTTCACTTTGTCCGGGAGAGCACACGGCAGCATCACGGCAGCGACTCTGGCGCGGCAATCGAGTGCGCCGCGGCCGGGACGGTCGGGCTCAGCTTTGTCCGGCAGCCCCGCCCCGGCCCCGCCCCGGCCCCGGCGCGATCCCCGTAGTGTCCGCAGCTTTGCCGCAAAGGTAAAAGGGAAGTTTAGCCGCGCGACCCCGTCTCCATCGTCCACGTCGTCATCCACGTCGTCGTCCACGTCGTCGTCCCCGCGGGCCGGCCGTGGGGGCGGGCACACTGTGAGAAAAAAGTACGGAAAAAGTACGGAACATGTCTGGTCAATAATTTGCGTGGACCGTCCGTACTTGCCAACTACGGAACGTTCCGTACTTTTTTCCGTACCCATTTACATGGGTTCATATGGAGCAAGTACGGAACGTTCCGTACTTTTCTCCGTACCTCCGTACTATATTTTTCTGTACCATTTCCGTACAAAAGTATGGAATTTTTTACAGTGCGTGCCGTGACGCATCGCCAAGCCTCGGCCGGCCCGCTGAAGGTAGGGGGCAGGGCCCGACCGAACGTCAGGAAGGAGCCCCCAACCCCAAGACGGCGCGCTGCTCGGCGCTGCTCGGCGCTGCTCTCGCCCATGGCCGTTGCCTGCCTTCATCTCCGCCGGGAAAATGACGCTGTTGCACGATGGGTGCGCAAAGATCGTACTCGAACAGTGATGCGACAGGGGGCTTTCGGACATCCGGCTCTGTCGGAGGAGGGCGCTTCCCGACGCCTCCCGGCAATAAGGCTCTATCTTTTCCGTACGTCTCTAAAAGGTTGTATCTTGGCGTCGCGGGGCGTCGCGGGGCGTCGCGGGGCGTCGCGGGGCGTCGCGGGGCGTCGCGGGGCGTCGCGGGGCGTCGCGGGGCGTCGCGGGGCGTCGCGGGGCGTCGCGGGGCGTCGCGGGCGTCGCGGGGCGCGCGGGGCGTCGCGGGGCGTCCGGGGCGTCGGGGCGTCGCGGGGGCGTCGCGGGGCGTCGCGGGGCGTCGCGGGGCGTCGCGGGGCGTCGCGGGGCGTCGCGGGGCGTCGCGGGGCGTCGCGGGGCGTCCCCGGGGCGTCGCGGGGGCGTCGCGGGGCGTCGCGGGGCGTCGCGGGGCGTCGCGGGGCGTCGCGGGGCGTCGCGGGGCGTCGCGGGGCGTCGCGGGGCGTCGCGGGGCGTCGCGGGGCGTCGCGGGGCGTCGCGGGGCGTCGCGGGGCGTCGCGGGGCGTCGCGGGGCGTCGCGGGGCGTCGCGGGGCCGCCGCTGGCCCGCCAATCGGATGACGCCAGACCGGGCCGGGCGGGCCGCGCCCCGCTGCCGTGAAAGGCAAGGGCCGCGGGGAACGGCGGTACCGGTATTCGAATCCGGGCCGGTGGCACAACGCAATGCGACGCAATGCGACGCAAACGAGCAGCGCGGTGTGGCTGGGAGCGTTCACGCCGCGCCGCGCGGCCCGCACCGCCCGAGGCGAGCGCCTGTCAAATCGGGGGTAGGCCACCACGCGAGGCAGCGGGGCCCGGCGGGCTGGCCCAGGGCTGGCCCACCCCTCGGACCGCAGGCTGAACAGTCGCTGTCTCGCTCGCACTCGCGGCCGGGGCGGGGGCGGGGGCGGGGGCGGGGGCGGGGGGGGCGGGGGCGGGGCGTCCCGCGGGAAGAGAGAGACAGAACTAATTGGCGAGCGATAGCGAGCCCATGCCGTGTTTGGGGGTACCAAAAAGTGACTGGTCGTGCGTCTGTCTGTCTGTCTGTCTGTAACTCACTCACGTTTCTCAGCAACTACCGCACAAATAGTTTCAAAATTTCGCACCGGAAGGCTCCTAAATCTCCCCCAGGGGGAGTTTATCTTATATTCACGATTACTATTGTTTGAAATATTCAAAACATCTTTTTGAATTAGGTCCTTAGCGTGGTTAGGTTGGCAGTGGTTGGCAGCTCGTAGCAATTTTTCATACTTGCGGCCGCGACTCTCAAATACGGGACCTGGCAAAACATTGGCAAATAAAACAAACTAAAGAGCAGAAGGGCTTAGAAGTGAGTACGGTCATAGTTTTTCGATATTTTAGAATGATTGAAACCCCTCCGGAGTGTCAACTCAGTGAAATACGGAAAATGAAAGTGACAATTATTACGCGTTTCGTCCGTCCATCCACCCCCTCCCTCCCCAGCTACAGGGAAATGTTTTAGTCAGTGGAGTGTGTTTGATAATTGCAAGAATGATTTGGTCTTTTTAACCTTTGTTAGTGTATTTCCATTTATATTCTCAGACACTATATTTTTTAGTTGTTTGCTTTCCTCAATTACAAGTTAGAAATATATTAATACATTCTATGAGTACAAACCAGATGCTAATCTTGCCAAATAAATAGTCTTTGCTGACTCCTGGCACTGATTCTGGGAAAAGGCTTCATTGCAATGCTGTGAGTTTACTATAGTACTAACCTTAAAGAAAACCATATGATGAGTGAGTGTAGCGCATTCAAGGTTTGACATTGACATCAGATTCAATGAGACGATTCACTGACTTGGTCATATGATTTCATGAGACGATTCTTTTAACTTAATCATACATTGTCTGCGACAACTGGTAATTTGTGTTGGTCATGGTTTAAGTTTGCTTTTTTTTTTTAATTTACTCAGAATGTTAGGTAAATACTTTTGCTAAACTGTTTCAAAGATTAAATAACACACCATGACTATCATTATCAATAAGATAAACTTGCATTTAGCAATAAGTGGCCTCGACATTGGATTCTATGACACGATTCATTGGATCTGACAGAAGGTCTTCTCCGTAAAGTAATTGAAATCAGCCTGCCTGTAAATATGTCTCTTTTTAATTAATGCAGATAAATAAATATAGTTAAATCCACTAGTTTAAACTAAAAGGGAGAAAGGCTATTTAAGTATTACTAATAACATTGCGTATTCATAAGTTCAGTAACAAGGAGATATCGAATGGTAATTGAAGTATTTGTGAATCGTATTAAGCAATTCAATGCTGGCTGTTAAATGTTCCTCGACTGAGTAACAGGGTCAGGGTTCGTGGCATGACACTATGAACAGGAAACGCTCTTAAGAAACCTAACAACTGAGGACCCATACTTTCAACTAGAATTACATG
Organism: Thrips palmi; assembly: GCF_012932325.1. NCBI lineage: Eukaryota > Metazoa > Arthropoda > Insecta > Thysanoptera > Thripidae > Thrips > Thrips palmi. Next base: position 13,490,962 of record NW_023144630.1, on the reverse strand, counting down.
ATTTGCGACCAAAATTTCCTCGGTGTTTCATTGCTTTCTGCAGTATTTGGTGTGCTGATCACAAAAATGACTTCCAATTTCATCCCAGACCTTTACTTTTCCAAATATTTACCAATTTTGGACCAAAATTTTTGCATCGAGTTTTACATAGTTTCCTGCAGTTTTTGGTGTGCTGATCACGAAAATGACTTCCAATTTCATCTCAGACCTTTACTTTTCCAAATATTTACCAATTTCGGACCAAAATTTTTTACATCGAGTTTTACATAGTTTCCTGCAGTTTTTGGTGTGCTGATCACGAAAATGACTTCCAATTTCATCTCAGACCTTTACTTTTCCAAATATTTACCAATTTCGGACCAAAATTTTTACATCGAGTTTTACATAGTTTCCTGCAGTTTTTGGTGTGCTGATCACGAAAATGACTTCCAATTTCATCTCAGACCTTTACTTTTCCAAATATTTACCAATTTCCGACCAAAATTTTTACATCGAGTTTTACATAGTTTCCTGCAGTTTTTGGTGTGCTGATCACGAAAATGACTTCCAATTTCATCCCAGACCTTTACTTTCCCCAAAATTTACCAATTTGTGACCAAACTTTTAAAATTGAGTTTCACATTGACCCTGTATTGGCCTTACTTTGCATATTCTTCACCATCTTCTACAAGAATATAGACGCATCGCTCGCCTACTACGCGCCCAAACATAACGGCGCGTACCCCTAGTCTAGACGTGGCGGCGCGACGCAGCGCGAGGCGCGGCTCGATTCGGGAATCGCGACAGGTGGGCCGCACCGCGCCCCCCTCCCCGTGGCCACCTTGGCCGTGCCGGTGGAGGACGAGGACGGCACCGCGCTGGCACCGCGCTAGAGCGGCCAGACGGAAGCCCAGAGGGAGAGGGGGTCTGGGGGAGACGCGCACATCGGCGCCTATACCCCATGGGAACATCCAAGTGGATGAGACGTGGACGCAACGTTGTTTTCACGTGGAATCGACGTGGATGGTCGATTCGACGATCGAGTAGAAACGTCCAAGTCAAACTACGTGGATGCAACGTGGATTCAGCAACTCGCCCTATCCACCAACCATCGATGTTACATCGAGGCGCGTACCGGTCATTCTGAGCCGGGTGAGGCATAATTCGATTGAGTCGATAATCGATGTGAAATCTATGTCTTAACCTACCCTGCGTTCATGTTAGAAAGTCCTCTCGGGTTGATTACCGTGAGGGCGTCTAAAAATCATACGATCGAGACATTTCCTATGAAGTCACACCCGACGCGGCGGTAAGTTCTTCCATTGTTCCACGCTCGCACCGCCACCGAGCCACAGTACTCACCCGTCCCCTTGACACTGCTGCGTGTACCGCGAGCAGTTTGTTGAGCAGGTCCACCGCGGCATTCTGGCCGTCCTGCTGAGGAACATTGAAATGTGCAGTGCTTTGCAAGTGCGTTCGCAGATCCTTTGCCTTCGTTCCGTCTTCGCACCAGAAAGGGCACATTACTAATTTCTTAGCGGCCCGCGGCACCTCAGCACAGATGTTTGCATTCTCTATTTTATTTTCAGGAAGTTTCTGCAAAAATACAACAAAGTAAATTTTTGGCAGAGCGATTATCAATGGCAGTTACTCCAGTGGGCTTAGTACGTACCAGTGGATCTGCCACGCCGGGCAAACGAATCTCAGATGGTTCATTGCCAAGCGCACCATTTAAGCGCACTAACGCAGCAAGTATTGCCGGCGTAGCCAGCTCTTGGACATCACTGCAAACAAACCATTTAACGTAGCTCGCCAGAAACACAAAGGTTATGTTGTCTCTTAAAGATAGGCCACCCAACAAACATCTCCCCTCCCTCCTTGTGAACAGTTTGAATTTAGGCAACAGCGCCGTTGCTTTGAAAACTGTTTTTCATGTTTTAGTTGGCTGAGCCAATTTATTTTTATTTACAAGCTGTATTTGTAATGTGAAACTAACGGAAACATGGTCACGACATCTGCATTCTACTGACTTGTACAAATAAATACACAAAGAGGGTAACTTATGGAACTATTTAAATTTTACAAATGACTTTTAAGATAAGAATTACTTAATATGATTGGACGGTTACGAAGTGAATAGCTCATGAAGGCGTTGAAAGTTTACGAATAATTTGGAAGATAAGGATTACAAAAAGTGTTCATAAACTGACAATAAACTCTTGTAAGTCTATGACTTTTACTCGTAAACATAGTTCTACAAACAAGGAGACAAAAATGTTTGTAAATTTACCATTAATTTTTACAGCGGAGGTCTGGGGGTCTGGATGTTGGTAGCAATAAACAGATAAACGGCGAGCTTACTTGGGGATAACGCTCACTCCCGCCGAATGATAGAAGGTGGAGGCGCATTTGGCGTAACCTGGAGTTGGCTCGCAGAGCCTGATGCGGCTTGATGGTCAGAAAAGAAACAGTTCTGTATGATCTAGAACAAAAAAGGAGGCAAAAATATTACCAGTTTATTTGTAAAATCCTAGCAGTCACAAAAAATCATTCGATTGAAATGTCTTTACCAGCTTTTTTACACTAAATGTCTAAGGACTCACTCGTTACTATCGCTTAATGTTCGGTCATGTCCATGAAACGAGTATTGTGCTTCAAATGGCATAACTCATGTTTTACGAAAACTCACGTGAAATTTGGTATGTAAATTTTGAGACAAAGCACTAGTCTTGGAATCTAGAGACATGTTTGTAGATGAGACACGACAATTGTCCATGGAACTGTTTCAGTGGCAAACACCAGAAAAAGCTCACACAACTTGGATTTGTTGTACTCACAGGTATTTCAGGTTCTTTTTTCAAAAGTCGCAATGCCGCAGGCTGAAATCTTCTTGGTCGTGGTTGGTGAGTCTGCTCGTTGTCTTGGGGGCCGGGGTTGGGGTCGGGGTCGGGGGTTGGGGGTTTGGGGGTTTGGGGGTTAGGGTTGGGGTTAGGGTTAGGGTTGGGGGTTGGGGGTTTGGGGGTTGGGGGTTGGGGTTAGGGTTCGGGTTGGGGGGTTGGGGGTTTGGGTTAGGGTTGGGGGTTGGGGGTTTGGGTTGGGGCAGCCGCAGGGAGTCTATGCAGAGCGTTATCCTGCAACAGAAGCAACTTTGTCACAACACCAAATGGGGTACAATTTCATAAATACTTGAGCACGATTTGGAAATACTGTCTCTAATGTATGTATGAAACTGTACACAGCTTACATATGACATTTGCCCAAACTTGTGTACAATAAAAGTAATTCAGTGTGAACAATAAGGCGGAAACGGCCCAGATGACGCGCCACGCGGTGGTAGACGGAAAACGGCGCTTCGCCAGGTTCAACAGCTTCGCCATACCCAGGCCACGACCACCACCTTGCCCTAGGCTGCCCTCGGCCATACCCAGGCCACGGCATGTAGCATGGTTTACTACTTACCACACTCTCTTCAAACAGTCCCCTCCACCTAGGACAGATTTTTGCAGCGTCAAGCCCCAGCACTAGAGCCCTTGTTGCCGCTCCGCTAACCCACGACCGTGGAACAGGTGAAGTACTGTAAACAAACATAAAATGTAAGGTTTATTAATATTTTTCAAGCATTCCAACATCCTGTTAAAGCAGTTAGAAGGCCATCTTGCGGTATATGTGTGTATATGGAGAGAGAGAGAGAGAGAGAGAGAGAGAGAGAGAGAGAGAGAGAGAGAGAGAGGGGAGGGGAGAGAGAGAGAGAGAGAGAGAGAGAGAGAGAGGGAGGGAGGAGGGAGAGAGAAGAGGAGGGAGGGAGAGAGAGAGAGAGAGAGAGAGAGAGAGGAGAGAGAGAGTTTAGTTTTTAAAATTATTTATTGGGGGGATTTTCTTTTACAATTAGGGCCAGGACATGAGTTCAATTTTGTCACAAAATGTGCATGCAGTAGAAAGAGAGAGAGAGAGAGAGAGAGAGAGAGAGAGAGAGAGGGAGAGAGAGAGAGAGAGAGAGAGAGAGTCGATGGTATACTGATATATACCCACTACCACTTGTGTTGGGTATCATTTTGTTTGCTGCAACGCGAGGATGCACAATATGATGGCCAAACACACGAAAACTCAACACCCGTAAAAGTTTTAATTTGTTATTGTTCTCCAGATTGCATGTGAACTGGCCAAAGGTAAAAGCGTCATTTGATTGGGTCGTCCGAGGTAGCGATACTTCACAGCTCGTGACCATGTCGCGGCAACGGCTTTCTGCACAACACGCGGCTGTATGCAGAGCAAGAGACTTACCGCACGCCTGGGCCGTAGAGCCACTTGACTTGCGCTGATTCGCCCCTGGCTGTTGGCCACGCAAGCAGCTCCGCCGGCCACAGCGGCCTCTGTGATTTGCGACCCTTCGCGACCCTCCCCCACGCCACAAGAACAAGGTCGCCTGGCTGCGGTGCCCTGTAACACAAATATGAGCATATGAGCAAATTAAGACAGACAAGACAACACTGCGGTTGTGACTTTCATCGTCATTGTTTTTAACCGTTTAAAACAAGTTATTAACACGTCAATGACTGTAGGTATCGGATCTTCAGAGCTACCTTTGTATGCCCAACTATATGAACCTCCGTTGGCCCGCCGCGCCCCGCCCCGCCCCGCCTCGCCCCGCCCCGCCCCGCCCCGCCACGGCGCCGCGCCTGTATGGCGTGTGGTTATTGTGTGACAGGGAAATGCTTGAACTGCATGCTCGGTTAGTGTGTGGGATAGCAGGGGAGATAAAGCCCAGTCATAGGAATCAGGTCGATACGTCGTAAAATAAGGAAACTGTGGCCCAAAGACACAAAGGAACCCACAATTTTGGCAACTACCCTTATTGCCGCCGCCGTGCTCTTTTGTTGACTTGGCAGTGTAGTAGTTTGGTAAGAACAATGGCATGCCCGCCCCGCCGGCCCCGCCGACGCCGACGTGCACAGTCGTCGCGCGGTCCGTCGCCGGGCCTGGCGGTCCTTGGCCTCCCCGCGGTGTCGCCGAACGGAGAGCCTCCCGCGGCGAGCAGCGCGCGCGCCAAAGGGGAGTGCAAGTGGGGCCGCGCCCTGTGCCCCGCATGGGGCGAAGGTGAAATGGAGTGCAGCAGGCCGGGACCGGAACGGGCGAGGGGACCTAGCCAGCCTGGCCGGGCCCACCTCGCTCTCGCCGGCGGCAACACTTCTGTTGGGTTCCTGGCTCCGCGACGGCCCCCCGGCCCGACACCCCCGCACGAGCCGAGCAGCCGGCCCGAACCTGCCGGGCACCCGAGCGCGGCCGAAGCCGGCGCCATTGTCGTGAAATGCATAAATGGCGGCACCCCGGCGACCGCGGCCCCCAGAGCTCTGCCAGCCGCGCTACGAGTAGCACTTGCATCCTCAATAAAAACCCATCAGTCCAGTTGCCTATCTCGATCCCTGACTTGTCCCCTCTAACCCTCACCCACCACCCAGAGACACAACACTTCATTCATGAGATTCAATATGACGGGGCGGGCCGGCGGGCCTCGGGGGCGGGAGATTGGCTGCCGATACATTCCTGGAACGCGGCGAGGCAACGCCGTGCGAGGTAGCACGGCGACCGACCACGGCCAGGCCAGGCAACGCGGCCAGGCCAGGCTACCCTCGAAAAAAAAAACCTTAATAAAATTTGGTAAAATTTTCATAACATGTTTACAAAATTTTTAAAAAAATCTCATTCAACGAACGTTAATGAAAGCAGATGATACTCGTTTGGTTTTCTTATACGGGGTAGTATGCGGGCTCATTCCAAAGATAGTATTTTACATTGTGTATGAAACAAAATACATAGACCCGAGCGAGCTGGCCGGTGTTGGTACTTTGGTACTGGCCGTGCAGAGCTGTGGCTTGCACCGCCCGCCGCCGATCCCGAGCGCCCCGGGCCGGGCCGAATCGGGAGGCATTGTTGCGAGTGGCAGGCGGGGAGGAATTGTCAATGTGAGGAGGGGGTGCCATTGTTTACGCCCGGTGCCGCTGGCGCTGTGCCGCCGAGGGATTGTCGAATTCCGCGCAGGCTGCGCCTCACCGCCAGCCAGCCAGA
>NW_023144630.1:13450057-13484420 GCF_012932325.1 Thrips palmi | reverse complement strand
CGATGAACCCATAGCGTTTGGTGCGGATGGCCCCCCCGGGCGCAGGTGCGGCCGAGATGTGGCTGTGACCCGCAGCTTCATAGCTGCCGGGGGCAGCGTGGCCGGGCGAAAGAAGGCTGCCTGGAGCATTCTAAAGGCTGCGGGGTGCAGCCTACAGCAGGCCTCACAGCCTCTGGGTTTCCCGGGGCAGCGTGGCCCGGGCGAAGGAAAGCTGCCGGGGGCATCCTGAAGGCTGCGGGGTGCAGTCTAGAGCAGCGCCTCGCAGCCTCGTGGCTGTGGGGGCAGCGTGGCCCGCGAAGGAAGGCTGCCTGGAGCATCCTGAAGGCTACGGGGTGCAGCCTAGAGCAGGGGGGGCAGGGGGATGGGCCCCAAAAGGGGACGCTTCAGGGCTGGCAGGGCAGCCAGAGGGCTGCACCGGCGTGGATGGCTGGATTTTGGCTGAGTATGTCCGAATACAGCCAAGTTGCAGCCATCCGAGATCCATCCGAGCGCTCTCAGGCCCCCGGAGGAAGCCAGCCTGCACCCAATCTGCAGCCTAAAATTTTCTCTCGGGCACGGACGAGGGCTCAAAATAAGCAAAAAGGAACGCGGAACAAAATAGCAATTGCACATTTCCCAAAATAAAACATTTTCTTCTGCCCGATCAAGGGCGCTAAAGGCAAAATTTTCGCTCGCGCCCGCGTTCAATTTTCAATCAACTCGCTCGCGCTTATTGGAACGCCGTCCTAGCGCTGTGCGGCCAATCTTTCCCTGCAAGTAGCCGTTTGCTCCTTCTCGGTGCGACCACCCTGAGCCTGCCAAATCGCCCTGGCATGAACCCCTGCAGCCTGCGCGCCGGCTGTGCACGCCGCGCCGCAGCGCGCCGCCGCGCTGCTCCACTGCTTCCCCCACTACCTCCCAGCCGGTGGCGTGCTGGCGTGGCGTCTTCTCTCTCTCTCTCTCTCTGACCCCCACTCCGCGCGCAAGGGGGACTAGGACCGCACGCGGGGCTGCGTCCGCGGTGAGGGGAATGCCGAGAAGGCGCGTTGCTGTTGCTTGCGCCGTACTTTTGGGCTTCTAAAGCATCGAGTTTTCAACGGATGAGCACGGTGGTGGTGCCAAAATGACCGGGAAAGGATGGGGTACAAGGCTATTGTAAACACAACGCAATCGGTTCATTTAAAATATCATTCACCTATTTATTGAAAACGTCAGTTACTGATTGAAAACCAACACGGTGCTATCGTACCGTAATAAATATTATTTTATAATAAATACATTAAACAAACAAAACAAACAAACCTTCATTTGCAAAACTTTTTAAAAATTACTTATAAAATTTCTTATAAAAACGTTGTTCAGTTATAGACTAGAATGCACACTGCTGACTTAGGACTCCTACAAAAGTCTTCATTAATAGACTAACATTAAGAAATAAGAGAATGAATTAGTGCTCACTTTTTACAAAAAGTGTCAATTGACCTAGGTGGAAAGAGAAAGTTTATTTACAAGCGTTTCATGTTGGGTCAAATATTAACATTCACTGTTTAAATTTACATTTCAAAACATAGAACAAACCATCTCAATATTTTAAAACGCCATCTCAGTCACCTTCTAGCCCTAGACTGTCTCTCGAAGGGGTATCACAGCAGTCCCTTCCCCAGCAGTTGACGCACGCCATGTTGCAGAAGCGGCCGGCTATCCTACATGAGCACCTACTGTTTGGCGCACAACCCGCCACGCACCCACAAGATAGTCGAGTACGCAAATCGGGTGGCACCATGAACCCGCGACCCGCGGTACGGCACTGGCACTAGCGTGCAGTCCCCAGAGTCCCAGCCCCACGCCGTGGGGTCGATGTCATCGTTCCCAAGCCATTGCTGCAAATAGGCCCGGTAACTGTGCTGCCGGCACGCCGTGCCGTGGCGCCAGGCTCTCCGGCTTGAACTTGGAGGGCAGCTCCCCCGCACGGTTCCGCAAGAACTTCGTGGTTATTTGATGGACGTGCAAGTCATCCAACGAACGCGCCTTGAAGCCTCGCGGATACAGCGCGAGCACTAGCTTCTCTCCGCTCGCGGCCACGGCGTGGGGCTCGGCCTCGGGGTCGTTCAAGACGGTGGCTTCCCTCCGCAGGGCCTCGCTCTTCTTCAGCTCGTCGAAGAGCTTGCACTTGCTCGACTTGCTCACCCCCACTGGTGTAAATCAACTCAGAAATTTTCTGATAAACGGTGGATTTTCTGATAACTTGACAAAAAAGCATCAGATTTCGAGTATTTTCTGATAACATCAATTATTTATCAGAAAGAGGTCATCAGAAATGTTTTTTTCTGATACTTTCATATGTTATGAGAACAGAGACATCAGAAAAAGAGACCTTTCCTGATAAGTCGATCTGATTTCTGATAACTGCAAGTTATCAGAAATATAATCGTCAGAAATGTTTTAGATGTCTGATGTTCCAAAAAATGAGATCCCTGTAAAATAGAAAGTGTACGTAATTTCAGTTTCAAATTTGGTGAGTGTCTTGTTTGCAAGATTTGGCTAGGCCAGTTTTTATCTCAATGAGATCGGATCACATTTACTGTCTTTTTGAGAGTTGATGGCGAGCTAGCTCAATTTGGACTGCAGATTTGGATCGGACTCGGTTTCGACCCCCCGAAGACGTTTTCCCCGTTTCCGAGTCTCATGTAGATCAAAATATAATATGTTTACAGAAGAAAATGATTGTTCTGATATATTTCTTTATGAGTCCAGCCGTTGTTATCAGAACTAAAGTCATCAGAAAATTGAGGCATCAGAAACGCAAACATCAGAAATAGGTGTCCGAAAAAACATCAGAACTCAGACATGAGAAATGTTCTGATATGCAAAAGTATCAGAAAATTTCTGAGTTGATTTACACCAGTGCCGTACAGCCGAGACACGGTGTCGCAGCCAGTCAGGGCGTGAGCCAGGGGCAGGCACGACACCATCTCAGGGCCTAGGAATTCGCGGATCGCGGCAATATCGTGGCGCTTGCGCTTGCCATCCCGGCCAGGGCTCTCTACGTACAAATGGAGGCGCTCTCCGCCCTCGCGACCAAGATGACAAGGATGTCAGTGTCCTTGGCGATGACAGTGGCACGGCACGCCGGCGACGGCAAACAGTCCATGGCGGCCTTCGCCACGTCCACGTCGGCCCTGGACTAGATTACCTCAACCCCGCTCTGCTGTAAGTGCCCTTTGAACAGTTTCAGAAACTTGGCTTTGTTGGCCTTGTTCCCTAGAAAATCTCTCTGATCGAATTCGACGAGGGTGTCCTCGGGGGCGGCTCAAACGGGGCTCAGGTCGGGGCTCAAACCGGGCTCAGGTCGGGGCTCTGGCCATCAGGGCTCAGTCGGGGCTCGAGTCGGGGCTCAAGTCGGGCTCAAACGGGGCTCTGGTCGGGGCTCAGGTCATCGGGGCTCAATCAGGAAGGGGCTCATGTCGACCCTGCCGGCTCCCCCCCCCCCAGACTCCCCTTCACTTTATATAGAGTTGCTTCATCTACAAATTACACGACCTTGACCCTTGTAACTTTTCAACTTGTCAGGTTGGGGGGCTCCAACCCCAGACCCCCCTTTCATCAAGACAGGAGGGATCTACCTGCAGAAAACTCGATTTTTCACAATTTTTTAGGTGTTTTGCGGCTATAAAAACCGAACCAGTTGAGCTAGGAAAGTGAAATTTTGCGTGTGCTGAGCTAAGAACATACCTAATGAGCATGCAAAATCTCAGCCAGATCGGCCGAGCCGTTCAGGAGGAGTAGTGTACACACACAGACAAACAGACAGACAGACAAACAGACAGACAGACAGACAGACAGACAGACAGACAGAAAAAGTTTTTCAACCCCACTGGAGTAACAGGCTTCGCTATCGCTCAGCCAATAATGCGGTATTACGCTGTATTACGGGGATATTACACGTGTATTACGGCGTTAAAATGCCAAAACTTAGCACGTTAGGCCCGAAAATTGTATTACAATACGTGTATAACGCATAATACACGGTTTTTGAGTACCGGGTATTAAGCGAGTGTTTACCCTCTCGATGAAAGAGTACCCTTCTAGAAAAAACCACAACAAAGTACACAAATTTCTGGCAAATTTTTTATAAGGAATTTATTGCACTTTCAAAGTACAACAGTTGTTGTACAAAGTACCAGGTGGCTCAGAAGCCCCGAGACAAAATGATTGCAGGCTACACGCCTGCAGCCGTGCATGCGGGCTTGCCTACCCTCCGGTCTGCGGGCGCCGGGACGCGCTAGAGTGACCACTCGTCCATGACGCGGGGTACTGAAGCCAAGGTTGGGCTGGGCGGGGCCACGGCAGGTTAAATTCGGCACCAGCCGCGGGCCGCGGACAGCCCGCGGCGGACAGCACCGCGGTGGACAGCTAGGTGGCTGACAGCCGCGCAACGGACAGCAGCGCGGTGCAGAGCACAGCGGTGGACAGAGACACGCGCCGCGCCGGGCAGCCACGAGGTGGACAGCCCGCGGTGGACAGTGGCGCACCCCAGGGCCCCACCGCGGACAGCGGCGTGGCCCAGGGCCCCACCGCGGACAGCGGCGCGCCCCAGGGCCCCGCGGCGGACAGTGGCTTGGCCCAGAGCCCCGCGGCGGACAGTGGCGTGGCCCAGGGCCCCACCGCGGACTGTGGCGCACCCCAGGGCCCCACGGCGGACAGGGGCGTAGCCCAAAGCCCCACCGCGGACAGCGGCACACCCCAGGGCAACGCGGCGGACAGTGGCGTGGCCCAGGGCCCCACCGCGGACAGCGGCACACCCCAGGGCACCGCGGCGGACAGTGGCGTGGCCCAGGGCCCCACCGCGGACAGCGGCACACCCCAGGGCACCGCGGCGGACAGTGGCGTAGCCCAAAGCCCCGCGGAGGACAGTGGCTTGGCCCAGAGCCCCGCGGCGGACAGTGGCGTGGCCCAGAGCCCCGCGGCGGTCAGTGGCGTAGCCCAAAGCCCCGCGGAGGACAGTGGCTTGGCCCAGAGCCCCGCGGCGGACAGTGGCGTGGCCCAGGGCCCCACCGCGGACTGTGGCGCACCCCAGGGCCCCACGGCGGACAGGGGCGTAGCCCAAAGCCCCACCGCGGACAGCGGCACACCCCAGGGCACCGCGGCGGACAGTGGCGTGGCCCAGGGCCCCACCGCGGACTGTGGCGCACCCCAGGGCCCCACGGCGGACAGGGGCGTAGCCCAAAGCCCCACCGCGGACTGTGGCGCACCCCAGGGCCCCGCGGCGGACAGTGGCGTAGCCCAAACCCTCTCGGCGGACAGCGGCGTACCCCGGGGCCCCACGGTTGACTGCTGCATACCGGGGGCTCCACTGTCGACTGCTGCGTGACCCGGGGCCCCACTGTTGACTGCTGCGTAGCTCGGGGCTCGGCGGCGGACAGCGGCGTAGCCTGGTGCCCCCGCGGCAGACAGTGGCGTGGCCCGGGGCCCCGCGACGCCCGGAGGTTGCGTCATAAAGCTCCGCGACGGCCCTGGCTTGCGGCGGATAGTGCTGCGACGACCAGCGTCGCCGCGGCCGGCGCCGTGGCCTGCGCGAGGCCTCGCGTCGCGGGGGACAGCACCGCGACGACCAGCGTCGCCGCGGCCGGCGCCCTGGCCTCCGCGAGGCCTCGCGTCGCCGGGGACAGCACCGCGACGACCAGCGTCGCTGCGGCCGGCGCCCTGGCCTCCGCGAGGCCTCGCGTCGCCGGGGACAGCACCGCGACGACCAGCGTCGCCGCGGCCGGCGCCCTGGCCTCCGCGAGGCCTCGCGTCGCCGGGGACAGCACCGCGACGACCAGCGTCGCCGCGGCCGGCGCCCTGGCCTCCGCGAGGCCTCGCGTCGTCGGGGACAGCACCGCGACGACCAGCGTCGCCGCGGCCGGCGCCCTGGCCTCCGCGAGGCCTCGCGTCGCCGGGGACAGCACCGCGACGACCAGCGTCGCCGCGGACAGCGCCCTGGCCTCCGCGAGGCCTCGCGTCGCCGGGGACAGCACCGCGACGACCAGCGTCGCCGCGGCCGGCGCCCTGGCCTCCGCGAGGCCTCGCGTCGCCGGGGACAGCACCGCGACGACCAGCGTCGCCGCGGACAGCGCCGCGTCGCCTTGGTTCGTGGCGGACGGTGCAGTGGCTCCCGCGATGTCTAGTGTCTTGGCAGACAGCGCCGCGCGGTGCCGCGGCCTATAGCTCCGTGACGGCCAGCCCCGCGGCGGACAGTGCGTCCACAAACAGCCACACGGTGGACAGGCTGACCTGCAGGCTCACCACGGACAGCGCCCTGCGAGAGCTGGCGGTCGGACAGTGGACTGATTTCGAAAGTGGTTTATTTTGCTCTTTCTTTTTTGCACGCTGACGGGACGCCTAATGAGTGCGTGACGGTAGGGTGAGGCGGACGACGCACTGGTGGAGGGACGGAGAGGCGAACGCTTGCCGGACGACAGCCAAGCGAGCGATCGGCCAATCGCTGACGCTGCCGGGTCCCGTGCTCAGCCAAAACATTGCGGCGAGAGCGCCAGTGCCAGTGCCATCGTAGCTCAGTCAGTCGGAAGCATGCTTTGCAGTGAGTTGTGTCGTGATGCCTGTGTTTAGCAATCAAGAAAAGATAGACATTATTGCAGTTTTTCGTGAGGTGGACAACAGCCCGCGGCGGGCTCGGAGGCTCTACGCTCAAAGATTCCCTGGACGATTGCTGCCCTCTTTGGGCGTTTTTGCTAGGACAGAAATGAACCTGCGCTTGCACGGTGCATTTGGAATTCCGATGATCGGAAACAGACGCATCGTGGACGACCCCCATCTCCGTGCACTTGTTGTCGAGCATGTCAACGACAACCCCCACATTGGTGAGTTCCGCTTTTTTTATTATTTGAAAAATTGATTGTTATGGTGACGTGCAAGCCGCGGCCTGGGCTCGCTTCGGCGCGTCGCGTCGGCTGGCTGACCACCACGTGATTGACGCCAGTTGAGCGATTCCGTGGCGCGCACTCCTCGCTCTGTCCCTCTCGCACTCACGAAGATTGCCCTACAGGTGCGAGAGAGACAGATCGAAAATTGCACGCCGCGGAACTGCTCGGCAGGCTGCGTCCGGAGTGGCGCGTATTGATGGGGGGGGGGGCTGTTGACGCGCCAGTTCCCCTCCCCCTCCCCCCTCCCCCGGTCTCTGAGCCCACATTTGCGTTCGGAAGGATGACATTGTTTTGATTTGTGTTTATTCCATTGTTATAGGTCAAAGGGGAATCGCCTTGGCTCTGGGGACGAGTCGCCACTCGGTGGGACGCATTTTGAAGTCGGAATTTTTCCACAATTTCAAAGTGCATCTCAACCAAGAGTTGCGTGACGGAGACTTTCAGAGGCGAGTGGACTTCTGCAATTTTATGCTGCAGCAGTTGCAACTTCAGCCCAACTTCCAGCATGAAATTTGTTGGAGTGATGAGTCAACCTTTTCTAGTGAAGGCACCGTCAATAGACACAACATGCATTACTATTCTATTGACAATCCTCATTGGATGCAGGATCGTCATATCCAGGGAGGGTACATCGTCCCGTACATCGTACATTAAGAAATGTGCGAATTTCGCCTATGTTAAACCCTTACGGGATTTAAACCTGAGTCTGGGCCAAAATAGATGAAATTTTCGTCATCAGCACCCTCAAAAACATCAGAAAGAATGCAACTCGAATAAAAAGTTGAAAATAAACCCCACTGGGATTTGAACCCGGGTCGAAACTTCTCTGATTCGCTTGAAATTGGCACCGTTCGTTTTGTCTTGTCGCCCTGATTCCAAAAATACCCCTACATGCCCTCCTAGCTGCATCCGTTGCTGAAATCCTCCTCGACTCCATGTAGACCATGATGCACCTGCAGCAGCGCCCCCGGGGCTCGGATCGGATTTGCAGTTAAAAGTCATCAAATAGTGGAAAGTACCAAGAGGCGAGCGAAGCGAGCTGAAAGCCAGCGAATTTACGAAAATATTAGCGCGTTTTGGTTAAGATTCGGACACGATACAGAAATTTGCGACCCCACTTCCGCGGTCGCTGACGCCCCATGAGCGCGAGAGAGACAGAGAGACATAAACGAGTCTCGGAATCAGTCTATTGGTCTGTCTGGTCCAATGCAGCGGGCATCAGGCACTAATCTCCTCGGTTGAGCAGCTGCCGTCCGGGTCAGTGAGCCACCGTGCCGCACAGTGGATTTGCCAGAAGACCGGTGGAGACGGCCAAAACTCGAGACGCGTTTTGGACCTCCAGAGTCGCTTAACAGGACCCGAACCGAACGTGTGACCCCATCAATGGACTCCTCGTTCGGAGAGCAATCCGTTGGCGGTTCGAGTCCCATTTCGTGTCTCTGGCTGGGGCTGGAGCTCAAAACGCGTCCGGGATTTTGGCCGCGCCGGCATTGGTCGCACTGGGCGTCGTCGCACCGCAGCCGACCCAGTCGCTCCGCGCCGCTCCGCGCCGCTCCGGCCGCCGTGGCAGTGGGCATCACCGCGGCGCGGCCGAGGCGGCGCGTTGCCTACCCGGCCGGGCCGGGCGCGCTGGGCGGACGGACGCCGACGACGGTAGCCACGCCTGCCTTTCGGCAACGATTCCCGCTTCGGAAGGAGGTCAAGTGCGCCCTGCTGTCGTCCGTGCCGTCCACGCCGTCCACGCCGTCCACGCCGTCCACGCCGTCCACGCCGTCCACGCCGTGCCCATAACGGCCGTTTCACCTCCTTTGGGGGCGCGGCACAGTGGGCCAGAAGACCGGTGGAGGCGACCAAAACTCTAGACGCGTGCAGAGCTCCAGAGTCGCTAGGGACTCGAACCGAACGTTTGACCCCACCAACGGATTCCTCGTTCGGAGAGCAATCCATCAGTGGGGTCACACGTTCGGGTCGAGTCCCATTTAGCGACTCTGGAGCTCAAAACGCGCCCGAGATTTTGACCGCCTCCACCGGTCTTCTGGCCCACTGTGCGCGGTGGCGGGCGGTGGCGGGCGGTGGCGGGCGGTGGCACAACGGCGGCGCGACAGGGCTTCCCCCGTGACGCCTCGCCTCGCCGCAGACTGCTGCTTGCTGCCGGTTGACCGCATTCGCACAGAGGTGACGAATATCGCCGGGCCCGGGCCTGGTCCCCTCCGTGTGGTGGTCGGTCCAGGACAAGGTCCAGGACAAGGTCCAGGACAAGGTCCAGGACAAGGTCCAGGACAAGGTCCAGGACAAGGTCCAGGACAAGGTCCAGGACAAGGTCCAGGAGTCCTGGAGCGTCCAGGGATTTCCAGGAACCGCCGCGCCGCGTCAGCGCGTCCGCCCGCGAGGCGGTGTTGCAAGCCGCGGCCCGTCATGTGCAAAAGCAGCAAAAGCGCGCGGTTTTATCGCCCCCTTGTCTGCGTTCGGGTTCCAACTTGGCGCCCTGACGGTAGCGCAGCGGAGGAAGCGGAGCGTCGGCCCTTCTCCTTCCCCCTCCCCTTTCCCTTGTTGAGTAATACGTCACTTTCTCCGATTCGTCCGACACCTGCCCTGGCCGGTCTGGGCGGGGCATTATACTCTCGTGACCATTGACTCCCAGGAGTACACCATCCCTAGGGACAGTGTACTCTCCCCTTAGGGAGAGTACACCATCCCTAGGGATACTGTACTCCCCTACCTCGAGAGGGGGGGAGTACATTGACCCTAGGGATAGTGTACCCCCGGAGTACACTATCCCTAGGGTCAATGTACCCCCCCCCCTCGAGGTAGGGAGTACACTATCCCTAGGGATGGTGTACTCTCCCTAAGGGGGGCGTACACTGTCCCTAGGGATGGTGTACTCCCCCCGGGGGGTACACCATCCCTAGGGCCAATGTACTCCCCCACTAGCAGGGGAGTACTTGGTCCCTAGGGATATTGTACTCCCCTACCAGCATGGGAGTAGGGTAGAGAAGGGTAGAGTCAAGAGTATGTTAAGATCTGACGCAAGTTGAGTAAGATCTGTCAGCGTCAAACAGCGAGGCTGTGCTAGCCTCAGACAGCGAGGCTGTGCCAGCGTCAAACAGCGAGGCTGTGCCAGCGTCAAACAGCGAGGCTGTGCCAGCGTCAAACAGCGAGGCTGTGCCAGCGTCAAACAGCGAGGCTGTGCCAGCGTCAAACAGCGAGGCTGTGCCAGCGTCAAACAGCGAGGCTGTGCCCGCCTCACACAGCGAGGCTGTGCCAGCGTCAAACAGCGAGGCTGTGCCAGCGTCAAACAGCGAGGCTGTGCCAGCGTCAAACAGCGAGGCTGTGCCAGCGTCAAACAGCGAGGCTGAGCTAGCCTCACACAGCGAGGCTGTGCCAGCGTCAAACAGCGAGGCTGTGCCAGCCTCACACAGCGAGGCTGTGCAAGCGTCAAACAGCGAGGCTGTGCCAGCGTCAAACAGCGAGGCTGTGCCAGCGTCAAGCCAGCGTCAAAAAGCGACGCTGTGCCAGCGTCAAACAGCGAGGCTGTGCCAGCGTCAAACAGCGAGGCTGTGCCAGCCTCACACAGCGAGGCTGTGCCCGCCTCACACAGCGAGGCTGTGCCAGCTTCACACAGCGAGGCTGTGCCAGCCTCACACAGCGAGGCTGTGCCAGCGTCAAACAGCGAGGCTGTGCCAGCGTCAAACAGCGAGGCTGTGCCAGCGTCAAACAGCGAGGCTGTGCCAGCGTCAAACAGCGAGGCTGTGCCAGCGTCAAACAGCGAGGCTGTGCCAGCGTCAAACAGCGAGGTTGTGCCAGCCTCACACAGCGAGGCTGTGCCAGCGTCAAACAGCGAGGCTGTGCCAGCGTCAAACAGCGGGGCTGTGCCAGCGTCAAACAGCGAGGCTGTGCCAGCGTCAATCAGCGAGGCTATGCCAGCGTCAAACAGCGAGGCTGTGCCAGCGTCAAACAGCGAGGCTGTGCCAGCCTCACACAGCGAGGCTGTGCCAGCGTTAAACAGCGAGGCTGTGCCAGCGTCAAAGAGCGAGGCTGTGCCCCCCTTACACAGCGAGGCTGTGCCAGCGTCAAACAGCGAGGCTGTGCCAGCGTCAAACAGCGAGGCTGTGCCAGCGTCAAACAGCGAGGCTGTGCCAGCTTCAAACAGCGAGGCTGTGCCAGCGTCAAACAGCGAGGCTGTGCCAGCGTCAAACAGCGAGGCTGTGCCAGCGTCAAACAGCGAGGCTGTGCCAGCGTCAAACAGCGAGGTTGTGCCAGCCTCACACAGCGAGGCTGTGCCAGCCTCACACAGCGAGGCTGTGCCAGCGTCAAACAGCGAGGCTGTGCCAGCGTCAAACAGCGAGGCTGTGCCAGCGTCAAACAGCGAGGCTGTGCCAGCGTCAAACAGCGAGGCTGTGCCAGCGTCAAACAGCGAGGCTGTGCCAGCCTAAACAGCGAGGCTTGCCACCCTCAACAGCGAGGCTGTGCCAGCGTCAAACAGCGAGGCTGTGCCAGCTCAAACAGCGAGGCTTGCCAGCTCAAACAGCGAGGCTGTGCCACCCTCAACAGCGAGGCTGTGCCCCCCTCAACAGCGAGGCTGTGCCAGCTTCAACAGCGAGCTGTGCCAGCCTCACCAAAAAAGCTGTGCCAGCTCAAACAGCGAGGCTGTCCCCGCCTCACACAGCGAGGCTGTGCCAGCCTCCCACAGCGAGGCTGTGCCAGCGTCAAACAGCGGGGCTGTGCCAGCCTCACACAGCGAGGCTGTGCCGCTCAAACAGCGAGGCTTGCCCCCCTTTACACAGCGAGGCTGTGCCAGCGTCAAACAGCGAGGCTGTGCCAGCGTCAAACAGCGAGGCTGTGCCAGCGTCAAACAGCGAGGCTGTGCCAGCTCAAACAGCGAGGCTGTGCCGCTCAAACAGCGAGGCTGTGCCGCTCAAACAGCGAGGCTGTGCCAGCCTCCACAGCGAGGCTTGCCACCCTCAACAGCGAGGCTGTGCCAGCGTCAAACAGCGAGGCTGTGCCAGCGTCAAACAGCGAGGCTGTGCCAGCGTCAAACAGCGAGGTGTGCCAGCCTCACACAGCGAGGCTGTGCCGCTTCAACAGCGAGGCTGTGCCAGCCCAACAGCGAGGCTGTGCCAGCCTCCACAGCGAGGTGTGCCAGCGTCAAAAGCGGGCTGTGCCAGCCTCACACAGCGAGGCTGTCCCCGCTCAACAGCGAGGCTTGCCGCCTACACAGCGAGGCTGTGCCAGCGTCAAACAGCGAGGCTGTGCCAGCGTCAAACAGCGAGGCTGTGCCAGCGTCAAACAGCGAGGCTGTGCCACCCTCAACAGCGAGGCTGTGCCCCCCTCAACAGCGAGGCTGTGCCCCCCTCACACAGCGGGGCTGGGGCAGCCTCCACAGCAGGCTGTGCCAGCGTCAAACAGCGAGGCTGTGCCAGCGCAAACAGCGAGGCTGTGCCAGCGTCAAACAGCGAGGCTGTGCCAGCGTCAAACAGCGAGGTTGTGCCAGCCTCACACACGAGGCTGTGCCGGCTCAAACAGCAAAGGCTGTGCCAGCCAAACAGCGAGGCTGTGCCAGCCCCCCACAGCGGGGTTGTGCCAGCGTCAAAAGCGGGGCTGTGCCAGCCTCACACAGCGAGGCTGTGCCGCTCAAACAGCGAGGCTTGCCCCCCTTTACACAGCGAGGCTGTGCCAGCGTCAAACAGCGAGGCTGTGCCAGCGTCAAACAGCGAGGCTGTGCCAGCGTCAAACAGCGAGGCTGTGCCAGCTCAAACAGCGAGGCTGTGCCGCTCAAACAGCGAGGCTGTGCCGCTTCACACAGCGAGCTGTGCCAGCCTCCACAAAAAAGCTGTGCCAGCGTCAAACAGCGAGGCTGTGCCAGCCAAACAGCGAGGCTGTGCCAGCTCAAACAGCGAGGCTGTGCCAGCTCAAACAGCGAGGCTGTGCCACCCTCAACAGCGAGGCTGTGCCAGCTTCAACAGCGAGGCTGTGCCACCCTCAACAGCGAGGCTGTGCCAGCCCCACAGCGAGGCTGTGCCAGCTCAAACAGCGAGGCTGTGCCGCCTCACACAGCGAGGCTGTCCCCGCTCACCAGCGGGGCTTGCCAGCCTCACCAGCAGGCTGTGCCAGCGTAAAAAACCGAGGCTGTGCCGCTCAAACAGCGAGGCTGTGCCACCCCCCTTCCCCCCAAAAGCGAGGCTGTGCCCGCCTCACACAGCGAGGCTGTGCCCCCCTCACACAGCGGGGCTGGGGCAGCCTCCACAGCGAGGCTGTGCCAGCGTCAAACAGCGAGGCTGTGCCAGCTTAAAACAGCGAGGTGTGCCAGCCCAACAGCGAGGCTGTGCCAGCCTCCACAGCGAGGCTGTGCCAGCGTCAAACAGCGGGCTGTGCCAGCTCAAACAGCGAGGCTGTGCCAGCGTAAAACAGCGGGGCTGTGCCAGCGTAAAACAGCGAGGCTGTGCCACCCTCAACAGCGAGGCTGTGCCCCCCTCAACAGCGAGGCTGGCCAGCTTCAAACCCACCCCCGAGGCTGTGCCGCGTCAAAAACGAGGCTGTGCCCCCCTCAACAGCGAGGCTGTGCCAGCGTCAAACAGCGAGGCTGTGCCAGCCTCACACAGCGAGGCTGTGCCCGCCTCACACAGCGAGGCTGTGCCAGCTTCACACAGCGAGTCTGTGCCAGCCTCACCAGCAGGCTGTGCCAGCGTCAAAAGCGAGGCTGTGCCGCTCAAACAGCGAGGCTGTGCCAGCCAAACAGCGAGGCTGTGCCAGCCCCCCAAGCGGGCTGTGCCAGCGTCAAACAGCGGGGCTGTGCCACCCTCAACAGCGAGGCTGTGCCAGCGTCAAACAGCGAGGGGGCCAGCTCAAACAGCGAGGCTGGCCAGCTCAAACAGCAGGCTGTGCCAGCGTCAAACAGCGAGGCTGGGCCAGCGCAAACAGCGAGGCTGTGCCGGCTCAAACAGCGAGGCTGTGCCAGCGTCAAAAGCGGGCTGTGCCAGCTCAACAGCGAGGCTGTGCCACCCTAAAACAGCGAGGCTGTGCCCGCCTACACAGCGAGGCTGTGCCAGCTTCAACAGCGAGCTGTGCCAGCTCACCAAAAAAGCTGTGCCAGCGTCAAAAGCGAGGCTGTGCCCCCCTCAACAGCGAGGCTGTGCCAGCCTCCACAGCGAGGCTGTGCCAGCGTCAAAAAGCGGGGCTGTGCCAGCGTCAAACAGCGAGGCTGTGCCAGCGTCAAACAGCGAGGCTGTGCCAGCTCAAACAGCGAGGTTGTGCCACCCTCACACAGCGAGGCTGGCCACCCTCACACAAAAAAGCTGTGCCAGCTCAAACAGCGAGGCTGTGCCAGGGGCAAACAGCGAGGCTGTGCCACCCCCCACAGCGAGGCTGTGCCGCTCAAAAAGCGGGGCTGGCCACCCTCACACAGCGAGGCTGTGCCAGCGTCAAACAGCGAGGCTGTCCCCGCCTTACACAGCGAGGCTTGCCAGCGCAAAAGCAGGCTTGCCACTCAAAAGCAGGGGCCCAGGTCAAAAGGAGGTGTGAGGTTTTTAAAACACATGGCCAGCTAACGGAGGCTTGCCAGCGAAAACAGCACTTCCCGAAAACGCACGGCCGCGTCAAAAACTGTGCCGCCTCAAACACGTCCGCCAAAAAGGGATTCCAGCTTAACAGCAGGCTTGCCAGTGAAGCGAGGCTGTGCCAGCGTAAAAAGCGACTTCCCATAAAAGGAGGGTTGCCCGCCTCAACACATCCATTAAAAGGGGGTTCCCAGCGTCAAAAGGACTGTGCCAGCCTCACACAGCGGGCTATGCCAGGCCCACACACCCGTATCAAGGATAATGGGGGGGCACATTATTAACCTTCAAATTGCACGACGGGGACCCAACGGGTGTGAATTCTACTGCCTCCTCTGTCCCGTCAGCCGAAGCTCTCAGGGAGGCTAGCGCCCGTTTCCCGAAGGCGCGGGTGTAACAGTAGGCATGACAGCCGGGCCTGCACTCGCGACCATCCCCTGTACCGCGGGCATCCCCGGCGCAGCCATGGGCCAAGAGAGGGCAGCGTGGTAGTACTGCGGGGGTGCGGGCCACGCGATGGGTACGCCAGCCTGAGGGACAGGCTGGGCGGGGAGGTGCGGCGCGTGAGGCGGCTGCTGCTGTTGCTGCGCGGGGGTAGGTTGGGGCAGTGGGGCGCGGGGGCAGGTGCTCGCGAAGTGGCCAGGCTGGTGGCACACGTAGCAAGTGCCATTGCCGCGACCACCGCCTCTACCGCCACCACGACCACCGCGACTGCCGCGGGGTCGGCCGCGGCCGCGTCCGCGTGGACTGGTGGACCCATTGTTGGGCGCCGCGTCCGCGGGCTGAGCTTGTGCCGTTTGGACCATAAGCTCCACTTTCTTGCTAAGCTCGTCGAGTTTAGCAGCAATGGGATCGGGAGTGGGGGCCGCCTGGGCGACGACGGGGTCATCGCTGACAGTGGCCACACGCACTCGCTTAGGGGGCGGGGAGGGGCACCTAGAGCGAGCCAGCCGGCACGCGTCTAGTGCTGTCCGCATGGTGGCAAAGCTGCTACCAGCGACACCTCCTCGAACCTCGGCGTCGTGAAGGCCGCTGATAAACTGCTGGACGGCGTACTCCTCGACACGCACACATGCAGTGTCTGGGTACGCACGGCGGGCACTGCGACTCACGCGCGTGCTCCAGTCTTCCAGAGGTTCATCGGCGCCTTGGCGCAAAGCAAAGAATTTGCGCATTTCAGTGGGCGCATGAACGGGCTTAGAATAAGCCATTCTAAGCGCGTCATCTAGAGCGTCAAAACTGCGCTCTCCACCGAGGTCCTCAAGCAAGGACAGCGGCTCTTTGTCCAGGGCAGACACGAGCAGCTGGAATCGCTGCCGGTCCGTAAGCCCTTGGTAGCCACTGAGCAGGTCATCGAAGCCCGCGCGGAAAACGTCGTAACTGACGCTGCCGCCGAACCTCGGGACCGCTTTCCGCAGCGCGAGCATGTGGGTAGGGGCCGTCCGAAGAATTTCCCGCTCGGGCCGTTTGGGTCCCAGTCCGCCCCTGCGCGCGAAAGGTATCGCAGTGGATGTTAGGTTTGGGGAAGGGAAGACACAAGGAACAACGTAACACAGAGTAAAGTTACTTGTCACTATAATTCACAGTTCTCGTCGGTGCTTCAGATTAAAGACACAGTGAGAGTCGAGTCCACACTCTAAGGCTATCCTATCCTAACGCTAAGCAGACCTAACCTTACAAGTTTGGCAATGTTCCTGGCAATCAGACCGTCAGCCGTACTCACTAGGGTCCTTGGTCGTGGCTCCTGGCTCCTCACTGGAGTGGTGCTGCCCGTTCCGGCGTCCGACACACACTGACTACGACCTACCCGCTCCGGCACGACTCAGGCTCGAAGGGAGGCCGGGCTTTCTTATCAGAGTTCGAAAAGTGGCGTGAGAAGTCGCTGCAGCCCGGAGTCCTGCCGGTGGGACTCCGGTGCGAAGGGCCACCAAGACCAAGCAGTATTTATTTAGGAAATGTTTGCATTTGCGTCTGGCGAGCGAGTCGGCTCGTAATCCAGGCGGTACCAGAAATGATTAATAAACGAAAATAAACTAATATTCAAGTTCACAACATCCCACACGACACAGATTGAAACGTCCCCGTTTCAAGAGGGATTTCACCATTGCCAAGCAGTGAAAATAACCAAAAGTACCGAAATAAATGTTAAAATTCTATTCGAAAAATATAAATTGACATAATCTAAGTTCAGAGTACGCGAACTGTCTGCCAGGAGAAATTAAAATAAACCTAGGCTCTCTAAACGTTAAACATTTGAAAAAGAATGACTACATGTTAATTTGTGGACTCAACCTCATAAAAGTACAAACAGAAGGTCAAACAAGACACTGTACAGAAATTTGAAAAAAAAAAAAAATGGTTCAACATATCTTTGACAATGTTGGGTGCGCTCTTCCGCACCCAAAACACACACACACAGACACACACAAATCGCACAACACTGCACTGCACTTGATTGCCCTTGATAACACTGCACTGGCACCACTTTCACTTGCTGCTGGGGCCTGTCACAGGAAAGGTCTCTGTGAGGCCGGGGTGACGAGTGCGGGGCGCCGCTGCCGCGCGGGTCCGTGGTACTCTTGCTGCCAGTCCGGCGCTGCGGCTCGCGGGGTTGCAGTCCAGTCGATGCGGCGGGTCAAGGTGTGCCGAGCAACCACTTTGGCGGTAGCTCTGCGCTCACATCGGCGTGCGTGGCGTTGTCTGGTCAGGGGCGGGCACGGAGAGAAGCCGTTCCAAGCGAGGGTGTGAACGTCATCGCCGAGAGACTAAAACAAAAACACTGTGGCTAGACTAACCATTTGCTCAAAGCCTTGAGGTTCAACGTTAATTAAGGTTGTTGCCCACTAAAGAAAACATAAATTCATCCAAACGCACACTCAAAATGAGGGGCGGACAAGGCAACCAAAAATCAAAACAAAACAACACTACAATTATTTTTGTACGAAAATAGGATACTTAACTTAAATATTAACACTTGGAGCACACGGTGCAGGCTAACGCCTTTGCAGCGTGCGGGGCATCGCTCATCAGGGACTCGGTCGCGATCGATCTCGGCAGCGACGCTGGAGTCCGGCACGACGGCGGCCTCCTGGCCGTCACGCAGGGCGGCGCTGTCACAGCGCTGGCGCGATCCTCTCGCTCAGCGGTGACGCGGCGTGGGCCATGGCCAAACCACACTGATGGAAATAACAGGAAAAGTAGCGATACACATCGGCAACTTTGGCCCGTCCCGTACATCGTACATTAAGAAATGTGCGAATTTCGCCTATGTTAAACCCTTACGGGATTTAAACCTGAGTCTGGGCCAAAATAGATGAAATTTTCGTCATCAGCACACTCGAATAAAAAGTTGAAAATAAACCCCACTGGGATTTGAACCCGGGTCGAAACTTCTCTGATTCGCTTGAAATTGGCACCGTTCGTTTTGTCTTGTCGCCCTGATTCCAAAAATACCCCTACATGCCCTCCTAGCTGCATCCGTTGCTGAAATCCTCCTCGACTCCATGTAGACCATGATGCACCTGCAGCAGCGCCCCCGGGGCTCGGATCGGATTTGCAGTTAAAAATCATCAAATAGTGGAAAGTACCCAAAAGGCGAGCGAAGCGAGCTGAAAGCCAGCGAATTTACGAAAATATTAGCGCGTTTTGGTTAAGATTCGGACACGATACAGAAATTTGCGACCCCACTTCCGCGGTCGCTGACGCCCCATGAGCGCGAGAGAGACAGAGAGACTCGAGTCTCGGAATCAGTCTATTGGTCTGTCTGGTCCAATGCAGCGGGCATCAGGCACTAATCTCCTCGGTTGAGCAGCTGCCGTCCGGGTCAGTGAGCCACCGTGCCGCACAGTGGATTTGCCAGAAGACCGGTGGAGACGGCCAAAACTCGAGACGCGTTTTGGACCTCCAGAGTCGCTTAACAGGACCCGAACCGAACGTGTGACCCCATCAATGGACTCCTCGTTCGGAGAGCAATCCGTTGGCGGTTCGAGTCCCATTTCGTGTCTCTGGCTGGGGCTGGAGCTCAAAACGCGTCCGGGATTTTGGCCGCGCCGGCATTGGTCGCACTGGGCGTCGTCGCACCGCAGCCGACCCAGTCGCTCCGCGCCGCTCCGCGCCGCTCCGGCCGCCGTGGCAGTGGGCATCACCGCGGCGCGGCCGAGGCGGCGCGTTGCCTACCCGGCCGGGCCGGGCGCGCTGGGCGGACGGACGCCGACGACGGTAGCCACGCCTGCCTTTCGGCAACGATTCCCGCTTCGGAAGGAGGTCAAG
Organism: Thrips palmi; assembly: GCF_012932325.1. Taxonomy (NCBI): domain Eukaryota; kingdom Metazoa; phylum Arthropoda; class Insecta; order Thysanoptera; family Thripidae; genus Thrips; species Thrips palmi. The sequence goes on along the minus strand of NW_023144630.1, from coordinate 13,465,699 downwards.
TGCGCCCTGCTGTCGTCCGTGCCGTCCACGCCGTCCACGCCGTCCACGCCGTCCACGCCGTCCACGCCGTCCACGCCGTGCCCATAACGGCCGTTTCACCTCCTTTGGGGGCGCGGCACAGTGGGCCAGAAGACCGGTGGAGGCGACCAAAACTCTAGACGCGTGCAGAGCTCCAGAGTCGCTAGGGACTCGAACCGAACGTTTGACCCCACCAACGGATTCCTCGTTCGGAGAGCAATCCATCAGTGGGGTCACACGTTCGGGTCGAGTCCCATTTAGCGACTCTGGAGCTCAAAACGCGCCCGAGATTTTGACCGCCTCCACCGGTCTTCTGGCCCACTGTGCGCGGTGGCGGGCGGTGGCGGGCGGTGGCGGGCGGTGGCACAACGGCGGCGCGACAGGGCTTCCCCCGTGACGCCTCGCCTCGCCGCAGACTGCTGCTTGCTGCCGGTTGACCGCATTCGCACAGAGGTGACGAATATCGCCGGGCCCGGGCCTGGTCCCCTCCGTGTGGTGGTCGGTCCAGGACAAGGTCCAGGACAAGGTCCAGGACAAGGTCCAGGACAAGGTCCAGGACAAGGTCCAGGACAAGGTCCAGGACAAGGTCCAGGACAAGGTCCAGGAGTCCTGGAGCGTCCAGGGATTTCCAGGAACCGCCGCGCCGCGTCAGCGCGTCCGCCCGCGAGGCGGTGTTGCAAGCCGCGGCCCGTCATGTGCAAAAGCAGCAAAAGCGCGCGGTTTTATCGCCCCCTTGTCTGCGTTCGGGTTCCAACTTGGCGCCCTGACGGTAGCGCAGCGGAGGAAGCGGAGCGTCGGCCCTTCTCCTTCCCCCTCCCCTTTCCCTTGTTGAGTAATACGTCACTTTCTCCGATTCGTCCGACACCTGCCCTGGCCGGCCGGCAGGGGGCCCACCCCGCCCAGCCCCGCCCAGCCCCGCCCAGCCGTGCACGCGTGCGTACGCCCAGGATGAGGAGGGTACAACGAGCCTCAGCGCCTCGCGCCGCTCCACGCCGGCACGCGGCACGCGGCACGCGGCACGCGGCACGCAGCACGCAGCGTTCGGCGGCCACTTAGGATTCCAGGCCTTCCAGCCTTCCAGCCACGCGCGGCCTGCGGGTTGCGCGCTGCCCACGTTCCCTACACTCTGTGCAATGAGCACTGTGGAGCACGGCGCTGCTGTGGTCAGCAGACTCAGAGTCGTTTTCGTCGCTCTGACTCTCTCGCACCTACTAGGGATGCCCCACAGGGACCGCAGAAGTAGTTCATGACCCGGGGGGGGGGGGGGGGGGGTGTTGCGCCTCGCTGATAGGCAAGGCAGAAGATAACTAGACAGCTGCAAGGCAGCGGGCGCGCGGGCGAACGTATCTTCGGCGTGTGTTCGTGGTTTTTTCCATTCGCGTCGCTCGTTCGCTCGCTATGTAACCTAACTTGAACTTAACCTAAAAGGAACGTAACTTTAACGTAACTTAAAACTAATGTAACCTAAAAATAACCTAACCTAAAGGTTACCTAACCTAACTTACTTAACTTACCCAACCGTAATTTACTAGCCAGGGGAAGGCCTTCGGCCTCGATGCTGAGCTGGATTCTGCTGGAGATGGAAATTCCTTTTTCATCAGTAGTAAATTTGGATGTGTTTATTTTGAAAATGAGCCTCTTTTCTTTTGGGGGGGTGATAGCCAGGAAGTACCAGGTGTTTCAGAAACCCCGTAGAAGTTTGAAGGTATGCAGACATTCCTAGACAGCAGGCAAACTACTGCGCACCCGGAGGGGAGGGGCGCACCAGGATAACATCACGCCGTGGAGTCATAAGGAAGGAGACATACACCTACACCTATGGATGAGTGCCGATTTTAATTTTGGTTATGGTTCTTGGGCTGGTTGTGGGTTGGTTTTGGTGTCCACCTCTCTGCGGTTGGCTGACCGGGCGGTCACCCCCTCCCCGCCGTCGCCGCCGCCGCTGCAGTCAACAGGGGACGCACGGCCTGCCGAGGTCGCGGTCCCAGCGGCGGTGCGGCGCCAACCACCCACGCGCCCGGCGTGTAGGCAGCACCAACAACGGTGGGCTCCAAGGGGTTGCCTACCTATCGGGCGCTCCCATCGGGAGCACGACAAACCCCGTCCGCATGGCGCGGCCGGCTGCCAGCATGGGCCGCGGTTTGGCGCTCAGCAGACAGACCGGCCGGCCAGCCGGGGCCCGAGGGCAACGCGCTGTCCCACACCCCGAGAGCGGATACAGCGCAACGCCCCTCCAGCCCCCACAACCCTTGTGACCGAAGAACACCAGCCTCGCACCTAACCAGTCGTTGCATGTTGTGTTGCACGGAGGAGACGGGGCACATGCCCTCTCTCTCGTAGTCGCAGGCCTACAACAGCATGCAGAGCGACACAGAGGAGCATCGCGGGGAAGGGCTCCAGGCCTCACACCGACGGACGCCGTGGCGGCCGAACACGAGTATGGGGTGGGCGTAATGCCTCGGGTTAGAGTCCTGTTCCAGCCGAGAGGTCGCATCAAGAAAAGGGTAGGGGTGAAGCAAAGTAACAATGGCCAAGACGCGTCAAGAAAGAAGAGAAGAAGACACCGAAAGTGCAACTGTTCCCGAGAACAAGGGACGAAGCAGGCGGGTTCCGGACTCGGTCAAGCTCAAAAGAGGCTGGCCCAGGGTAGGGACGGCACAACCCTCACGGGAAAGGCCTGTCACTAACCCGCGGGGAAGGCACTCTGCGAGCCAGGGGCATGTAGCCGCTTGAGGTTCTTCCCCGCCGAGGTAAAGTTCTCCCCTAATAAGGACGACCATGTCCCGTTTTGCAGTGCAGGCGGGCATGTGTCGGGCCCGAAATGGCATACGATCATATGTGGTCTAGCCCTTACTGGTACTGGTACTGAAGGTATGCAACCCGCTCGCCGTCGTGCGGGCGGGCTTGCCTACGCGCTGGTCGGCGGGCGCCGGAGCGATCATGGGTTGCCACTAGGGATGGGCACTTTATGCAAATAAAAACACCCAATTATGCGGTAAAATTTTGTGCTATTATGCGGGACTTATGCGACTAAAATGGCCCAAAAATGCGCTTTTTATGCGCAAAAAAACCTTCTTTTCTGCAAAAAATGCAATAAGAGGGCAAAAAGGTCAAAAATTGAAAAAGAGGGGAAAATGCATGAAAAGGGTTAATTTTTAAACAAACCAAAATGGTCACAGTCTGAATTTTATCGTGAATATATTAGAAACTTCGATCAGTGGGACGCAACGAGCCAAACCTCCTCCACTGACAACCTGCACCGCGCGAAAAATTCAAATTTTAACTTGTGTTTCTGCTTTAAAACTTCTAAAAACACGATAACCGACCAAAAGAAATAATCCTAGGAATCAATTATAACAGCAAAATGCACTTTTTGGGTTCAAAATGTGAATTATGCGAGAAAAATGCGTGAATTATGCGCATTATGCGTAAATGGCCAATTATGCGACCATTATGCGATTTATAAATGTGACAGGCAATGCACCCGGACTCCAAACATATCAAAATTTTTCCATTTGCAATAAGTTTAGAAATTATGCAAAATATGCGCTTGCATATAGTGCCCATCCCTAGTTGCCACTCGTCCACTAGTGCAGCTGGGTGACGTCCCCCTTCCCCTCGCTGCTCCGGTTGCGCTCGGCTGGCCCGGTCAACTCCCTGTCTCTGTCGCACTCATGGAGCTCTGTATGAGAGCGCGAGAGAGACAGGGTGACTCCCTACCGACCGGGAGGCGGGCCTTCTCGTCCTGCTCGGCGCCACGGCGGTGCCAAGACGGCCATGGCCTTTTCTCCCCGCCGCCAAAGACCGTCGCGCGGCCCTTCGGCCCTTCGCGTGGGATGCTGGTCCGCCGAGCTCCGCGCTCGCAGCGTTTGAGGCGCGCCGCCGCGTTCGCTTTGCGTTCGCTTTGCGTTCGCTTTGCGTTCGCTTTGCGTTCGCTTTGCGTTCGCTTTGCGTTCGCTTTGCGTTCGCTTTGCGTTCGCTTTGCGTTCGCTTTGCGTTCGCTTTGCGTTCGCTTTGCGTTCGCTTTGCGTTCGCTTTGCGTTCGCTTTGCGTTCGCTTTGCGTTCGCTTTGCGTTCGCTTTGCGTTCGCTTTGCGTTCGCTTTGCGTTCGCTTTGCGTTCGCTTTGCGTTCGCTTTGCGTTCGCTTTCGGACCGTCGCGGACGTGACAAAGGCCCCGACCGCAGCGAGCCGGGAGACCCGTGACACGTTTAGTCTAGACACAGTCTTCTGTCCTCAAACGGGACCCGAATCGAACGCATGACCCCACCGTTGGATTGCCCTTCCAACGAGCAATCCATTGGTGGGGTCACACGTTCGATTTGAGTCCCATTTGGCGACTCTGGAGCTCAAAACGCGTCGAGAATTTTCGAGGGCTGCCGTGCAGACTGCAGGCGGCGCTCGCGCGGCCGCGTTGTGTCCTGGGCTGCTCCAACGACGCTCGGCGTCGATGCGGTGATAGCCCATCCCCCGCAGCAAGGCGAAGCAGGCAAGCGAGGTTCAAACGCAATTTAGAAGGAGCCTCAGCTGGTCCAGGTAGTACACCTCGCCGGAGCACAGAAATGTGCGCACCCGTATCAAGGATACACTGGAGGGGCACATTATTAACCTTCAAATTGCACGACGGGGACCCAACGGGTGTGAATTCTATCGCCTCCTCTGTCCCGTCAGCCGAAGCTCTCAGGGAGGCTAGCGCCCGTTTCCCGAAGGCGCGGGAGTAACAGTAGGCATGACAGCTGGGCCTGCACTCGCGACCATCCCCTGCACTGCGGGCATCCCCTGTGCGGCCATGGGCCAAGAGAGGGCAGCGTGGTAGTACTGCGGGGGTGCGGGCCACGCGATGGGTACGCCAGCCTGAGGTACAGGCTGGGCGGGGACGTGCGGCGCGTGAGGCGGCTGCTGCTGCTGCGGCGCGGGGGTAGGCTGGGGCAGTGGGGCGCGAGGGCAGGTGCTTTGCGTTCGCTTTCGGACCGTCGCGGACGTGACAAAGGCCCCGACCGCAGCGAGCCGGGAGACCCGTGACACGTTTAGTCTAGACACAGTCTTCTGTCCTCAAACGGGACCCGAATCGAACGCATGACCCCACCGTTGGATTGCCCTTCCAACGAGCAATCCATTGGTGGGGTCACACGTTCGGTTTGAGTCCCATTTGGCGACTCTGGAGCTCAAAACGCGTCGAGAATTTTCGAGGGCTGCCGTGCAGACTGCAGGCGGCGCTCGCGTGGCCGGGTTGTGTCCTGGCCCTGGCAGCGCCCGTCCCCGTCTCCGGCCCCAGCAAACGGTCGTACAGCGAGGCCGTACGCACGTCGCCTAGGGACGCTAGGGACCATGGAGCAGGACCCAGGAAACAAGCCCGCCAGTCCGGTAAGGGCGGCAAGGGTCACACCAAGCCGCAGGACGCCGACGACCAGGCCGCCAAGAGGCTCGCCAAGGCCGCCACCAAGCCGCAGGACGGCGACGACCAGGCCGCCAAGAGGCTCGCCAAGGCCGCCACCAAGCCGCAGGACGATCAGGCCGCAACCAAATACCAAATCACGGCGAAATCAGACCGGTAAGGCATGCATTTGTAGAGGATGGAGCACTTCCAGCACCTTTAAGGCAGCCAGGATGCGTGCGAGCGCGCCCCGCAGTAGTCACTTCGATTAATAAATTAAATTCGCGCATAAAAACGGCTGGCCCTCAAACCAGGGTGATATCTGCTCGGTAAGGCATGCATTTGTAGAGGATGGGGCACTTCGAGGACCTTCTAGGCGGCCAGGATGCGCACCTTGGTGTCAAAATGACCGTCTTGAAGAGACGAATCGAATGAGCTCCCTGCCAAGGTGATCGGACGTCACTTAGCCGTCGTTTGTAGATGATTTAGCTTTTCTGGGCCTCGAACAGGATGGAAGAGCCCGATTTCGGCGTGGCACCATATCCAGATCGAAAGATCACCCCCGGAAACAAAAAAGGAAGACTATCCTATCGTTCCCATCACAAGGTGCAAGGTTGAAGCCCTTACCGTCCCCACTGCCGCGGCATGCCGCGCTGCGCTTCACGCGCCTACACTGGTTGAGCACAGAAAAATTGTGCATTTTGTCGCCGCCGCCGGAGCGCGCTGCTTGCGCTGCTGGAACGCCAACAGGCGACCGCCGGCGGTGTACATCCCAAACCTCATCGTCCCACGACGTGAACAGCCGCGTCATGAACATGACCACCAATCTGAATAACCTGGGGCACAGCCTTCATCGCCACCTCCCTCGCACGCGGCCATCACACTGTCGGTCACTGCACCTTGAGTTTGGGTTTCTTTGTTTGTGTTGTTACTATCTAAAATGAGGGTAGGAAGTATCATTCCTATCACCCAGGGTAGAAGCCTCAATCTTGAGAAGCACCAAATTAGGTAAAAATAAAGGATTGAAAACAATTGTTAGTTTGGAGTGGAAATGGAAGTAATTTTCGTTATCAGCACTCAAAAAGCTGCAAGAATCAATGTACTAGTCAATTTAAAAAATTTGATCCAAAAATGGTTAAATTTTGGATCTGGGGACAATTTATAAGTCAGTATTGAAGTCAGCGCACTGAAAACTACAGGGAAACTTTTAAATCTCAACTTGGGATGTTTGGCCCCAAATTGCGTAGCTCTAGATAAAAGTGTCAGTTTGGTATTGAAATATGTAGTTATTGTGACTAGTACACCTGAAACTACAGACAGTACTCTAGACGCAATTTCTGTATTCCTGTTCGTCTTCATGAAGCACCCTTCTGCCATCACCAACTCCCTGATGCCACACCAATGTGAAATTTTCAGTCGAGTAATATTCAATTGCCTACTCGTATGCTTTAGTCACTGTCCGATATCTCTTTCTTCTAAACTAATGAATTCACAATTTTATTAGTTATATTTAAGAAACATTTTGTCATTCTTTTATTTTAAACCAGTGAATAAAACAATATTCATTGGAATATGTTATCGTAGTTGATATAAAGAGACTCACTTTAGGGTAGGCCGATCTGAACCAATTTACGGAGACCAATTATTGTCAAGTCCAGTGAATCGTCCAATGCCAAGTCCAATGCCAGGCTACTCTACAAATCAAAGAGTGTACATGGTATGCTCTAACTGGAGCATACTATGTACACTCTTCGATTTGTAGAGTACACAAGGCTTAACGCACCAACATAATTTATCTTACTCATGTCTTGTGATATATTATCTTTTGCAAAATTGGGCTTGTGTTCCGAGTAAATTGTGAAGAGAGTAAGCTTAAAACCACAAATACTGGGCACCAGTTATTGAATAGACTACGGTGAAGTTAAATCCAATGGCCAAGTCACTCACCGCTCAAAACCTGAATCGTCTCATTGACCCTATATATAAATACAACCTCTAATAGAAGACACTTACATTGTTGCTGGTGCCTGGTGTGGTGTTGCGATGGTGTCGAGTGGATGAGATGGATGTCCTGTTGGCGGAGAGTAGATTCTTGCAGAATTACTAGATGCACAGACACTACAGGGAGCAGAACCGAACTGAGTTGAATCGCAGTAGCAGTAACCTGACCTAACACACCGGCGAGCCGGTTGACCACCCGAAAGAAATAGGAGCCGGGTGGTGGGGGTGCTGGGCGCTGGAGGAGACGCGACTCGCACTCGCGACTCTGGCTGGATGGATGCTGATGCTGACAGCTGCTGGAGTCGCGTCGCTGTCAACAGCAACGAGTCCAGCCAGAGTCGCGAGTGTGGGTTAGGTTATCGTGTCCCGTTCGATGGAACATGGAAGTACGTTTTCAATGTTTAATTTTGTGTAGTCAATGCACCTAGAACCCGTGAATGAAGATAGTTATTATTTTAAGGTTTAAGGTTTGACCTCTATTAATAACTTTACATCGGTAAAATATTGACTGGAAGCATCAATTCAGTTGAATTACTAGAATTTTTCTCCTGTGAGCATCTGCATGTTACTGTAATATTTTAATATTCTATTGAATTGCTCAACATATTGATGCGGGTATCCAATGAAGCTCAAGTAGAATTATGGTTCGGAAACGATAATGTAGCTTTCTTATCATTCTGAATTTAAATTGTGTCTGTGGATCTAATATCTATGCTTGTTCACTTTTTTTCACATCCAGTCAATGCTTTTGGTAATTTTTTACAGTTGAATTCCAACACTTGGTCTACAATGCACCATTTTTCAAGGAAAGAACTATTATCGCTACAACAACCATATCCTTCTGCCAACGTGATATTTTTCTGAGTGTTTTGTAGTGACATTTCATGTTCAAATTTTATACTGTCGAACGGTCGAACTTCTTGCATCAGTTTGTCTTGTGTGCTTTATTCATTTCTAAACCAATGTCAATCTTTCATACATTTGTTTGCTTTCAATTTATTTAATGCCTCCTTATTAACCAACATCATGTCCTCAAAGTTAGGTACGAACCATGTATACTAATCTAATTTCCTTGTAGTTCCTCAAAACCGGTATTAAAAATAAAAATCTTATGATGCAACAATAAAATGCTCTTTACTCTTGTACAAAGTTACTGCAAACATCAAATAAAAATATTTTTTAAATTAAATTTTAAGTCTCTTTAAATTATTTCCCTTATTACCTAATTAAGAGGACTAAGAAATTGGAAAGTATCTTAACGTATCGAGATATGAAACATATGCAACTAAAAAATTCAAACTAGTCAGTGGCTGGAGAATTCAAAGCACTAATTGATAATTCAATGAAGTAAACAGAAAACCAAACCATGAAAAAATCGGAAGCATTCGATTGTCTTGGGGGCTACCGCCATTGGCAATAGTGAAAGAAAATAAGAAATTCCCTCAAAGACCGGTATGCCACTTGGTAGGAGCCCTGGTGGTGCCGAGCACCCTCCCCTCCGACGCTCGGACGGCCCCCACCACCACCACAGACTCGGCTCCTAATTCTTTCAGGTGGTCAACGGGAGGGCGGTGTCAACCGCCAGGCGGTCCAGGAGACTGAAGACGACTGCGCCGCGCCGCGACCCGCACCCGCGCAACGCGCAAACGCAACCGTGACGTCCGCACCCGTCCCCCCTCCAACTTGTCACCCTGCAAGATTTTTTTTTAGTTTTTAAATTTTAGGCCTAGAAGTGATTTCTGTCTGGCCAAATATAGATGATCTCAGTCTTGCTTGGTTTATCAACAATAAGGCTTGGACAAAATAAGCATGTTAGGTGTTAATCTTTACAATTGAATTATCCAGATTAGGCTTAGAGTACATATTTGGAAGCCATTAAATGTTTGTTATGTTGCCTCCCATAGGGAGAACATGAAAAAGAGTTTATTGTTTTGTTGTCATTTTAAAGGTTTGGATCAAAATCTCATTTTGTATAGTTTAATTGAAAAAGCTACTTGCTACTTTTGCTAAGCCCTCATGTGTTCATTTCTGTAGGGTGTGTTATTTCAGTCATTAGATAGGGAATTTCTTGTGGACTAGACCCACTCCAGTGTCAGTTCTAGTTTTTGGTCTAGTCTCTCAATACTTTAGAGAACCCTGAGCTCTTGAAATCCTTGTCTATGTATGCAATACAAATAAACAATTACAATGAAAACTCTTTTACTATTTATTTTATAAGACCCTTTTTGTAACGTGGGAACCCTGTTGGTTCTGAAGACATTACAAGATAATATTGATACTATCAATTGATATCAGTGTCTGTCCTTGGGAGTCCATAAGTTAGGAAAGGGCTGGTACTGGGACATTTTCCATCAGACGCCAAACCCCGTAAACTTCAATTTATACAACAAATTATTTCAGCCCTCTTTCTCCAGTTTTTAGCATTATAAATGGATGCTCCCGCATTTAATCAAATCGAGAAGAAACTTGAGATATTAGGCATAAGACAACAAGAGTCTATTGTAAATTTAAAGTATTTCAGTCAATCAACGATCTAACTTTACATAAGTCGAAATGAAAGCATCACAACAGAGACCTTTGTTTCCTACATTATTACATAAATATCTGAAAAGTACACAAAAAAGTGCATATACATGGTAAGTCTGGAGATTTTGAGATACATATCCTTCTAACAAGATGATCTGTCTTACGTAGTTAAAGAGAAATAACAAGGACAGCATAGGTGTTGGATGACATAAGGCAGTAAATAGTATAAACCAGTGCAAGAAAAATGAAGATCCTTAAATATCTGTCCAGCATCAAGCAAAACAGAATTATTGCTGCTTTCAATGGAAATCCAAGTAAAGGAACGAGTTTGATAAGTGAATTCAAACAGCTCTCAAAGTAAATTACATTACTGACACATATCGCTTTTGATACAGGTACATTGCTCCATCTGCATACAGTAGAATGAAATGGCCTAACAGCTTTCTAGATTTGTTAGACTTATCACAGTCTTTGCTCATTTAACAATTCCCCCTTTTTTTTAAACTCTAATAATACTGAATAACAAATCGGGTGGTAGAAGTTAAATGTGATTAATTCAAGCAGGATTACGCAAGATGCCAGAAACATCTCCTTGTATGGGCTGACGCGCCTCCTGGGTGTATGTCCCCCTTAGTGTTGGCAGGAGTTTTCGCAGCACCAGTAATGAGTTGAGGACATCTAAAAGAAAAGATTTTTAAAAAATGCTGTAGAAGGGAGGTACTAAATAAAATCCTTGCCTTGAAAGAGGTAAATACATTTCAAAAAATAAATACCATCTCCTCCGAAGTAATCACAGCCATGGAGCCTCTCTAGCAATTTTCATTAGTTTAGGGACCCAGTCTGTGCCGTAACTTCTGGCAAATAGGCCTGAATGGGATGGCTTCATAAGATTGAACTCCTGATCAATCAGAAAGAAAATAAACAATGCGTATTTAATAGTAGTACAAAGACACATCAGCTGTTGTTTCTTGGAAAACAATTCATACCAATTCTCCTTCATATGACATAAAGTGTGGATATTGATTTAAGATAAATGCTGCAGTTAATTCTTTAAATTCGATCTTTGCTCTCCTCCCAAAAGTCATGTGCATAAGATTGAGAATAATAGTTTTCTCTCCTGGTGTGTCAACCAAGTTCCTGGCTTGTCACCTGAAAATAATTTGAGACAGGCTATAAGTAGCACTCAAGAACCAGGGGGAAAACTTTCAAAATAATAATAAGATAAGAAATTAGGTCCAGTTTTCCATGCATTAGATTCAATTTCATTTTTTTTTCTTTAAAGCAAAAAGACAGCAAACCAACTTACATTTCTGGTAAATTCAATTGGATCAGGGTCACCTTCCTGGGTGTCTACACTGTTGGATGGAATCTCCACCAGCTTCCTTGGTTGCCGAGGAATTTGTTTTGAACGCCTGATTCCTCTCCCAGTCATTTTCTTATCATTCCTCTGTAATCCTACGTTGGCGTTCTCCAGAAAGCCTGTGTTTGTATCAGCATTAAACCAGTGGTGCTGTTAAAAATTAAAATGAAAGTACAATATTAATCCATGGTAATGTATTCCTCTCTTAGGCTATTGAAGTAATAAATAAGACTAACTAACCCAAGGCATATCAGTTCTCTTCATAAGGCGCTTCCGCATCTTGGGGTATTCAATCACAAGATGAATTGCCATTTCATGTCTCATGTCAACTTCAGACAAATTAGGTCTGGAAAGAAAGAGAGTGCAAAGCTTAGACCAAAAAGAAAAAAAAATTTAAAAGGACTCACACAGGCTCATCTTGTATGTAAGATACAAGGATTGTAGACAGGACTTTTCTCTTGGACTCCAAAACAACTCCTTCTTTTTGTAAAATATCGAGTATTTCTGCACCCCCTCAGTACTTTAGCAAAACATCAGCAAAATCATACTTCTGAAAATAATTGGTATAAAAGTACTAATTACCCTATTTTTAAAAAATCTGCCAGAAACAGAAGAAAGAAAGAAGAGGGAAGGGGTCACTTACTGCATGCAAGCCTTTAGCTGCCTTTTCTATAAGTTTACCTATCTGTAAAGAAATGAAAGATGTAATAGAATAGTAATCTTAGAAGGCTAATTCAGGTGCTTCTATTATTTTCAAACAACCTACCCTTTCCTCACCGTTAAGGATATCAACGGCAGAACTTCTGAGTTCACGCTCAGGTATATCAGCTGATAAAACAGGTGGAACCTAGAACCAAATGTATCATAAGTAAAGCCATGAGGTTTGCATTTTAAGCTTTGGCAGTTATGCTGGAATAAGACTCACCCTATCAACTCCACTAGTCCTTACAACATTTTGGTTTACATTTAAAAGAGGTGACCTTCCAACATTCTGTGGTATAGAGCTTAAGTTTCTCCCATCACCATTTCTTGCGGACATCTGCTGAAAGAAAATATAATGAAAATAAAACTGAAGGGTACATAGTGTGTGTAGATAATTTAAAGTACACTTACACTTCGTGAGCCACTTGGTTGTTCTTGATTAGAAGGACCATCAGAAATTCCTCTTTGTGAGCTGTTGGGGACTGGCGATGACTGACCATGATGTTCATTTCTCGCAATGATCCTAGATAGATGCTGCTGGCGTTGGTGAATAGGAGCCTGAAAGCAAAGATCGGAGATAAGACTCCAAGGTACACAATGTGAGCATGGATAATTTAAATCAACCTTACCGATACAGAGCAGCTTGATACTTCTTGATTGGCAAAACCGATAGAATTTCCTTGTGATGAAGTGTGAGAGCTGCTGCGGACCGTTGTCATGAGTCCATGGCACTCCAGTACTGCAGTACTCGCAGGAACCAAATGCCGCTCGGATGGGGTAGAAGAGATCTAAAAGAAAAAACTAGTAATGCAATTTCTATATACAGCATGTGCGCCTGGATAACTGATCTAATATAACTCACATTTTCACTGCAACTTGATGTTTCAACTCTAACAAAAGCAGGAGGTTCCATTTGTGAAGAACTTCAGGAGCCAAATATTGATAAATGCTGTTGGGGCTGAGACGGTTGACCAGAAACCTGAAAAAAATAGTTCTTTTATAAAATTGCTAGGTTTACATGGAGTGTATAAATTGAAATCACACTTACATATTGAAATCTTGTAGGCTTTATTGGTTCTCTTGTAGCCACTACAGATCCATCCAATGTGCGAATCTCTATTGTGTGTGCTGGCTGTGATGGGTCTGAAAGCTGACAGAAAATATATGATTAGAATAAAAATGAATAGCAAAAAAATGATTTTAAAGAAATAGGTTGTGTAGAAATGAAAGGTTCATTTAACACACAAAAATTACTTCCCACAAGAAAATGAAAGAAAGGCATGCACTTCGGAGTAATCAGATACTTACAACTGACTGGCGAGCATCAGACTCTTGTGAACAGGAATTAAATTCAAGAGGCTGTGTGACAAACTGAAAAATAAGATAATACCACAATCAGACATCTTGATGATAAAGAAAGAAATGGATATCTACTATCAAGTTTCACACTTACAGAGGAGATGGATGAACAAGAACCCTTATCATTATTATCAAATTGGTCATCCTGATTGGCAGCTCTTGAATCAAGTGACTAAATTAGAAAAAAAAGTAATAATAATAATAATAATTAGCAGTTGGTACCATTGCAGCCAAAGAAATTAATTACAATCAAACAGCACTTACATTATTTAAAATATTTATGGCATGTAACAGATCTAGCCTAGTGCCCTTATTTAGTCCAATATCTCTGAAATCATTGTCATTCATTGTCAGCAAATGTCTTCCTGAGATTCTCTCATCTGAAACAAACAAACAAAAACTAATACGAGAACAACAATTTAAACACATCACAATGTTGAAAAACTTTCAGATATATGGTTTTGAGAAAAATGACATCTTTTATAAGCAAGATATTCAAAAGGCACCGTTTCGCTAGAAATTTTATGAAAATTAGCTCACTTTATTCAGACACGGTTCTTGGAGCCAAATAAAGTTTGTTGGAATCGTATCTTTTCCACAGAGCCAATGGCCGGTAAGCTGCAAGATGTTCTGGTTGCTTCACATTGTTCCCAGCATTGTCACCAGGTTGCACTTCAAAGGCACAAAACTTGGCATCAAATCTCAGAGTCTTCCACTGCTTTGTGATGAGATAAACAGTCTCTTGATTGCTAGATACATAAATCGCCTCAATTCGGCTAAACCTGGGGTGTGTACCAACTTTCTCCAACTCTTCTGTCACAAATAAGAGGGGTCTGAACTCAACACCCATGCAGACTACTTTCTTAGTGACATGATAAACTTCAGTGAATTACCAAGGCCAGCTTTTTTCAACTCTTCACAATGCATAGAGGAAGTCACGGAGATTAACTTTGTTCCTTGCTTACCAACAGTGATATAGCTCTTTTGCTCTTGTTTATCAGCAGCTAACTTCATTTGAAGCATGTCCATTAATGTCATCAACGAGTTGTGATGATTATGTGCCACAGTTGCTATCAATTTAAACGAGAAATGGCGGGCTTCATACCTAGCACACCAATAGAGAATTAAAGGTCCAAATCATCTAATTGTTTCACTCATGTGGAGCCAATGGTGATGCTTGTTTAACATCTTAATTATCTTACGCCGTTTCCTGCGTAGCTGAGGACCAGGAAACTGGATCAGGAATAACTTCTGCGTCATCATCTGAATTCTCTTGAAAATCCACAAACCCCTGACTTTGTGATGACCCAGCTGATGAAGAAAGAGAACGGGAAGAAAGACAAAGTCAGGGGTTTGTGGATTTTCAAGAGAATTCAGATGATGACGCAGAAGTTATTCCTGATCCAGTTTCCTGGTCCTCAGCTACGCAGGAAACGGCGTAAGATAATTAAGATGTTAAACAAGCATCACCATTGGCTCCACATGAGTGAAACAATTAGACGATTTGGACCTTAAGATTGTGATGACCCAGCTGATGAAGAAAAAGAACGGGAAGAAAGACAATCTTCATCAGCTGCATCAACACAATCTTCGTGACCAGGTTCTGCAACATCACCATCCACAGGACCTTCGGGTTTCCCAGGAAAAATTTGCATAAAAAGAGTATGATGCTTCTCGATGAACTTATCAAGATCTGTCAAAATACTTTCAGAGTGAGCACGAGAGAAAGCAATTCTCATGACTTGATTCAGTAAACTAATCGGGTCTTCATCCGGCACCAAATCAGCAAATAAGAAAGGAAATATTCTTGTCAAGCACCACATTTGGGCGCCACTCTGATGAAGGTTAGACTTAATACTTCTGAGATAATCCTCGGTAAAATTAGTTGTTGGTCTGTTTTTCTTATCAGGACTACCAAGGTCAAAGAATTGAATACGAGACTTGAGGTTAGCAATGGAGAGATACTTTTTCACACAAACATAATGGGGGAGTGCCAACTTAATTTCAATTTTGTTGACACCTTGAAGAAAATCGTGAAAGATGTCAAATACTGAGTGGCCAGCTGTTTCAAAAAATCTGAATCCACGAAGTAATGATGGGCCATCAACACCTGTGGCTTTCTTATTAGCTTCACTTACACGAGCAGCAGCAACATCAGCAGCATGGTTTACTGGGTTGCGTAACACACCAACTTTCAATCCATCTTGCCACATCTCTCCTCTGGTGATGTAGCAAAGTCGACAAAAACAATTGGCAGAGGGATGCCTGAATCCCAGTATTTCTGCAGCAGCAAGCAAATCTCCT